>NC_136978.1:23945399-24099965 GCF_032717465.1 Coenobita brevimanus
CGTCAAAAATAGTTGCGCCGTAGATGTTGCTACTCAGACTTCTTCTGCTGCGGTATCACGAGCCATGGCCAAGGCTCCAAATCGCGTCACTCCGTTGACCGTCGCAACGCCGGAAGATCTGATTCGTAGTCAAGATGTTGTCCAAGAGCAACAGACTGACTCAACACTTGCCTCAGTGCGTAAGAAGCTGGAGGGTAAAGTGATTAAGTATTCACGGGGAGGACAAGCCAGGTTCCTTCGTAAGCAAGGACGGCTGTACCGTGAGTCACAGACACCCCAGGGTGAGGTTCGACTGCAGTTTGTCGTTCCTGCAAAGTATCGCCGAGCAGTGTTTGAATTAGGTCATTGTTCAGCGATGGGAGGTCACATGGGACAAAAGAAGACCTCTGACTGCATCCATGCTGACTTTTTCTGGCCAGGAATGGGACGGGAAATAACGAGGCTCGTACGTTCCTGTGATGTGTGCCAGCGTACCACTGACCAGGGACGTGTCCGTCCTGCGCCATTAAAACCAATGCCCATAATCTCTGAACCGTTTGACAGAGTAGCAGTTGACATAGTTGGGCCAATCTCCCCTAGGGCTAGCGATGGATTAAAGTATATCCTCACTATTGTTGATTTCAGCACACGGTGGCCTGAAGCCGTGGCCCTTAAGAATATAGAGGCCATCACTGTTGCTGAGGCATTAATTGAAGTGTTCTGTCGTGTAGGTATCCCTAAGGAGGTCTTAAGGGACTGGGGTTCGCAGTTCACTTCAGCAATGATGAACGAAGCGTTCAGGTTGCTGTCCATCCGAGGCTTACAGACTACACCATATCATCCCATGTGTAACGGGTTGTGTGAGAGGTTCAATGGGACTCTCAAGAAGATGTTGAGGCGCATGACCGCCGAATAGCCAAAGGAATGGCCGCGGTTCATTGCTCCTCTTCTATTTGCTTATTGAGAAGCCCCACAGCATTCATTGAAATTCTCACCCTTTGAAGTGGTGTATGGGAAGGTCGGTCCGTGGACCACTTGAAGTCCTTCGCGAGTTGTGGGACGATGAAGAACCTGACCCTGAAGTCAAGACCACCTACACCTACGTCCTTGATGTAGCTGACCGCCTCCAGTCGACATGCGAGTTAGCTAAGGAAGAATTGATCAAGGCGCGCGAAGTTCAGAAAGCCTATTATGCCAAGAAGGCAAAACTTCGGAAGTTTAGTCCAGGCGATAAGTGCCTGGTGTTACTCCCCACTGCCCAGAACAAGTTGTTGGCGCAGTGGAAGGGTCCATTTGATGTAGTAGAGCGCATTTCAGACCTCAACTACATAATTCAGATGGGGAATCTTCGTAAAAGGTTCCACATTAACATGCTGAAGGCTTATCATGAATCAGACCCCGAGGAGACTGGCCTACGAGTAGCTGATGATAGTGACCGGCCACTGGAAGAAACAGGGGCAGCCGCAGTGATCCCAGCTGATGACCATGATGATGAGCCCTTAACCGCTCAGTCCTGTCAGGAAGAGACTGTCGGAGATGTTTTACTTAACCCTGACTTAGCAGTAGGAGGCCAAAATGCCTTAAGGTCACTGCTCTGTCAGTATGCTGATGTCTTCTCAGACCAACCTAGACTTGCAAAGGTTGCGTGTCATAAAATTGAGTTGACCAGCAATGCTCCCATAAAGGTTAAGCCATATCCGATTCCCATGCGACTACAGGACGCAGTAGACAAGGAAATTGCCGACATGGAGACTGCAGGCATTATCGAAAAGTCCTCATCTCCTTACTGTAGTCCGATGGTAGTAGTCCGCAAGAAAGATGGTGGAGTCAGGATTTGTGGCGACTATAGAAGGCTCAATGCAATCACCAAAGTGGATGCTGAGCCAATGGGTGACCATATTGCCATCTTCTCCAAGCTGGCAGGGTCACGATAGTTCACGAAGCTCGATCTGGCGAAGGGATTCTTCCAGATTCCCCTTCATCCTGAGAGTCGTCAGTTCACTGCCTTTGCTACTCCTAGGGGGTTGTACCAGTATAAAGTCCTACCGTTTGGACTTACCAATTCCCCCAGCAGTATTTAATCGTGCCATGAGACAAGTGCTCCATGGTATCGTAGGAGCAGAAATGTTCGTTGACGATGATCTCATTCATTCTGCCACGTTGGAGGAGCACCTCAGACTCTTGGAAATTGTCTTCAGTAGACTCCAGAGTTTCAACATGACTGTGAAGCCCAGCAAATGTAAGATTGCTCACAGTGAGGTGGAGTTCCTTGGACATATTGTTGGCAACAATCACTGCAGGTGTCAGGGTGACAAGATCAGGAAGGTTAGAGAAGCCCCGAGACCTGTGACCAAGAAACAGGTTAGGGCATTCCTTGGCCTAGTGGGATATTATAGGAGTTTTATCCCCAACTTTGCTCTCATTGCCCAACCGTTGTACGAGGTGCTACGGAAATATGCTCCAAACAACACTGAATGGGGAGAAGCGCAAGAGAGATCTTTTATCGCTCTTAAGAACATGTTGTGCAAGGAGCCTATCTTGCAGTTGCCTGATTCCAACAAACCTTTCATACTGCGCACTGATGCTTCACAAGATGGAGTAGGTGCCGTATTGATGCAGGAATCAGAAGGTGGAATCTTCCCAGTGGCATACCACAACCGTAGGCTAAAACCCGCCGAGAGGAATTACAGTACTGTTGAGAAGGAACTCTTGGCTGTGGTTGATGGTGTTAAAAAATATTATTATTATTTATTTGGGGCACCATTCACTCTGGAAACTGATCATGTGCCACTCACTAGTCTTAGCACGACCAAGACGGCTAATGCAAGGTTGACACGCTGGACACTGTATTTACAGCAGTTTAACCTTGTTGTGAGATACATCAAGGGAAGTGATAACGTAGGTGCAGACCTGATGTCTCGCCTGCTAACTGCTGACTAACACGGGCAGCTGTTGTATGCTGGGTTCCGTAAGATAGGCGTCCTCAGAGATTTGAGTAATCCAAGGACCAGCCTGGTTCCCAGTTAAAAGTGTACCAGTAATTGTGAACGTTTCGCCCGTTGGCCCCACAGGACACAGTGTGTCCAGGGCCTGTACATACATGTATACCATAAGCTAAGGTGCTGTTCCCTCACATGCTGGCCGGCTGTGCCGCATGTCGAGCGAGGTGGACGCCAGGTTAGAGTTCCCCCTAAACTGGGTGATGGGATGTTGTTAAGGTGCTGTTCCCTCACGTGCTGGCCGGCTGTGCCGCATGTCGAGCGAGGTGTACGCCAGGTTAGAGTTCCCCCTAAACTGGGTGATGGGATGTTGTTAAGGTGCTGCTCCCTCACATGCTGGCCGGCTGTGCTGCATGTCGAGCGAGGTGGACGCCAGGTTAGAGTTCCCCCTAAACTGGGTGATGGGATGTTGTTAAGGTGCTGTACCCTCACATGCTGGCCAGCTGCGCCGCATGTTGAGCGAGGTGCATGCTAGGTTAGGGCTTCCCCGCTAAGAACCCTTACGACTACGTTTCCTAGTTAATAATGTATCTAATAAATTAATGGCGACCTCGAATGTACGAAGCTTAGGCTGTCATTCGTATTTTTCAGCTAGAGCGTACCTTTCGTAGCATGTACTGATTCCTAGGCAGAGAGTAATTGTAATGTAATAAGAATTTTTGTCTCATTGACACTTTTGTAGCTCCACCTTAATTGATTTTGCAGGTACAGCAATGGGTGTAGCAGTTTTGCTGTGCGGGCCAGCTGATCGTCTGCCACACGCTGCCGCTTTTTCTCCTCTGCCTTCGTTGTCGCCATATTATTATTTACTGTGTCATTTTACACGTAGGTACAGTTACACTACAACTGTCACACGTACACCGTGTATCACATACACCACGCTACACAACAATTAGTTGTCAGTGTAAATGTAGCGAACTTTGGCTCAGTTTGACCTGAGTACAGGATTTTCACTGTCGTCACAGAGTTTTTCCCTCAAGCTTGCTTCTATTAACGTAAATACGAGGTTTTTTCGCTCATTGGCGATAGCGATTTTCTCCTGTAGCAGGATAGCACTCACCACAGTGTGAATCTTGTGTGACTGAGTTAGGATTTATATGTATGCATATTGAAATCTTTTTTCTGAGGAAAGAAAGATTTGATTGATTTTCATGGGGCGTAATGTCACGAGTCGGCTAGTGACATTGGCTTTTGTGGGAAACCACGAACTCTAGTGGAATCCCAGTTTATCGTTCAGTTAACCGCTCATTCGGTCGGGAGTCCTTTCAAATCAATTTTTCAATGTTATAAGTGATCGTCTTTGTGTGGGACATTAGCGCTTCCGTTGAGCGATTTGTTTTGGGCGCGTTTCGCTCACTCTAGCCGTTAAAAATGCGGCCCTAGCGCTCCTTTTTCCCACGAGTTTGTCAGTCAAGTGTCTATCGTGACGGAGTGAGGTTCTGTGCTCCAGCAGTGAGAGTAGTGAGAGGTCAGCTAGCACCCAGACTCCACTAGACTACAATTCTCCAGGCTCCCACCCTTCTTGGTGATACACCACATTCATTGACCAGTATTTCCTTTTTGTATTTTCCTAGGTTTAAGAGTTTTGTTAAGTGCCGCAAGTTGTTTTTTTTTAGGCGTAAGAATTTAGCTTTTGAGTGAGTGAGTGAGTACGATCTCTTTATTTGAATTCATTTGAAATGTAACGTTAAATTTATTTCTTTGTAATCAATAAATTTAACAGTTCTTTATCTTGAGCTTAATGTAATGTAAATTCGTGTTTCATTTCTCCACAATTAAGCTTATTTCCCTTATAGCTCCTAGCTTGCATAAACGTTTTGCCATTCATAACTGGTACTTAGGCCAGTCTTGTATTAAGCTTAAAATCCGTTGTGCCTTCTAGGAGTTAAGCATCAGCAAGAACCTGATATCATTAATAGTATTAGTTATTTATTGTCAGGGGTGGTCACTTTCTCCAGAGGCTAACAGTACTAATAATCAGCATTTGTGAGTAATTAGTCTCTGCTGTGTACTGTTGAGAAAGTTTATAAATTCTCGTTCTGAGAGTCCGCCGAAGCAAGCCGGTACAAAGTAATCATTGCTTGATTTAGCAAGATAATTCATTGTCCCTGCTCTTCAATATTATTTATCATTATCATTTAAATAATCTTGCTTTTATTTTAAAACCCCCGTGACAATTGGCGACCTCATTACAGGATATTAACTCCTAGCTCTAAAGCTATTCACGAGATAATACTCACTCGTTCATATTTAGTTATTTATCATTAAAGTTTATAGGCACAAGTTTACTGGTGTTTACCGTTAGTTTAGCAAGTGAATTTTTGCTTTATTAATCCATAGAGTACTTAACTCTATTTAGTACTTTATTTTTGGTAACGCCAGATGATTTTATTCGCTAATGGGTAGCCGCCGTACGCATTGCGTTAATTATTGAGTCTTCCCAGTCATTTGCATTTTTGCTTTATTCTTTTCCAGTTAACTAGATAAGACTGATCACCACTAGCTTGTGTCTGTATTCTTTACTTGTGTTTATTAGCATTCGTTTGCGAAGTAGCAATCAGTACTGAGTCGCTAGTTGTTTAGATTGAGCTAGCATCATGGCAGCCAGTGTCTATGTACAGGAAGCTAAAGAAATGGGCCTCACAGACCCAGAGAAAATTCAGAGTTACGTTCTCTCACGGTTTAATTACGAGCAAGAACGTGAGAAAGATGCTCGTGAAGAGCGTAGAATCCAACGCGAACACGAGCGAGAACAGCGTGAGGAACGCGAAAAGGAGCGCGAATACGAGTGAGAACAGCGCGAACACGAGCGAAAAACAGCGCGAACTCGACTTAGAACAAGAGCGGGAACAAGGTGAATATGAACGTGCCGAACGTGAGGCACGAGAAAAACATGAGCTTGAGGTTTTGAAGCTCAAGCGAGATTCTTTGGCTTCAGACACATCTGGTGCAGTTGGTCAAAGCTCCACGAGCGTTCTCCCTGCACATGTCCTGGCGACCCCACGCATCAAGCTTCCTTCATACAAGGAAGGCGAGCGAATCGAGCCGTACATAGCTCGTTTTGAGGACATGACAGACATGTATCAACGGAATGAAGCAGCTAAGCGGCTCCAATTTCTTAGTTTATTTGAGAGCCCTGCCCTCGATATTCTCCACAGAATTCGTGGAGACAACCTCACGTATGAGATGATGAAAGCTGCACTCATTAAGGCGTATGGTCTCACAGTAGATGACGCCAAAGTTCAGTTCATGCGAGCTCATCTCCAAGACAAGGAGACAGCTGTTCAAATCCTCGACCGTCTCACTGCTTACTTAGGTGAGTGGATGGAGAAAGATGAAACTCCTTCCACGCGTGAGGGGATAGTTGACCTTATGCTGTGTACACAGCTAGAGAGGTCGTGGCCTGCTGAGCTCATAGCACAGCTTAAGATCTGCCAGGTGAAAGATGCCAGCCAAATGGCAGAAAAGGCTGACGCATATTTTACTGCATACGGGTATCAAACTCGTAAGCAAAACACCTGGAACAGCAGAGAAGATACTGCCAAGTCTGGGAAGCCGTCTCAGACTGAATCCCAGCACCAAGGCCGTTCTCAGAGTAATGGCCAAGGTCCAAGCAAACCGCAGAAGGACCAGGGGCAAATTACACAGCAGCCTGCTTGGAAGTGGTACAACAAGCACCCCAACCAGCAGCAGTTCCCCAAGCAGCAGCAGCAATACAAGGACAAGCCACGTAACCCTCAGTCAGGTCAATTAGTGTATCAGAGGCAGGAGGCAAATGCAGCCTTCATTCCACGACAAGCACACGGTGGTGCCATCTCTACCAGTACAGGTACTTCCCAACAGTTCACGAGTCCCCCTCCGACCGTGAACTCTCCTCCACAAGTAGTCAATGCTCCACCACCTCAGATTGTGAGTACGACCCCACAGACACCTAGTTCCCAGGGCGCCACGTTTGCTGCATCGGTTGTTCCGCAATTCCATGAATGACTGGCTGCTACCTCCTCAGACCCTTCCACCAGCAACACTGCCTTTCTTGTTCAGCCAGGGTTTGTGGGAGGTGTTTCTGTAAATGTTCTGAGGGACAATGGTTCCTCAGGTTGCTCTGTTAAGCAGAGTTTAGTTCGGCCTGATGAGTATACAGGTCGACAGATCCAAGTTAGACTTATTGATGGATTAGTGAGATTGTTCCCTGAGGCATGTATCTAGGTGGCGTCTCCATTTTTCACTGGCCTGACAGCTGCAGTTGTCATGCCAGAACCTTTATTTGACCTCATTATAGGCAACATATCTGGCGTCAAAAATAGTTGCGCCGTAGATGTTGCTACTCAGACTTCGGCTGCTGCGGTAACACGAGCCATGGCCAAGGCTCCAAATCGCGTCACTCCGTTGACCGTCGCAACGCCGCAAGATCTGATTCGTAGTCAAGATGTTGTCCAAGAGCAACAGACTGACTCAACACTTGCCTCAGTGCGTAAGAAGCTGGAGGGTAAAGTGATTAAGTATTCACGGGGAGGACAAGCCAGGTTCCTTCGTAAGCAAGGACGGCTGTACCGTGAGTCACAGACACCCCAGGGTGAGGTTCGACTGCAGTTTGTCGTTCCTGCAAAGTATCGCCGAGCAGTGTTTGAATTAGGTCATTGTTCAGCGATGGGAGGTCACATGGGACAAAAGAAGACCTCTGACTGCATCCATGCTGACTTTTTCTGGCCAGGAATGGGACGGGAAATAACGAGGCTCGTACGTTCCTGTGATGTGTGCCAGCGTACCACTGACCAGGGACGTGTCCGTCCTGCGCCATTAAAACCAATGCCCATAATCTCTGAACCGTTTGACAGAGTAGCAGTTGACATAGTTGGGTCAATCTCCCCTAGGGCTAGCGATGGATTAAAGTATATCCTCACTATTGTTGATTTCAGCACACGGTGGCCTGAAGCCGTGGCCCTTAAGAATATAGAGGCCATCACTGTTGCTGAGGCATTAATTGAAGTGTTCTGTCGTGTAGGTATCCCTAAGGAGGTCTTAAGGGACTGGGGTTCGCAGTTCACTTCAGCAATGATGAACGAAGCGTTCAGGTTGCTGTCCATCCGAGGCTTACAGACTACACCATATCATCCCATGTGTAACGGGTTGTGTGAGAGGTTCAATGGGACTCTCAAGAAGATGTTGAGGCGCATGACCGCCGAATAGCCAAAGGAATGGCCGCGGTTCATTGCTCCTCTTCTATTTGCTTATCGAGAAGCCCCACAGCATTCATTGAAATTCTCACCCTTTGAAGTGGTGTATGGAAGGTCGGTCCGTGGACCACTTGAAGTCCTTCGCGAGTTGTGGGACGATGAAGAACCTGACCCTGAAGTCAAGACCACCTACACCTACGTCCTTGATGTAGCTGACCGCCTCCAGTCGACATGCGAGTTAGCTAAGGAAGAATTGATCAAGGCGCGAAGTTCAGAAAGCCTATTATGCCAAGAAGGCAAAACTTCGGAAGTTTAGTCCAGGCGATAAGTGCCTGGTGTTACTCCCCACTGCCCAGAACAAGTTGTTGGCGCAGTGGAAGGGTCCATTTGATGTAGTAGAGCGCATTTCAGACCTCAACTACATAATTCAGATGGGGAATCTTCGTAAAAGGTTCCACATTAACATGCTGAAGGCTTATCATGAATCAGACCCCGAGGAGACTGGCCTACGAGTAGCTGATGATAGTGACCGGCCACTGGAAGAAACAGGGGCAGCCGCAGTGATCCCAGCTGATGACCATGATGATGAGCCCTTAACCGCTCAGTCCTGTCAGGAAGAGACTGTCGGAGATGTTTTACTTAACCCTGACTTAGCAGTAGGAGGCCAAAATGCCTTAAGGTCACTGCTCTGTCAGTATGCTGATGTCTTCTCAGACCAACCTAGACTTGCAAAGGTTGCGTGTCATAAAATTGAGTTGACCAGCAATGCTCCCATAAAGGTTAAGCCATATCCGATTCCCATGCGACTACAGGACGCAGTAGACAAGGAAATTGCCGACATGGAGACTGCAGGCATTATCGAAAAGTCCTCATCTCCTTACTGTAGTCCGATGGTAGTAGTCCGCAAGAAAGATGGTGGAGTCAGGATTTGTGGCGACTATAGAAGGCTCAATGCAATCACCAAAGTGGATGCTGAGCCAATGGGTGACCATATTGCCATCTTCTCCAAGCTGGCAGGGTCACGATAGTTCACGAAGCTCGATCTGGCGAAGGGATTCTTCCAGATTCCCCTTCATCCTGAGAGTCGTCAGTTCACTGCCTTTGCTACTCCTAGGGGGTTGTACCAGTATAAAGTCCTACCGTTTGGACTTACCAATTCCCCAGCAGTATTTAATCGTGCCATGAGACAAGTGCTCCATGGTATCGTAGGAGCAGAAATGTTCGTTGACGATGATCTCATTCATTCTGCCACGTTGGAGGAGCACCTCAGACTCTTGGAAATTGTCTTCAGTAGACTCCAGAGTTTCAACATGACTGTGAAGCCCAGCAAATGTAAGATTGCTCACAGTGAGGTGGAGTTCCTTGGACATATTGTTGGCAACAATCACTGCAGGTGTCAGGGTGACAAGATCAGGAAGGTTAGAGAAGCCCCGAGACCTGTGACCAAGAAACAGGTTAGGGCATTCCTTGGCCTAGTGGGATATTATAGGAGTTTTATCCCCAACTTTGCTCTCATTGCCCAACCGTTGTACGAGGTGCTACGGAAATATGCTCCAAACAACACTGAATGGGGAGAAGCGCAAGAGAGATCTTTTATCGCTCTTAAGAACATGTTGTGCAAGGAGCCTATCTTGCAGTTGCCTGATTCCAACAAACCTTTCATACTGCGCACTGATGCTTCACAAGATGGAGTAGGTGCCGTATTGATGCAGGAATCAGAAGGTGGAATCTTCCCAGTGGCATACCACAACCGTAGGCTAAAACCCGCCGAGAGGAATTACAGTACTGTTGAGAAGGAACTCTTGGCTGTGGTTGATGGTGTTAAAAAATATTATTATTATTTATTTGGGGCACCATTCACTCTGGAAACTGATCATGTGCCACTCACTAGTCTTAGCACGACCAAGACGGCTAATGCAAGGTTGACACGCTGGACACTGTATTTACAGCAGTTTAACCTTGTTGTGAGATACATCAAGGGAAGTGATAACGTAGGTGCAGACCTGATGTCTCGCCTGCTAACTGCTGACTAACACGGGCAGCTGTTGTATGCTGGGTTCCGTAAGATAGGCGTCCTCAGAGATTTGAGTAATCCAAGGACCAGCCTGGTTCCCAGTTAAAAGTGTACCAGTAATTGTGAACGTTTCGCCCGTTGGCCCCACAGGACACAGTGTGTCCAGGGCCTGTACATACATGTATACCATAAGCTAAGGTGCTGTTCCCTCACATGCTGGCCGGCTGTGCCGCATGTCGAGCGAGGTGGACGCCAGGTTAGAGTTCCCCCTAAACTGGGTGATGGGATGTTGTTAAGGTGCTGTTCCCTCACGTGCTGGCCGGCTGTGCCGCATGTCGAGCGAGGTGTACGCCAGGTTAGAGTTCCCCCTAAACTGGGTGATGGGATGTTGTTAAGGTGCTGCTCCCTCACATGCTGGCCGGCTGTGCTGCATGTCGAGCGAGGTGGACGCCAGGTTAGAGTTCCCCCTAAACTGGGTGATGGGATGTTGTTAAGGTGCTGTACCCTCACATGCTGGCCAGCTGCGCCGCATGTTGAGCGAGGTGCATGCCAGGTTAGGGCTTCCCCGCTAAGAACCCTTACGACTACGTTTCCTAGTTAATAATGTATCTAATAAATTAATGGCGACCTCGAATGTACGAAGCTTAGGCTGTCATTCGTATTTTTCAGCTAGAGCGTACCTTTCGTAGCATGTACTGATTCCTAGGCAGAGAGTAATTGTAATGTAATAAGAATTTTTGTCTCATTGACACTTTTGTAGCTCCACCTTAATTGATTTTGCAGGTACAGCAATGGGTGTAGCAGTTTTGCTGTGCGGGCCAGCTGATCGTCTGCCACACGCTGCCGCTTTTTCTCCTCTGCCTTCGTTGTCGCCATATTATTATTTACTGTGTCATTTTACACGTAGGTACAGTTACACTACAACTGTCACACGTACACCGTGTATCACATACACCACGCTACACAACAATTAGTTGTCAGTGTAAATGTAGCGAACTTTGGCTCAGTTTGACCTGAGTACAGGATTTTCACTGTCGTCACAGAGTTTTTCCCTCAAGCTTGCTTCTATTAACGTAAATACGAGGTTTTTTCGCTCATTGGCGATAGCGATTTTCTCCTGTAGCAGGATAGCACTCACCACAGTGTGAATCTTGTGTGACTGAGTTAGGATTTATATGTATGCATATTGAAATCTTTTTTCTGAGGAAAGAAAGATTTGATTGATTTTCATGGGGCGTAATGTCACGAGTCGGCTAGTGACATTGGCTTTTGTGGGAAACCACGAACTCTAGTGGAATCCCAGTTTATCGTTCAGTTAACCGCTCATTCGGTCGGGAGTCCTTTCAAATCAATTTTTCAATGTTATAAGTGATCGTCTTTGTGTGAGACATTAGCGCTTCCGTTGAGCGATTTGTTTTGGGCGCGTTTCGCTCACTCTAGCCGTTAAAAATGCGGCCCTAGCGCTCCTTTTTCCCACGAGTTTGTCAGTCAAGTGTCTATCGTGACGGAGTGAGGTTCTGTGCTCCAGCAGTGAGAGTAGTGAGAGGTCAGCTAGCACCCAGACTCCACTAGACTACAGTTCTCCAGGCTCCCACCCTTCTTGGTGATACACCACATTCATTGACCAGTATTTCCTTTTTGTATTTTCCTAGGTTTAAGAGTTTTGTTAAGTGCCGCAAGTTGTTTTTTTTTTAGGCGTAAGAATTTAGCTTTTGAGTGAGTGAGTGAGTACGATCTCTTTATTTGAATTCATTTGAAATGTAACGTTAAATTTATTTCTTTGTAATCAATAAATTTAACAGTTCTTTATCTTGAGCTTAATGTAATGTAAATTCGTGTTTCATTTCTCCACAATTAAGCTTATTTCCCTTATAGCTCCTAGCTTGCATAATCGTTTTGCCATTCATAACTGGTACTTAGGCCAGTCGTGTATTAAGCTTAAAATCCGTTGTGCCTTCTAGGAGTTAAGCATCAGCAAGAACCTGACATCATTAATAGTATTAGTTATTTATTGTCAGGGGTGGTTACTTTCTCCAGAGGCTAACAGTACTAATAATCAGCATTTGTGAGTAATTAGTCTCTGCTGTGTACTGTTGAGAAAGTTTATAAATTCTCGTTCTGAGAGTCCGCCGAAGCAAGCCGGTACAAAGTAATCATTGCTTGATTTAGCAAGATAATTCATTGTCCCTGCTCTTCAATATTATTTATCATTATCATTTAAATAATCTTGCTTTTATTTTAAAACCCCCGTGACAATTGGCGACCTCATTACAGGATATTAACTCCTAGCTCTAAAGCTATTCACGAGATAATACTCACTCGTTCATATTTAGTTATTTATCATTAAAGTTTATAGGCACAAGTTTACTGGTGTTTACCGTTAGTTTAGCAAGTGAATTTTTGCTTTATTAATCCATAGAGTACTTAACTCTATTTAGTACTTTATTTTTGGTAACGCCAGATGATTTTATTCGCTAATGGGTAGCCGCCGTACGCATTGCGTTAATTATTGAGTCTTCCCAGTCATTTGCATTTTTGCTTTATTCTTTTCCAGTTAACTAGATAAGACTGATCACCACTAGCTTGTGTCTGTATTCTTTACTTGTGTTTATTAGCATTCGTTTGCGAAGTAGCAATCAGTACTGAGTCGCTAGTTGTTTAGATTGAGCTAGCATCATGGCAGCCAGTGTCTATGTACAGGAAGCTAAAGAAATGGGCCTCACAGACCCAGAGAAAATTCAGAGTTACGTTCTCTCACGGTTTAATTACGAGCAAGAACGTGAGAAAGATGCTCGTGAAGAGCGTAGAATCCAACGCGAACACGAGCGAGAACAGCGTGAGGAACGCGAAAAGGAGCGCGAATACGAGTGAGAACAGCGCGAACACGAGCGAAAAACAGCGCGAACTCGACTTAGAACAAGAGCGGGAACAAGGTGAATATGAACGTGCCGAACGTGAGGCACGAGAAAAACATGAGCTTGAGGTTTTGAAGCTCAAGCGAGATTCTTTGGCTTCAGACACATCTGGTGCAGTTGGTCAAAGCTCCACGAGCGTTCTCCCTGCACATGTCCTGGCGACCCCACGCATCAAGCTTCCTTCATACAAGGAAGGCGAGCGAATCGAGCCGTACATAGCTCGTTTTGAGGACATGACAGACATGTATCAACGGAATGAAGCAGCTAAGCGGCTCCAATTTCTTAGTTTATTTGAGAGCCCTGCCCTCGATATTCTCCACAGAATTCGTGGAGACAACCTCACGTATGAGATGATGAAAGCTGCACTCATTAAGGCGTATGGTCTCACAGTAGATGACGCCAAAGTTCAGTTCATGCGAGCTCATCTCCAAGACAAGGAGACAGCTGTTCAAATCCTCGACCGTCTCACTGCTTACTTAGGTGAGTGGATGGAGAAAGATGAAACTCCTTCCACGCGTGAGGGGATAGTTGACCTTATGCTGTGTACACAGCTAGAGAGGTCGTGGCCTGCTGAGCTCATAGCACAGCTTAAGATCTGCCAGGTGAAAGATGCCAGCCAAATGGCAGAAAAGGCTGACGCATATTTTACTGCATACGGGTATCAAACTCGTAAGCAAAACACCTGGAACAGCAGAGAAGATACTGCCAAGTCTGGGAAGCCGTCTCAGACTGAATCCCAGCACCAAGGCCGTTCTCAGAGTAATGGCCAAGGTCCAAGCAAACCGCAGAAGGACCAGGGGCAAATTACACAGCAGCCTGCTTGGAAGTGGTACAACAAGCACCCCAACCAGCAGCAGTTCCCCAAGCAGCAGCAGCAATACAAGGACAAGCCACGTAACCCTCAGTCAGGTCAATTAGTGTATCAGAGGCAGGAGGCAAATGCAGCCTTCATTCCACGACAAGCACACGGTGGTGCCATCTCTACCAGTACAGGTACTTCCCAACAGTTCACGAGTCCCCTCCGACCGTGAACTCTCCTCCACAAGTAGTCAATGCTCCACCACCTCAGATTGTGAGTACGACCCCACAGACACCTAGTTCCCAGGGCGCCACGTTTGCTGCATCGGTTGTTCCGCAATTCCATGAATGACTGGCTGCTACCTCCTCAGACCCTTCCACCAGCAACACTGCCTTTCTTGTTCAGCCAGGGTTTGTGGGAGGTGTTTCTGTAAATGTTCTGAGGGACAATGGTTCCTCAGGTTGCTCTGTTAAGCAGAGTTTAGTTCGGCCTGATGAGTATACAGGTCGACAGATCCAAGTTAGACTTATTGATGGATTAGTGAGATTGTTCCCTGAGGCATGTATCTAGGTGGCGTCTCCATTTTTCACTGGCCTGACAGCTGCAGTTGTCATGCCAGAACCTTTATTTGACCTCATTATAGGCAACATATCTGGCGTCAAAAATAGTTGCGCCGTAGATGTTGCTACTCAGACTTCGGCTGCTGCGGTAACACGAGCCATGGCCAAGGCTCCAAATCGCGTCACTCCGTTGACCGTCGCAACGCCGCAAGATCTGATTCGTAGTCAAGATGTTGTCCAAGAGCAACAGACTGACTCAACACTTGCCTCAGTGCGTAAGAAGCTGGAGGGTAAAGTGATTAAGTATTCACGGGGAGGACAAGCCAGGTTCCTTCGTAAGCAAGGACGGCTGTACCGTGAGTCACAGACACCCCAGGGTGAGGTTCGACTGCAGTTTGTCGTTCCTGCAAAGTATCGCCGAGCAGTGTTTGAATTAGGTCATTGTTCAGCGATGGGAGGTCACATGGGACAAAAGAAGACCTCTGACTGCATCCATGCTGACTTTTTCTGGCCAGGAATGGGACGGGAAATAACGAGGCTCGTACGTTCCTGTGATGTGTGCCAGCGTACCACTGACCAGGGACGTGTCCGTCCTGCGCCATTAAAACCAATGCCCATAATCTCTGAACCGTTTGACAGAGTAGCAGTTGACATAGTTGGGTCAATCTCCCCTAGGGCTAGCGATGGATTAAAGTATATCCTCACTATTGTTGATTTCAGCACACGGTGGCCTGAAGCCGTGGCCCTTAAGAATATAGAGGCCATCACTGTTGCTGAGGCATTAATTGAAGTGTTCTGTCGTGTAGGTATCCCTAAGGAGGTCTTAAGGGACTGGGGTTCGCAGTTCACTTCAGCAATGATGAACGAAGCGTTCAGGTTGCTGTCCATCCGAGGCTTACAGACTACACCATATCATCCCATGTGTAACGGGTTGTGTGAGAGGTTCAATGGGACTCTCAAGAAGATGTTGAGGCGCATGACCGCCGAATAGCCAAAGGAATGGCCGCGGTTCATTGCTCCTCTTCTATTTGCTTATTGAGAAGCCCCACAGCATTCATTGAAATTCTCACCCTTTGAAGTGGTGTATGGAAGGTCGGTCCGTGGACCACTTGAAGTCCTTCGCGAGTTGTGGGACGATGAAGAACCTGACCCTGAAGTCAAGACCACCTACACCTACGTCCTTGATGTAGCTGACCGCCTCCAGTCGACATGCGAGTTAGCTAAGGAAGAATTGATCAAGGCGCTGAAGTTCAGAAAGCCTATTATGCCAAGAAGGCAAAACTTCGGAAGTTTAGTCCAGGCGATAAGTGCCTGGTGTTACTCCCCACTGCCCAGAACAAGTTGTTGGCGCAGTGGAAGGGTCCATTTGATGTAGTAGAGCGCATTTCAGACCTCAACTACATAATTCAGATGGGGAATCTTCGTAAAAGGTTCCACATTAACATGCTGAAGGCTTATCATGAATCAGACCCCGAGGAGACTGGCCTACGAGTAGCTGATGATAGTGACCGGCCACTGGAAGAAACAGGGGCAGCCGCAGTGAACCCAGCTGATGACCATGATGATGAGCCCTTAACCGCTCAGTCCTGTCAGGAAGAGACTGTCGGAGATGTTTTACTTAACCCTGACTTAGCAGTAGGAGGCCAAAATGCCTTAAGGTCACTGCTCTGTCAGTATGCTGATGTCTTCTCAGACCAACCTAGACTTGCAAAGGTTGCGTGTCATAAAATTGAGTTGACCAGCAATGCTCCCATAAAGGTTAAGCCATATCCGATTCCCATGCGACTACAGGACGCAGTAGACAAGGAAATTCCCGACATGGAGACTGCAGGCATAATCGAAAAGTCCTCATCTCCTTACTGTAGTCCGATGGTAGTAGTCCGCAAGAAAGATGGTGGAGTCAGGATTTGTGGCGACTATAGAAGGCTCAATGCAATCACCAAAGTGGATGCTGAGCCAATGGGTGACCATATTGCCATCTTCTCCAAGCTGGCAGGGTCACAATAGTTCACGAAGCTCGATCTGGCGAAGGGATTCTTCCAGATTCCCCTTCATCCTGAGAGTCGTCAGTTCACTGCCTTTGCTACTCCTAGGGGGTTGTACCAGTATAAAGTCCTACCGTTTGGACTTACCAATTCCCCAGCAGTATTTAATCGTGCCATGAGACAAGTGCTCCATGGTATCGTAGGAGCAGAAATGTTCGTTGACGATGATCTCATTCATTCTGCCACGTTGGAGGAGCACCTCAGACTCTTGGAAATTGTCTTCAGTAGACTCCAGAGTTTCAACATGACTGTGAAGCCCAGCAAATGTAAGATTGCTCACAGTGAGGTGGAGTTCCTTGGACATATTGTTGGCAACAATCACTGCAGGTGTCAGGGTGACAAGATCAGGAAGGTTAGAGAAGACCCGAGACCTGTGACCAAGAAACAGGTTAGGGCATTCCTTGGCCTAGTGGGATATTATAGGAGTTTTATCCCCAACTTTTCTCTCATTGCCCAACCGTTGTACGAGGTGCTACGGAAATATGCTCCAAACAACACTGAATGGGGAGAAGCGCAAGAGAGATCTTTTATCGCTCTTAAGAACATGTTGTGCAAGGAGCCTATCTTGCAGTTGCCTGATTCCAACAAACCTTTCATACTGCGCACTGATGCTTCACAAGATGGAGTAGGTGCCGTATTGATGCAGGAATCAGAAGGTGGAATCTTCCCAGTGGCATACCACAACCGTAGGCTAAAACCCGCCGAGAGGAATTACAGTACTGTTGAGAAGGAACTCTTGGCTGTGGTTGATGGTGTTAAAAAATATTATTATTATTTATTTGGGGCACCATTCACTCTGGAAACTGATCATGTGCCACTCACTAGTCTTAGCACGACCAAGACGGCTAATGCAAGGTTGACACGCTGGACACTGTATTTACAGCAGTTTAACCTTGTTGTGAGATACATCAAGGGAAGTGATAACGTAGGTGCAGACCTGATGTCTCGCCTGCTAACTGCTGACTAACACGGGCAGCTGTTGTATGCTGGGTTCCGTAAGATAGGCGTCCTCAGAGATTTGAGTAATCCAAGGACCAGCCTGGTTCCCAGTTAAAAGTGTACCAGTAATTGTGAACGTTTCGCCCGTTGGCCCCACAGGACACAGTGTGTCCAGGGCCTGTACATACATGTATACCATAAGCTAAGGTGCTGTTCCCTCACATGCTGGCCGGCTGTGCCGCATGTCGAGCGAGGTGGACGCCAGGTTAGAGTTCCCCCTAAACTGGGTGATGGGATGTTGTTAAGGTGCTGTTCCCTCACGTGCTGGCCGGCTGTGCCGCATGTCGAGCGAGGTGTACGCCAGGTTAGAGTTCCCCCTAAACTGGGTGATGGGATGTTGTTAAGGTGCTGCTCCCTCACATGCTGGCCGGCTGTGCTGCATGTCGAGCGAGGTGGACGCCAGGTTAGAGTTCCCCCTAAACTGGGTGATGGGATGTTGTTAAGGTGCTGTACCCTCACATGCTGGCCAGCTGCGCCGCATGTTGAGCGAGGTGCATGCCAGGTTAGGGCTTCCCCGCTAAGAACCCTTACGACTACGTTTCCTAGTTAATAATGTATCTAATAAATTAATGGCGACCTCGAATGTACGAAGCTTAGGCTGTCATTCGTATTTTTCAGCTAGAGCGTACCTTTCGTAGCATGTACTGATTCCTAGGCAGAGAGTAATTGTAATGTAATAAGAATTTTTGTCTCATTGACACTTTTGTAGCTCCACCTTAATTGATTTTGCAGGTACAGCAATGGGTGTAGCAGTTTTGCTGTGCGGGCCAGCTGATCGTCTGCCACACGCTGCCGCTTTTTCTCCTCTGCCTTCGTTGTCGCCATATTATTATTTACTGTGTCATTTTACACGTAGGTACAGTTACACTACAACTGTCACACGTACACCGTGTATCACATACACCACGCTACACAACAATTAGTTGTCAGTGTAAATGTAGCGAACTTTGGCTCAGTTTGACCTGAGTACAGGATTTTCACTGTCGTCACAGAGTTTTTCCCTCAAGCTTGCTTCTATTAACGTAAATACGAGGTTTTTTCGCTCATTGGCGATAGCGATTTTCTCCTGTAGCAGGATAGCACTCACCACAGTGTGAATCTTGTGTGACTGAGTTAGGATTTATATGTATGCATATTGAAATCTTTTTTCTGAGGAAAGAAAGATTTGATTGATTTTCATGGGGCGTAATGTCACGAGTCGGCTAGTGACATTGGCTTTTGTGGGAAACCACGAACTCTAGTGGAATCCCAGTTTATCGTTCAGTTAACCGCTCATTCGGTCGGGAGTCCTTTCAAATCAATTTTTCAATGTTATAAGTGATCGTCTTTGTGTGAGACATTAGCGCTTCCGTTGAGCGATTTGTTTTGGGCGCGTTTCGCTCACTCTAGCCGTTAAAAATGCGGCCCTAGCGCTCCTTTTTTCCCACGAGTTTGTCAGTCAAGTGTCTGTCGTGACGGAGTGAGGTTCTGTGATCCAGCAGTGAGAGTAGTGAGAGGTCAGCTAGCACCCAGACTCCACTAGACTACAGTTCTCCAGGCTCCCACCCTTCTTGGTGATACACCACATTCATTGACCAGTATTTCCTTTTTGTATTTTCCTAGGTTTAAGAGTTTTGTTAAGTGCCGCAAGTTGTTTTTTTTTAGGCGTAAGAATTTAGCTTTTGAGTGAGTGAGTGAGTACGATCTCTTTATTTGAATTCATTTGAAATGTAACGTTAAATTTATTTCTTTGTAATCAATAAATTTAACAGTTCTTTATCTTGAGCTTAATGTAATGTAAATTCGTGTTTCATTTCTCCACAATTAAGCTTATTTCCCTTATAGCTCCTAGCTTGCATAAACGTTTTGCCATTCATAACTGGTACTTAGGCCAGTCTTGTATTAAGCTTAAAATCCGTTGTGCCTTCTAGGAGTTAAGCATCAGCAAGAACCTGATATCATTAATAGTATTAGTTATTTATTGTCAGGGGTGGTCACTTTCTCCAGAGGCTAACAGTACTAATAATCAGCATTTGTGAGTAATTAGTCTCTGCTGTGTACTGTTGAGAAAGTTTATAAATTCTCGTTCTGAGAGTCCGCCGAAGCAAGCCGGTACAAAGTAATCATTGCTTGATTTAGCAAGATAATTCATTGTCCCTGCTCTTCAATATTATTTATCATTATCATTTAAATAATCTTGCTTTTATTTTAAAACCCCCGTGACAATTGGCGACCTCATTACAGGATATTAACTCCTAGCTCTAAAGCTATTCACGAGATAATACTCACTCGTTCATATTTAGTTATTTATCATTAAAGTTTATAGGCACAAGTTTACTGGTGTTTACCGTTAGTTTAGCAAGTGAATTTTTGCTTTATTAATCCATAGAGTACTTAACTCTATTTAGTACTTTATTTTTGGTAACGCCAGATGATTTTATTCGCTAATGGGTAGCCGCCGTACGCATTGCGTTAATTATTGAGTCTTCCCAGTCATTTGCATTTTTGCTTTATTCTTTTCCAGTTAACTAGATAAGACTGATCACCACTAGCTTGTGTCTGTATTCTTTACTTGTGTTTATTAGCATTCGTTTGCGAAGTAGCAATCAGTACTGAGTCGCTAGTTGTTTAGATTGAGCTAGCATCATGGCAGCCAGTGTCTATGTACAGGAAGCTAAAGAAATGGGCCTCACAGACCCAGAGAAAATTCAGAGTTACGTTCTCTCACGGTTTAATTACGAGCAAGAACGTGAGAAAGATGCTCGTGAAGAGCGTAGAATCCAACGCGAACACGAGCGAGAACAGCGTGAGGAACGCGAAAAGGAGCGCGAATACGAGCGAGAACAGCGCGAACACGAGCGAAAAACAGCGCGAACTCGACTTAGAACAAGAGCGGGAACAAGGTGAATATGAACGTGCCGAACGTGAGGCGCGAGAAAAACATGAGCTTGAGGTTTTGAAGCTCAAGCGAGATTCTTTGGTTTCAGACACATCTGGTGCAGTTGGTCAAAGCTCCACGAGCGTTCTCCCTGCACATGTCCTGGCGACCCCACGCATCAAGCTTCCTTCATACAAGGAAGGCGAGCGAATCGAGCCGTACATAGCTCGTTTTGAGGACATGACAGACATGTATCAACGGAATGAAGCAGCTAAGCGGCTCCAATTTCTTAGTTTATTTGAGAGCCCTGCCCTCGATATTCTCCACAGAATTCGTGGAGACAACCTCACGTATGAGATGATGAAAGCTGCACTCATTAAGGCGTATTGTCTCACAGTAGATGACGCCAAAGTTCAGTTCATGCGAGCTCATCTCCAAGACAAGGAGACAGCTGTTCAAATCCTCGACCGTCTCACTGCTTACTTAGGTGAGTGGATGGAGAAAGATGAAACTCCTTCCACGCGTGATGGGATAGTTGACCTTATGCTGTGTACACAGCTAGAGAGGTCGTGGCCTGCTGAGCTCATAGCACAGCTTAAGATCTGCCAGGTGAAAGATGCCAGCCAAATGGCAGAAAAGGCTGACGCATATTTTACTGCATACGGGTATCAAACTCGTAAGCAAAACACCTGGAACAGCAGAGAAGATACTGCCAAGTCTGGGAAGCCGTCTCAGACTGAATCCCAGCACCAAGGCCGTTCTCAGAGTAATGGCCAAGGTCCAAGCAAACCGCAGAAGGACCAGGGGCAAATTACACAGCAGCCTGCTTGGAAGTGGTACAACAAGCACCCCAACCAGCAGCAGTTCCCCAAGCAGCAGCAGCAATACAAGGACAAGCCACGTAACCCTCAGTCAGGTCAATTAGTGTATCAGAGGCAGGAGGCAAATGCAGCCTTCATTCCACGACAAGCACACGGTGGTGCCATCTCTACCAGTACAGGTACTTCCCAACAGTTCACGAGTCCCCCTCCGACCGTGAACTCTCCTCCACAAGTAGTCAATGCTCCACCACCTCAGATTGTGAGTACGACCCCACAGACACCTAGTTCCCAGGGCGCCACGTTTGCTGCATCGGTTGTTCCGCAATTCCATGAATGACTGGCTGCTACCTCCTCAGACCCTTCCACCAGCAACACTGCCTTTCTTGTTCAGCCAGGGTTTGTGGGAGGTGTTTCTGTAAATGTTCTGAGGGACAATGGTTCCTCAGGTTGCTCTGTTAAGCAGAGTTTAGTTCGGCCTGATGAGTATACAGGTCGACAGATCCAAGTTAGACTTATTGATGGATTAGTGAGATTGTTCCCTGAGGCATGTATCTAGGTGGCGTCTCCATTTTTCACTGGCCTGACAGCTGCAGTTGTCATGCCAGAACCTTTATTTGACCTCATTATAGGCAACATATCTGGCGTCAAAAATAGTTGCGCCGTAGATGTTGCTACTCAGACTTCGGCTGCTGCGGTAACACGAGCCATGGCCAAGGCTCCAAATCGCGTCACTCCATTGACCGTCGCAGCGCCGCAAGATCTGATTCGTAGTCAAGATGTTGTCCAAGAGCAACAGACTGACTCAACACTTGCCTCAGTGCGTAAGAAGCTGGAGGGTAAAGTGATTAAGTATTCACGGGGAGGACAAGCCAGGTTCCTTCGTAAGCAAGGACGGCTGTACCGTGAGTCACAGACACCCCAGGGTGAGGTTCGACTGCAGTTTGTCGTTCCTGCAAAGTATCGCCGAGCAGTGTTTGAATTAGGTCATTGTTCAGCGATGGGAGGTCACATGGGACAAAAGAAGACCTCTGACTGCATCCATGCTGACTTTTTCTGGCCAGGAATGGGACGGGAAATAACGAGGCTCGTACGTTCCTGTGATGTGTGCCAGCGTACCACTGACCAGGGACGTGTCCGTCCTGCGCCATTAAAACCAATGCCCATAATCTCTGAACCGTTTGACAGAGTAGCAGTTGACATAGTTGGGTCAATCTCCCCTAGGGCTAGCGATGGATTAAAGTATATCCTCACTATTGTTGATTTCAGCACACGGTGGCCTGAAGCCGTGGCCCTTAAGAATATAGAGGCCATCACTGTTGCTGAGGCATTAATTGAAGTGTTCTGTCGTGTAGGTATCCCTAAGGAGGTCTTAAGGGACTGGGGTTCGCAGTTCACTTCAGCAATGATGAACGAAGCGTTCAGGTTGCTGTCCATCCGAGGCTTACAGACTACACCATATCATCCCATGTGTAACGGGTTGTGTGAGAGGTTCAATGGGACTCTCAAGAAGATGTTGAGGCGCATGACCGCCGAATAGCCAAAGGAATGGCCGCGGTTCATTGCTCCTCTTCTATTTGCTTATTGAGAAGCCCCACAGCATTCATTGAAATTCTCACCCTTTGAAGTGGTGTATGGAAGGTCGGTCCGTGGACCACTTGAAGTCCTTCGCGAGTTGTGGGACGATGAAGAACCTGACCCTGAAGTCAAGACCACCTACACCTACGTCCTTGATGTAGCTGACCGCCTCCAGTCGACATGCGAGTTAGCTAAGGAAGAATTGATCAAGGCGCGCGAAGTTCAGAAAGCCTATTATGCCAAGAAGGCAAAACTTCGGAAGTTTAGTGCAGGCGATAAGTGCCTAGCGTTACTCCCCACTGCCCAGAACAAGTTGTTGGCGCAGTGGAAGGGTCCATTTGATGTAGTAGGGCGCATTTCAGACCTCAACTACATAATTCAGATGGGGAATCTTCGTAAAAGGTTCCACATTAACATGCTGAAGGCTTATCATGAATCAGACCCCGAGGAGACTGGCCTACGAGTAGCTGATGATAGTGACCGGCCACTGGAAGAAACAGGGGCAGCCGCAGTGAACCCAGCTGATGACCATGATGATGAGCCCTTAACCGCTCAGTCCTGTCAGGAAGAGACTGTCGGAGATGTTTTACTTAACCCTGACTTAGCAGTAGGAGGCCAAAATGCCTTAAGGTCACTGCTCTGTCAGTATGCTGATGTCTTCTCAGACCAACCTAGACTTGCAAAGGTTGCGTGTCATAAAATTGAGTTGACCAGCAATGCTCCCATAAAGGTTAAGCCATATCCGATTCCCATGCGACTACAGGACGCAGTAGACAAGGAAATTCCCGACATGGAGACTGCAGGCATAATCGAAAAGTCCTCATCTCCTTACTGTAGTCCGATGGTAGTAGTCCGCAAGAAAGATGGTGGAGTCAGGATTTGTGGCGACTATAGAAGGCTCAATGCAATCACCAAAGTGGATGCTGAGCCAATGGGTGACCATATTGCCATCTTCTCCAAGCTGGCAGGGTCACAATAGTTCACGAAGCTCGATCTGGCGAAGGGATTCTTCCAGATTCCCCTTCATCCTGAGAGTCGTCAGTTCACTGCCTTTGCTACTCCTAGGGGTTGTACCAGTATAAAGTCCTACCGTTTGGACTTACCAATTCCCCAGCAGTATTTAATCGTGCCATGAGACAAGTGCTCCATGGTATCGTAGGAGCAGAAATGTTCGTTGACGATGATCTCATTCATTCTGCCACGTTGGAGGAGCACCTCAGACTCTTGGAAATTGTCTTCAGTAGACTCCAGAGTTTCAACATGACTGTGAAGCCCAGCAAATGTAAGATTGCTCACAGTGAGGTGGAGTTCCTTGGACATATTGTTGGCAACAATCACTGCAGGTGTCAGGGTGACAAGATCAGGAAGGTTAGAGAAGCCCCGAGACCTGTGACCAAGAAACAGGTTAGGGCATTCCTTGGCCTAGTGGGATATTATAGGAGTTTTATCCCCAACTTTTCTCTCATTGCCCAACCGTTGTACGAGGTGCTACGGAAATATGCTCCAAACAACACTGAATGGGGAGAAGCGCAAGAGAGATCTTTTATTGCTCTTAAGAACATGTTGTGCAAGGAGCCTATCTTGCAGTTGCCTGATTCCAACAAACCTTTCATACTGCGCACTGATGCTTCACAAGATGGAGTAGGTGCCGTATTGATGCAGGAATCAGAAGGTGGAATCTTCCCAGTGGCATACCACAACCGTAGGCTAAAACCCGCCGAGAGGAATTACAGTACTGTTGAGAAGGAACTCTTGGCTGTGGTTGATGGTGTTAAAAAATATTATTATTATTTATTTGGGGCACCATTCACTCTGGAAACTGATCATGTGCCACTCACTAGTCTTAGCACGACCAAGACGGCTAATGCAAGGTTGACACGCTGGACACTGTATTTACAGCAGTTTAACCTTGTTGTGAGGTACATCAAGGGAAGTGATAACGTAGGTGCAGACCTGATGTCTCGCCTGCTAACTGCTGACTAACACGGGCAGCTGTTGTATGCTGGGTTCCGTAAGATAGGCGTCCTCAGAGATTTGAGTAATCCAAGGACCAGCCTGGTTCCCAGTTAAAAGTGTACCAGTAATTGTGAACGTTTCGCCCGTTGGCCCCACAGGACACAGTGTGTCCAGGGCCTGTACATACATGTATACCATAAGCTAAGGTGCTGTTCCCTCACATGCTGGCCGGCTGTGCCGCATGTCGAGCGAGGTGGACGCCAGGTTAGAGTTCCCCCTAAACTGGGTGATGGGATGTTGTTAAGGTGCTGTTCCCTCACGTGCTGGCCGGCTGTGCCGCATGTCGAGCGAGGTGTACGCCAGGTTAGAGGTACCCGTAAACTGGGTGATGGGATGTTGTTAAGGTGCTGCTCCCTCACATGCTGGCCGGCTGTGCTGCATGTCGAGCGAGGTGGACGCCAGGTTAGAGTTCCCCCTAAACTGGGTGATGGGATGTTGTTAAGGTGCTGTACCCTCACATGCTGGCCAGCTGCGCCGCATGTTGAGCGAGGTGCATGCCAGGTTAGGGCTTCCCCGCTAAGAACCCTTACGACTACGTTTCCTAGTTAATAATGTATCTAATAAATTAATGGCGACCTCGAATGTACGAAGCTTAGGCTGTCATTCGTATTTTTCAGCTAGAGCGTACCTTTCGTAGCATGTACTGATTCCTAGGCAGAGAGTAATTGTAATGTAATAAGAATTTTTGTCTCATTGACACTTTTGTAGCTCCACCTTAATTGATTTTGCAGGTACAGCAATGGGTGTAGCAGTTTTGCTGTGCGGGCCAGCTGATCGTCTGCCACACGCTGCCGCTTTTTCTCCTCTGCCTTCGTTGTCGCCATATTATTATTTACTGTGTCATTTTACACGTAGGTACAGTTACACTACAACTGTCACACGTACACCGTGTATCACATACACCACGCTACACAACAATTAGTTGTCAGTGTAAATGTAGCGAACTTTGGCTCAGTTTGACCTGAGTACAGGATTTTCACTGTCGTCACAGAGTTTTTCCCTCAAGCTTGCTTCTATTAACGTAAATACGAGGTTTTTTCGCTCATTGGCGATAGCGATTTTCTCCTGTAGCAGGATACCACTCACCACAGTGTGAATCTTGTGTGACTGAGTTAAGATTTATATGTATGCATATTGAAATCTTTTTTCTGAGGAAAGAAAGATTTGATTGATTTTCATGGGGCGTAATGTCACGAGTCGGCTAGTGACATTGGCTTTTGTGGGAAACCACGAACTCTAGTGGAATCCCAGTTTATCGTTCAGTTAACCGCTCATTCGGTCGGGAGTCCTTTCAAATCAATTTTTCAATGTTATAAGTGATCGTCTTTGTGTGAGACATTAGCGGTTCCGTTGAGCGATTTGTTTTGGGCGCGTTTCGCTCACTCTAGCCGTTAAAAATGCGGCCCTAGCGCTCCTTTTTTCCCACGAGTTTGTCAGTCAAGTGTCTGTCGTGACGGAGTGAGGTTCTGTGCTCCAGCAGTGAGAGTAGTGAGAGGTCAGCTAGCACCGAGACTCCACTAGACTACAGTTCTCCAGGCTCCCACCCTTCTTGGTGATACACCACATTCATTGACCAGTATTTCCTTTTTGTATTTTCCTAGGTTTAAGAGTTTTGTTAAGTGCCGCAAGTTGTTTTTTTTTAGGCGTAAGAATTTAGCTTTTGAGTGAGTGAGTGAGTACGATCTCTTTATTTGAATTCATTTGAAATGTAACGTTAAATTTATTTCTTTGTAATCAATAAATTTAACAGTTCTTTATCTTGAGCTTATTGTAATGTAAATTCGTGTTTCATTTCTCCACAATTAAGCTTATTTCCCTTATAGCTCCTAGCTTGCATAAACGTTTTGCAATTCATAACTGGTACTTAGGCCAGTCTTGTATTAAGCTTAAAATCCGTTGTGCCTTCTAGGAGTTAAGCATCAGCAAGAACCTGATATCATTAATAGTATTAGTTATTTATTGTCAGGGGTGGTCACTTTCTTCAGAGGCTGACAGTACTAATAATCAGCATTTGTGAGTAATTAGTCTCTGCTGTGTACTGTTGAGAAAGTTTATAAATTCTCGTTCTGAGAGTCCGCCGAAGCAAGCCGGTACAAAGTAATCATTGCTTGATTTAGCAAGATAATTCATTGTCCCTGCTCTTCAATATTATTTATCATTATCATTTAAATAATCTTGCTTTTATTTTAAAACCCCCGTGACAATTGGCGACCTCATTACAGGATATTAACTCCTAGCTCTAAAGCTATTCACGAGATAATACTCACTCGTTCATATTTAGTTATTTATCATTAAAGTTTATAGGCACAAGTTTACTGGTGTTTACCGTTAGTTTAGCAAGTGAATTTTTGCTTTATTAATCCATAGAGTACTTAACTCTATTTAGTACTTTATTTTTGGTAACGCCAGATGATTTTATTCGCTAATGGGTAGCCGCCGTACGCATTGCGTTAATTATTGAGTCTTCCCAGTCATTTGCATTTTTGCTTTATTCTTTTCCAGTTAACTAGATAAGATTGATCACCACTACCTTGTGTCTGTATTCTTTACTTGTGTTTATTAGCATTCGTTTGCGAAGTAGCAATCAGTACTGAGTCGCTAGTTGTTTAGATTGAGCTTGCATCATGGCAGCCAGTGTCTATGTACAGGAAGCTAAAGAAATGGGCCTCACAGACCCAGAGAAAATTCAGAGTTACGTTCTCTCACGGTTTAATTACGAGCAAGAACGTGAGAAAGATGCTCGTGAAGAGCGTAGAATCCAACGCGAACATGAGCGAGAACAGCGTGAGGAACGCGAAAAGGAGCGCGAATACGAGCGAGAACAGCGCGAACACGAGCGAAAAACAGCGCGAACTCGACTTAGAACACGAGCGGGAACAAGGTGAATATGAACGTGCCGAACGTGAGGCACGAGAAAAACATGAGCTTGAGGTTTTGAAGCTCAAGCGAGATTCTTTGGTTTCAGACACATCTGGTGCAGTTGGTCAAAGCTCCACGAGCGTTCTCCCTGCACATGTCCTGGCGACCCCACGCATCAAGCTTCCTTCATACAAGGAAGGCGAGCGAATCAAGCCGTACATAGCTCGTTTTGAGGACATGACAGACATGTATCAACGGAATGAAGCAGCTAAGCGGCTCCAATTTCTTAGTTTATTTGAGAGCCCTGCCCTCGATATTCTCCACAGAATTCGTGGAGACAACCTCACGTATGAGATGATGAAAGCTGCACTCATTAAGGCGTATTGTCTCACAGTAGATGACGCCAAAGTTCAGTTCATGCGAGCTCATCTCCAAGACAAGGAGACAGCTGTTCAAATCCTCGACCGTCTCACTGCTTACTTAGGTGAGTGGATGGAGAAAGATGAAACTCCTTCCACGCGTGATGGGATAGTTGACCTTATGCTGTGTACACAGCTAGAGAGGTCGTGGCCTGCTGAGCTCATAGCACAGCTTAAGATCTGCCAGGTGAAAGATGCCAGCCAAATGGCAGAAAAGGCTGACGCATATTTTACTGCATACGGGTATCAAACTCGTAAGCAAAACACCTGGAACAGCAGAGAAGATACTGCCAAGTCTGGGAAGCCGTCTCAGACTGAATCCCAGCACCAAGGCCGTTCTCAGAGTAATGGCCAAGGTCCAAGCAAACCGCAGAAGGACCAGGGGCAAATTACACAGCAGCCTGCTTGGAAGTGGTACAACAAGCACCCCAACCAGCAGCAGTTCCCCAAGCAGCAGCAGCAATACAAGGACAAGCCACGTAACCCTCAGTCAGGTCAATTAGTGTATCAGAGGCAGGAGGCAAATGCAGCCTTCATTCCACGACAAGCACACGGTGGTGCCATCTCTACCAGTACAGGTACTTCCCAACAGTTCACGAGTCCCCCTCCGACCGTGAACTCTCCTCCACAAGTAGTCAATGCTCCACCACCTCAGATTGTGAGTACGACCCCACAGACACCTAGTTCCCAGGGCGCCACGTTTGCTGCATCGGTTGTTCCGCAATTCCATGAATGACTGGCTGCTACCTCCTCAGACCCTTCCACCAGCAACACTGCCTTTCTTGTTCAGCCAGGGTTTGTGGGAGGTGTTTCTGTAAATGTTCTGAGGGACAATGGTTCCTCAGGTTGCTCTGTTAAGCAGAGTTTAGTTCGGCCTGATGAGTATACAGGTCGACAGATCCAAGTTAGACTTATTGATGGATTAGTGAGATTGTTCCCTGAGGCATGTATCTAGGTGGCGTCTCCATTTTTCACTGGCCTGACAGCTGCAGTTGTCATGCCAGAACCTTTATTTGACCTCATTATAGGCAACATATCTGGCGTCAAAAATAGTTGCGCCGTAGATGTTGCTACTCAGACTTCGGCTGCTGCGGTAACACGAGCCATGGCCAAGGCTCCAAATCGCGTCACTCCATTGACCGTCGCAGCGCCGCAAGATCTGATTCGTAGTCAAGATGTTGTCCAAGAGCAACAGACTGACTCAACACTTGCCTCAGTGCGTAAGAAGCTGGAGGGTAAAGTGATTAAGTATTCACGGGGAGGACAAGCCAGGTTCCTTCGTAAGCAAGGACGGCTGTACCGTGAGTCACAGACACCCCAGGGTGAGGTTCGACTGCAGTTTGTCGTTCCTGCAAAGTATCGCCGAGCAGTGTTTGAATTAGGTCATTGTTCAGCGATGGGAGGTCACATGGGACAAAAGAAGACCTCTGACTGCATCCATGCTGACTTTTTCTGGCCAGGAATGGGACGGGAAATAACGAGGCTCGTACGTTCCTGTGATGTGTGCCAGCGTACCACTGACCAGGGACGTGTCCGTCCTGCGCCATTAAAACCAATGCCCATAATCTCTGAACCGTTTGACAGAGTAGCAGTTGACATAGTTGGGTCAATCTCCCCTAGGGCTAGCGATGGATTAAAGTATATCCTCACTATTGTTGATTTCAGCACACGGTGGCCTGAAGCCGTGGCCCTTAAGAATATAGAGGCCATCACTGTTGCTGAGGCATTAATTGAAGTGTTCTGTCGTGTAGGTATCCCTAAGGAGGTCTTAAGGGACTGGGGTTCGCAGTTCACTTCAGCAATGATGAACGAAGCGTTCAGGTTGCTGTCCATCCGAGGCTTACAGACTACACCATATCATCCCATGTGTAACGGGTTGTGTGAGAGGTTCAATGGGACTCTCAAGAAGATGTTGAGGCGCATGACCGCCGAATAGCCAAAGGAATGGCCGCGGTTCATTGCTCCTCTTCTATTTGCTTATTGAGAAGCCCCACAGCATTCATTGAAATTCTCACCCTTTGAAGTGGTGTATGGAAGGTCGGTCCGTGGACCACTTGAAGTCCTTCGCGAGTTGTGGGACGATGAAGAACCTGACCCTGAAGTCAAGACCACCTACACCTACGTCCTTGATGTAGCTGACCGCCTCCAGTCGACATGCGAGTTAGCTAAGGAAGAATTGATCAAGGCGCGCGAAGTTCAGAAAGCCTATTATGCCAAGAAGGCAAAACTTCGGAAGTTTAGTCCAGGCGATAAGTGCCTAGCGTTACTCCCCACTGCCCAGAACAAGTTGTTGGCGCAGTGGAAGGGTCCATTTGATGTAGTAGAGCGCATTTCAGACCTCAACTACATAATTCAGATGGGGAATCTTCGTAAAAGGTTCCACATTAACATGCTGAAGGCTTATCATGAATCAGACCCCGAGGAGACTGGCCTACGAGTAGCTGATGATAGTGACCGGCCACTGGAAGAAACAGGGGCAGCCGCAGTGAACCCAGCTGATGACCATGATGATGAGCCCTTAACCGCTCAGTCCTGTCAGGAAGAGACTGTCGGAGATGTTTTACTTAACCCTGACTTAGCAGTAGGAGGCCAAAATGCCTTAAGGTCACTGCTCTGTCAGTATGCTGATGTCTTCTCAGACCAACCTAGACTTGCAAAGGTTGCGTGTCATAAAATTGAGTTGACCAGCAATGCTCCCATAAAGGTTAAGCCATATCCGATTCCCATGCGACTACAGGACGCAGTAGACAAGGAAATTCCCGACATGGAGACTGCAGGCATAATCGAAAAGTCCTCATCTCCTTACTGTAGTCCGATGGTAGTAGTCCGCAAGAAAGATGGTGGAGTCAGGATTTGTGGCGACTATAGAAGGCTCAATGCAATCACCAAAGTGGATGCTGAGCCAATGGGTGACCATATTGCCATCTTCTCCAAGCTGGCAGGGTCACAATAGTTCACGAAGCTCGATCTGGCGAAGGGATTCTTCCAGATTCCCCTTCATCCTGAGAGTCGTCAGTTCACTGCCTTTGCTACTCCTAGGGGGTTGTACCAGTATAAAGTCCTACCGTTTGGACTTACCAATTCCCCAGCAGTATTTAATCGTGCCATGAGACAAGTGCTCCATGGTATCGTAGGAGCAGAAATGTTCGTTGACGATGATCTCATTCATTCTGCCACGTTGGAGGAGCACCTCAGACTCTTGGAAATTGTCTTCAGTAGACTCCAGAGTTTCAACATGACTGTGAAGCCCAGCAAATGTAAGATTGCTCACAGTGAGGTGGAGTTCCTTGGACATATTGTTGGCAACAATCACTGCAGGTGTCAGGGTGACAAGATCAGGAAGGTTAGAGAAGCCCCGAGACCTGTGACCAAGAAACAGGTTAGGGCATTCCTTGGCCTAGTGGGATATTATAGGAGTTTTATCCCCAACTTTTCTCTCATTGCCCAACCGTTGTACGAGGTGCTACGGAAATATGCTCCAAACAACACTGAATGGGGAGAAGCGCAAGAGAGATCTTTTATTGCTCTTAAGAACATGTTGTGCAAGGAGCCTATCTTGCAGTTGCCTGATTCCAACAAACCTTTCATACTGCGCACTGATGCTTCACAAGATGGAGTAGGTGCCGTATTGATGCAGGAATCAGAAGGTGGAATCTTCCCAGTGGCATACCACAACCGTAGGCTAAAACCCGCCGAGAGGAATTACAGTACTGTTGAGAAGGAACTCTTGGCTGTGGTTGATGGTGTTAAAAAATATTATTATTATTTATTTGGGGCACCATTCACTCTGGAAACTGATCATGTGCCACTCACTAGTCTTAGCACGACCAAGACGGCTAATGCAAGGTTGACACGCTGGACACTGTATTTACAGCAGTTTAACCTTGTTGTGAGGTACATCAAGGGAAGTGATAACGTAGGTGCAGACCTGATGTCTCGCCTGCTAACTGCTGACTAACACGGGCAGCTGTTGTATGCTGGGTTCCGTAAGATAGGCGTCCTCAGAGATTTGAGTAATCCAAGGACCAGCCTGGTTCCCAGTTAAAAGTGTACCAGTAATTGTGAACGTTTCGCCCGTTGGCCCCACAGGACACAGTGTGTCCAGGGCCTGTACATACATGTATACCATAAGCTAAGGTGCTGTTCCCTCACATGCTGGCCGGCTGTGCCGCATGTCGAGCGAGGTGGACGCCAGGTTAGAGTTCCCCCTAAACTGGGTGATGGGATGTTGTTAAGGTGCTGTTCCCTCACGTGCTGGCCGGCTGTGCCGCATGTCGAGCGAGGTGTACGCCAGGTTAGAGTTCCCCCTAAACTGGGTGATGGGATGTTGTTAAGGTGCTGCTCCCTCACATGCTGGCCGGCTGTGCTGCATGTCGAGCGAGGTGGACGCCAGGTTAGAGTTCCCCCTAAACTGGGTGATGGGATGTTGTTAAGGTGCTGTACCCTCACATGCTGGCCAGCTGCGCCGCATGTTGAGCGAGGTGCATGCCAGGTTAGGGCTTCCCCGCTAAGAACCCTTACGACTACGTTTCCTAGTTAATAATGTATCTAATAAATTAATGGCGACCTCGAATGTACGAAGCTTAGGCTGTCATTCGTATTTTTCAGCTAGAGCGTACCTTTCGTAGCATGTACTGATTCCTAGGCAGAGAGTAATTGTAATGTAATAAGAATTTTTGTCTCATTGACACTTTTGTAGCTCCACCTTAATTGATTTTGCAGGTACAGCAATGGGTGTAGCAGTTTTGCTGTGCGGGCCAGCTGATCGTCTGCCACACGCTGCCGCTTTTTCTCCTCTGCCTTCGTTGTCGCCATATTATTATTTACTGTGTCATTTTACACGTAGGTACAGTTACACTACAACTGTCACACGTACACCGTGTATCACATACACCACGCTACACAACAATTAGTTGTCAGTGTAAATGTAGCGAACTTTGGCTCAGTTTGACCTGAGTACAGGATTTTCACTGTCGTCACAGAGTTTTTCCCTCAAGCTTGCTTCTATTAACGTAAATACGAGGTTTTTTCGCTCATTGGCGATAGCGATTTTCTCCTGTAGCAGGATACCACTCACCACAGTGTGAATCTTGTGTGACTGAGTTAAGATTTATATGTATGCATATTGAAATCTTTTTTCTGAGGAAAGAAAGATTTGATTGATTTTCATGGGGCGTAATGTCACGAGTCGGCTAGTGACATTGGCTTTTGTGGGAAACCACGAACTCTAGTGGAATCCCAGTTTATCGTTCAGTTAACCGCTCATTCGGTCGGGAGTCCTTTCAAATCAATTTTTCAATGTTATAAGTGATCGTCTTTGTGTGAGACATTAGCGGTTCCGTTGAGCGATTTGTTTTGGGCGCGTTTCGCTCACTCTAGCCGTTAAAAATGCGGCCCTAGCGCTCCTTTTTTCCCACGAGTTTGTCAGTCAAGTGTCTGTCGTGACGGAGTGAGGTTCTGTGCTCCAGCAGTGAGAGTAGTGAGAGGTCAGCTAGCACCGAGACTCCACTAGACTACAGTTCTCCAGGCTCCCACCCTTCTTGGTGATACACCACATTCATTGACCAGTATTTCCTTTTTGTATTTTCCTAGGTTTAAGAGTTTTGTTAAGTGCCGCAAGTTGTTTTTTTTTAGGCGTAAGAATTTAGCTTTTGAGTGAGTGAGTGAGTACGATCTCTTTATTTGAATTCATTTGAAATGTAACGTTAAATTTATTTCTTTGTAATCAATAAATTTAACAGTTCTTTATCTTGAGCTTATTGTAATGTAAATTCGTGTTTCATTTCTCCACAATTAAGCTTATTTCCCTTATAGCTCCTAGCTTGCATAAACGTTTTGCAATTCATAACTGGTACTTAGGCCAGTCTTGTATTAAGCTTAAAATCCGTTGTGCCTTCTAGGAGTTAAGCATCAGCAAGAACCTGATATCATTAATAGTATTAGTTATTTATTGTCAGGGGTGGTCACTTTCTTCAGAGGCTGACAGTACTAATAATCAGCATTTGTGAGTAATTAGTCTCTGCTGTGTACTGTTGAGAAAGTTTATAAATTCTCGTTCTGAGAGTCCGCCGAAGCAAGCCGGTACAAAGTAATCATTGCTTGATTTAGCAAGATAATTCATTGTCCCTGCTCTTCAATATTATTTATCATTATCATTTAAATAATCTTGCTTTTATTTTAAAACCCCCGTGACAATTGGCGACCTCATTACAGGATATTAACTCCTAGCTCTAAAGCTATTCACGAGATAATACTCACTCGTTCATATTTAGTTATTTATCATTAAAGTTTATAGGCACAAGTTTACTGGTGTTTACCGTTAGTTTAGCAAGTGAATTTTTGCTTTATTAATCCATAGAGTACTTAACTCTATTTAGTACTTTATTTTTGGTAACGCCAGATGATTTTATTCGCTAATGGGTAGCCGCCGTACGCATTGCGTTAATTATTGAGTCTTCCCAGTCATTTGCATTTTTGCTTTATTCTTTTCCAGTTAACTAGATAAGATTGATCACCACTACCTTGTGTCTGTATTCTTTACTTGTGTTTATTAGCATTCGTTTGCGAAGTAGCAATCAGTACTGAGTCGCTAGTTGTTTAGATTGAGCTTGCATCATGGCAGCCAGTGTCTATGTACAGGAAGCTAAAGAAATGGGCCTCACAGACCCAGAGAAAATTCAGAGTTACGTTCTCTCACGGTTTAATTACGAGCAAGAACGTGAGAAAGATGCTCGTGAAGAGCGTAGAATCCAACGCGAACATGAGCGAGAACAGCGTGAGGAACGCGAAAAGGAGCGCGAATACGAGCGAGAACAGCGCGAACACGAGCGAAAACAGCGCGAACTCGACTTAGAACACGAGCGGGAACAAGGTGAATATGAACGTGCCGAACGTGAGGCACGAGAAAAACATGAGCTTGAGGTTTTGAAGCTCAAGCGAGATTCTTTGGTTTCAGACACATCTGGTGCAGTTGGTCAAAGCTCAACGAGCGTTCTCCCTGCACATGTCCTGGCGACCCCACGCATCAAGCTTCCTTCATACAAGGAAGGCGAGCGAATCAAGCCGTACATAGCTCGTTTTGAGGACATGACAGACATGTATCAACGGAATGAAGCAGCTAAGCGGCTCCAATTTCTTAGTTTATTTGAGAGCCCTGCCCTCGATATTCTCCACAGAATTCGTGGAGACAACCTCACGTATGAGATGATGAAAGCTGCACTCATTAAGGCGTATTGTCTCACAGTAGATGACGCCAAAGTTCAGTTCATGCGAGCTCATCTCCAAGACAAGGAGACAGCTGTTCAAATCCTCGACCGTCTCACTGCTTACTTAGGTGAGTGGATGGAGAAAGATGAAACTCCTTCCACGCGTGATGGGATAGTTGACCTTATGCTGTGTACACAGCTAGAGAGGTCGTGGCCTGCTGAGCTCATAGCACAGCTTAAGATCTGCCAGGTGAAAGATGCCAGCCAAATGGCAGAAAAGGCTGACGCATATTTTACTGCATACGGGTATCAAACTCGTAAGCAAAACACCTGGAACAGCAGAGAAGATACTGCCAAGTCTGGGAAGCCGTCTCAGACTGAATCCCAGCACCAAGGCCGTTCTCAGAGTAATGGCCAAGGTCCAAGCAAACCGCAGAAGGACCAGGGGCAAATTACACAGCAGCCTGCTTGGAAGTGGTACAACAAGCACCCCAACCAGCAGCAGTTCCCCAAGCAGCAGCAGCAATACAAGGACAAGCCACGTAACCCTCAGTCAGGTCAATTAGTGTATCAGAGGCAGGAGGCAAATGCAGCCTTCATTCCACGACAAGCACACGGTGGTGCCATCTCTACCAGTACAGGTACTTCCCAACAGTTCACGAGTCCCCCTCCGACCGTGAACTCTCCTCCACAAGTAGTCAATGCTCCACCACCTCAGATTGTGAGTACGACCCCACAGACACCTAGTTCCCAGGGCGCCACGTTTGCTGCATCGGTTGTTCCGCAATTCCATGAATGACTGGCTGCTACCTCCTCAGACCCTTCCACCAGCAACACTGCCTTTCTTGTTCAGCCAGGGTTTGTGGGAGGTGTTTCTGTAAATGTTCTGAGGGACAATGGTTCCTCAGGTTGCTCTGTTAAGCAGAGTTTAGTTCGGCCTGATGAGTATACAGGTCGACAGATCCAAGTTAGACTTATTGATGGATTAGTGAGATTGTTCCCTGAGGCATGTATCTAGGTGGCGTCTCCATTTTTCACTGGCCTGACAGCTGCAGTTGTCATGCCAGAACCTTTATTTGACCTCATTATAGGCAACATATCTGGCGTCAAAAATAGTTGCGCCGTAGATGTTGCTACTCAGACTTCGGCTGCTGCGGTAACACGAGCCATGGCCAAGGCTCCAAATCGCGTCACTCCATTGACCGTCGCAGCGCCGCAAGATCTGATTCGTAGTCAAGATGTTGTCCAAGAGCAACAGACTGACTCAACACTTGCCTCAGTGCGTAAGAAGCTGGAGGGTAAAGTGATTAAGTATTCACGGGGAGGACAAGCCAGGTTCCTTCGTAAGCAAGGACGGCTGTACCGTGAGTCACAGACACCCCAGGGTGAGGTTCGACTGCAGTTTGTCGTTCCTGCAAAGTATCGCCGAGCAGTGTTTGAATTAGGTCATTGTTCAGCGATGGGAGGTCACATGGGACAAAAGAAGACCTCTGACTGCATCCATGCTGACTTTTTCTGGCCAGGAATGGGACGGGAAATAACGAGGCTCGTACGTTCCTGTGATGTGTGCCAGCGTACCACTGACCAGGGACGTGTCCGTCCTGCGCCATTAAAACCAATGCCCATAATCTCTGAACCGTTTGACAGAGTAGCAGTTGACATAGTTGGGTCAATCTCCCCTAGGGCTAGCGATGGATTAAAGTATATCCTCACTATTGTTGATTTCAGCACACGGTGGCCTGAAGCCGTGGCCCTTAAGAATATAGAGGCCATCACTGTTGCTGAGGCATTAATTGAAGTGTTCTGTCGTGTAGGTATCCCTAAGGAGGTCTTAAGGGACTGGGGTTCGCAGTTCACTTCAGCAATGATGAACGAAGCGTTCAGGTTGCTGTCCATCCGAGGCTTACAGACTACACCATATCATCCCATGTGTAACGGGTTGTGTGAGAGGTTCAATGGGACTCTCAAGAAGATGTTGAGGCGCATGACCGCCGAATAGCCAAAGGAATGGCCGCGGTTCATTGCTCCTCTTCTATTTGCTTATTGAGAAGCCCCACAGCATTCATTGAAATTCTCACCCTTTGAAGTGGTGTATGGAAGGTCGGTCCGTGGACCACTTGAAGTCCTTCGCGAGTTGTGGGACGATGAAGAACCTGACCCTGAAGTCAAGACCACCTACACCTACGTCCTTGATGTAGCTGACCGCCTCCAGTCGACATGCGAGTTAGCTAAGGAAGAATTGATCAAGGCGCGCGAAGTTCAGAAAGCCTATTATGCCAAGAAGGCAAAACTTCGGAAGTTTAGTGCAGGCGATAAGTGCCTAGCGTTACTCCCCACTGCCCAGAACAAGTTGTTGGCGCAGTGGAAGGGTCCATTTGATGTAGTAGGGCGCATTTCAGACCTCAACTACATAATTCAGATGGGGAATCTTCGTAAAAGGTTCCACATTAACATGCTGAAGGCTTATCATGAATCAGACCCCGAGGAGACTGGCCTACGAGTAGCTGATGATAGTGACCGGCCACTGGAAGAAACAGGGGCAGCCGCAGTGAACCCAGCTGATGACCATGATGATGAGCCCTTAACCGCTCAGTCCTGTCAGGAAGAGACTGTCGGAGATGTTTTACTTAACCCTGACTTAGCAGTAGGAGGCCAAAATGCCTTAAGGTCACTGCTCTGTCAGTATGCTGATGTCTTCTCAGACCAACCTAGACTTGCAAAGGTTGCGTGTCATAAAATTGAGTTGACCAGCAATGCTCCCATAAAGGTTAAGCCATATCCGATTCCCATGCGACTACAGGACGCAGTAGACAAGGAAATTCCCGACATGGAGACTGCAGGCATAATCGAAAAGTCCTCATCTCCTTACTGTAGTCCGATGGTAGTAGTCCGCAAGAAAGATGGTGGAGTCAGGATTTGTGGCGACTATAGAAGGCTCAATGCAATCACCAAAGTGGATGCTGAGCCAATGGGTGACCATATTGCCATCTTCTCCAAGCTGGCAGGGTCACAATAGTTCACGAAGCTCGATCTGGCGAAGGGATTCTTCCAGATTCCCCTTCATCCTGAGAGTCGTCAGTTCACTGCCTTTGCTACTCCTAGGGGGTTGTACCAGTATAAAGTCCTACCGTTTGGACTTACCAATTCCCCAGCAGTATTTAATCGTGCCATGAGACAAGTGCTCCATGGTATCGTAGGAGCAGAAATGTTCGTTGACGATGATCTCATTCATTCTGCCACGTTGGAGGAGCACCTCAGACTCTTGGAAATTGTCTTCAGTAGACTCCAGAGTTTCAACATGACTGTGAAGCCCAGCAAATGTAAGATTGCTCACAGTGAGGTGGAGTTCCTTGGACATATTGTTGGCAACAATCACTGCAGGTGTCAGGGTGACAAGATCAGGAAGGTTAGAGAAGCCCCGAGACCTGTGACCAAGAAACAGGTTAGGGCATTCCTTGGCCTAGTGGGATATTATAGGAGTTTTATCCCCAACTTTTCTCTCATTGCCCAACCGTTGTACGAGGTGCTACGGAAATATGCTCCAAACAACACTGAATGGGGAGAAGCGCAAGAGAGATCTTTTATTGCTCTTAAGAACATGTTGTGCAAGGAGCCTATCTTGCAGTTGCCTGATTCCAACAAACCTTTCATACTGCGCACTGATGCTTCACAAGATGGAGTAGGTGCCGTATTGATGCAGGAATCAGAAGGTGGAATCTTCCCAGTGGCATACCACAACCGTAGGCTAAAACCCGCCGAGAGGAATTACAGTACTGTTGAGAAGGAACTCTTGGCTGTGGTTGATGGTGTTAAAAAATATTATTATTATTTATTTGGGGCACCATTCACTCTGGAAACTGATCATGTGCCACTCACTAGTCTTAGCACGACCAAGACGGCTAATGCAAGGTTGACACGCTGGACACTGTATTTACAGCAGTTTAACCTTGTTGTGAGGTACATCAAGGGAAGTGATAACGTAGGTGCAGACCTGATGTCTCGCCTGCTAACTGCTGACTAACACGGGCAGCTGTTGTATGCTGGGTTCCGTAAGATAGGCGTCCTCAGAGATTTGAGTAATCCAAGGACCAGCCTGGTTCCCAGTTAAAAGTGTACCAGTAATTGTGAACGTTTCGCCCGTTGGCCCCACAGGACACAGTGTGTCCAGGGCCTGTACATACATGTATACCATAAGCTAAGGTGCTGTTCCCTCACATGCTGGCCGGCTGTGCCGCATGTCGAGCGAGGTGGACGCCAGGTTAGAGTTCCCCCTAAACTGGGTGATGGGATGTTGTTAAGGTGCTGTTCCCTCACGTGCTGGCCGGCTGTGCCGCATGTCGAGCGAGGTGTACGCCAGGTTAGAGTTCCCCCTAAACTGGGTGATGGGATGTTGTTAAGGTGCTGCTCCCTCACATGCTGGCCGGCTGTGCTGCATGTCGAGCGAGGTGGACGCCAGGTTAGAGTTCCCCCTAAACTGGGTGATGGGATGTTGTTAAGGTGCTGTACCCTCACATGCTGGCCAGCTGCGCCGCATGTTGAGCGAGGTGCATGCCAGGTTAGGGCTTCCCCGCTAAGAACCCTTACGACTACGTTTCCTAGTTAATAATGTATCTAATAAATTAATGGCGACCTCGAATGTACGAAGCTTAGGCTGTCATTCGTATTTTTCAGCTAGAGCGTACCTTTCGTAGCATGTACTGATTCCTAGGCAGAGAGTAATTGTAATGTAATAAGAATTTTTGTCTCATTGACACTTTTGTAGCTCCACCTTAATTGATTTTGCAGGTACAGCAATGGGTGTAGCAGTTTTGCTGTGCGGGCCAGCTGATCGTCTGCCACACGCTGCCGCTTTTTCTCCTCTGCCTTCGTTGTCGCCATATTATTATTTACTGTGTCATTTTACACGTAGGTACAGTTACACTACAACTGTCACACGTACACCGTGTATCACATACACCACGCTACACAACAATTAGTTGTCAGTGTAAATGTAGCGAACTTTGGCTCAGTTTGACCTGAGTACAGGATTTTCACTGTCGTCACAGAGTTTTTCCCTCAAGCTTGCTTCTATTAACGTAAATACGAGGTTTTTTCGCTCATTGGCGATAGCGATTTTCTCCTGTAGCAGGATACCACTCACCACAGTGTGAATCTTGTGTGACTGAGTTAAGATTTATATGTATGCATATTGAAATCTTTTTTCTGAGGAAAGAAAGATTTGATTGATTTTCATGGGGCGTAATGTCACGAGTCGGCTAGTGACATTGGCTTTTGTGGGAAACCACGAACTCTAGTGGAATCCCAGTTTATCGTTCAGTTAACCGCTCATTCGGTCGGGAGTCCTTTCAAATCAATTTTTCAATGTTATAAGTGATCGTCTTTGTGTGAGACATTAGCGGTTCCGTTGAGCGATTTGTTTTGGGCGCGTTTCGCTCACTCTAGCCGTTAAAAATGCGGCCCTAGCGCTCCTTTTTTCCCACGAGTTTGTCAGTCAAGTGTCTGTCGTGACGGAGTGAGGTTCTGTGCTCCAGCAGTGAGAGTAGTGAGAGGTCAGCTAGCACCGAGACTCCACTAGACTACAGTTCTCCAGGCTCCCACCCTTCTTGGTGATACACCACATTCATTGACCAGTATTTCCTTTTTGTATTTTCCTAGGTTTAAGAGTTTTGTTAAGTGCCGCAAGTTGTTTTTTTTAGGCGTAAGAATTTAGCTTTTGAGTGAGTGAGTGAGTACGATCTCTTTATTTGAATTCATTTGAAATGTAACGTTAAATTTATTTCTTTGTAATCAATAAATTTAACAGTTCTTTATCTTGAGCTTATTGTAATGTAAATTCGTGTTTCATTTCTCCACAATTAAGCTTATTTCCCTTATAGCTCCTAGCTTGCATAAACGTTTTGCAATTCATAACTGGTACTTAGGCCAGTCTTGTATTAAGCTTAAAATCCGTTGTGCCTTCTAGGAGTTAAGCATCAGCAAGAACCTGATATCATTAATAGTATTAGTTATTTATTGTCAGGGGTGGTCACTTTCTTCAGAGGCTGACAGTACTAATAATCAGCATTTGTGAGTAATTAGTCTCTGCTGTGTACTGTTGAGAAAGTTTATAAATTCTCGTTCTGAGAGTCCGCCGAAGCAAGCCGGTACAAAGTAATCATTGCTTGATTTAGCAAGATAATTCATTGTCCCTGCTCTTCAATATTATTTATCATTATCATTTAAATAATCTTGCTTTTATTTTAAAACCCCCGTGACAATTGGCGACCTCATTACAGGATATTAACTCCTAGCTCTAAAGCTATTCACGAGATAATACTCACTCGTTCATATTTAGTTATTTATCATTAAAGTTTATAGGCACAAGTTTACTGGTGTTTACCGTTAGTTTAGCAAGTGAATTTTTGCTTTATTAATCCATAGAGTACTTAACTCTATTTAGTACTTTATTTTTGGTAACGCCAGATGATTTTATTCGCTAATGGGTAGCCGCCGTACGCATTGCGTTAATTATTGAGTCTTCCCAGTCATTTGCATTTTTGCTTTATTCTTTTCCAGTTAACTAGATAAGATTGATCACCACTACCTTGTGTCTGTATTCTTTACTTGTGTTTATTAGCATTCGTTTGCGAAGTAGCAATCAGTACTGAGTCGCTAGTTGTTTAGATTGAGCTTGCATCATGGCAGCCAGTGTCTATGTACAGGAAGCTAAAGAAATGGGCCTCACAGACCCAGAGAAAATTCAGAGTTACGTTCTCTCACGGTTTAATTACGAGCAAGAACGTGAGAAAGATGCTCGTGAAGAGCGTAGAATCCAACGCGAACATGAGCGAGAACAGCGTGAGGAACGCGAAAAGGAGCGCGAATACGAGCGAGAACAGCGCGAACACGAGCGAAAACAGCGCGAACTCGACTTAGAACACGAGCGGGAACAAGGTGAATATGAACGTGCCGAACGTGAGGCACGAGAAAAACATGAGCTTGAGGTTTTGAAGCTCAAGCGAGATTCTTTGGTTTCAGACACATCTGGTGCAGTTGGTCAAAGCTCCACGAGCGTTCTCCCTGCACATGTCCTGGCGACCCCACGCATCAAGCTTCCTTCATACAAGGAAGGCGAGCGAATCAAGCCGTACATAGCTCGTTTTGAGGACATGACAGACATGTATCAACGGAATGAAGCAGCTAAGCGGCTCCAATTTCTTAGTTTATTTGAGAGCCCTGCCCTCGATATTCTCCACAGAATTCGTGGAGACAACCTCACGTATGAGATGATGAAAGCTGCACTCATTAAGGCGTATTGTCTCACAGTAGATGACGCCAAAGTTCAGTTCATGCGAGCTCATCTCCAAGACAAGGAGACAGCTGTTCAAATCCTCGACCGTCTCACTGCTTACTTAGGTGAGTGGATGGAGAAAGATGAAACTCCTTCCACGCGTGATGGGATAGTTGACCTTATGCTGTGTACACAGCTAGAGAGGTCGTGGCCTGCTGAGCTCATAGCACAGCTTAAGATCTGCCAGGTGAAAGATGCCAGCCAAATGGCAGAAAAGGCTGACGCATATTTTACTGCATACGGGTATCAAACTCGTAAGCAAAACACCTGGAACAGCAGAGAAGATACTGCCAAGTCTGGGAAGCCGTCTCAGACTGAATCCCAGCACCAAGGCCGTTCTCAGAGTAATGGCCAAGGTCCAAGCAAACCGCAGAAGGACCAGGGGCAAATTACACAGCAGCCTGCTTGGAAGTGGTACAACAAGCACCCCAACCAGCAGCAGTTCCCCAAGCAGCAGCAGCAATACAAGGACAAGCCACGTAACCCTCAGTCAGGTCAATTAGTGTATCAGAGGCAGGAGGCAAATGCAGCCTTCATTCCACGACAAGCACACGGTGGTGCCATCTCTACCAGTACAGGTACTTCCCAACAGTTCACGAGTCCCCCTCCGACCGTGAACTCTCCTCCACAAGTAGTCAATGCTCCACCACCTCAGATTGTGAGTACGACCCCACAGACACCTAGTTCCCAGGGCGCCACGTTTGCTGCATCGGTTGTTCCGCAATTCCATGAATGACTGGCTGCTACCTCCTCAGACCCTTCCACCAGCAACACTGCCTTTCTTGTTCAGCCAGGGTTTGTGGGAGGTGTTTCTGTAAATGTTCTGAGGGACAATGGTTCCTCAGGTTGCTCTGTTAAGCAGAGTTTAGTTCGGCCTGATGAGTATACAGGTCGACAGATCCAAGTTAGACTTATTGATGGATTAGTGAGATTGTTCCCTGAGGCATGTATCTAGGTGGCGTCTCCATTTTTCACTGGCCTGACAGCTGCAGTTGTCATGCCAGAACCTTTATTTGACCTCATTATAGGCAACATATCTGGCGTCAAAAATAGTTGCGCCGTAGATTTTGCTACTCAGACTTCGGCTGCTGCGGTAACACGAGCCATGGCCAAGGCTCCAAATTGCGTCACTCCGTTGACCGTCGCAACGCCGCAAGATCTGATTCGTAGTCAAGATGTTGTCCAAGAGCAACAGACTGACTCAACACTTGCCTCAGTGCGTAAGAAGCTGGAGGGTAAAGTGATTAAGTATTCACGGGGAGGACAAGCCAGGTTCCTTCGTAAGCAAGGACGGCTGTACCGTGAGTCACAGACACCCCAGGGTGAGGTTCGACTGCAGTTTGTCGTTCCTGCAAAGTATCGCCGAGCAGTGTTTGAATTAGGTCATTGTTCAGCGATGGGAGGTCACATGGGACAAAAGAAGACCTCTGACTGCATCCATGCTGACTTTTTCTAGCCAGGAATGGGACGGGAAATAACGAGGCTCGTACGTTTCTGTGATGTGTGCCAGCTACCACTGACCAGGGACGTGTCCGTCCTGCGCCATTAAAACCAATGCCCATAATCTCTGAACCGTTTGACAGAGTAGCAGTTGACATAGTTGGGTCAATCTCCCCTAGGGCTAGCGATGGATTAAAGTATATCCTCACTATTGTTGATTTCAGCACACGGTGGCCTGAAGCCGTGGCCCTTAAGAATATAGAGGCCATCACTGTTGCTGAGGCATTAATTGAAGTGTTCTGTCGTGTAGGTATCCCTAAGGAGGTCTTAAGGGACTGGGGTTCGCAGTTCACTTCAGCAATGATGAACGAAGCGTTCAGGTTGCTGTCCATCCGAGGCTTACAGACTACACCATATCATCCCATGTGTAACGGGTTGTGTGAGAGGTTCAATGGGACTCTCAAGAAGATGTTGAGGCGCATGACCGCCGAATAGCCAAAGGAATGGCCGCGGTTCATTGCTCCTCTTCTATTTGCTTATTGAGAAGCCCCACAGCATTCATTGAAATTCTCACCCTTTGAAGTGGTGTATGGAAGGTCGGTCCGTGGACCACTTGAAGTCCTTCGCGAGTTGTGGGACGATGAAGAACCTGACCCTGAAGTCAAGACCACCTACACCTACGTCCTTGATGTAGCTGACCGCCTCCAGTCGACATGCGAGTTAGCTAAGGAAGAATTGATCAAGGCGCGCGAAGTTCAGAAAGCCTATTATGCCAAGAAGGCAAAACTTCGGAAGTTTAGTCCAGGCGATAAGTGCCTGGTGTTACTCCCCACTGCCCAGAACAAGTTGTTGGCGCAGTGGAAGGGTCCATTTGATGTAGTAGAGCGCATTTCAGACCTCAACTACATAATTCAGATGGGGAATCTTCGTAAAAGGTTCCACATTAACATGCTGAAGGCTTATCATGAATCAGACCCCGAGGAGACTGGCCTACGAGTAGCTGATGATAGTGACCGGCCACTGGAAGAAACAGGGGCAGCCGCAGTGATCCCAGCTGATGACCATGATGATGAGCCCTTAACCGCTCAGTCCTGTCAGGAAGAGACTGTCGGAGATGTTTTACTTAACCCTGACTTAGCAGTAGGAGGCCAAAATGCCTTAAGGTCACTGCTCTGTCAGTATGCTGATGTCTTCTCAGACCAACCTAGACTTGCAAAGGTTGCGTGTCATAAAATTGAGTTGACCAGCAATGCTTCCATAAAGGTTAAGCCATATCCGATTCCCATGCGACTACAGGACGCAGTAGACAAGGAAATTGCCGACATGGAGACTGCAGGCATTATCGAAAAGTCCTCATCTCCTTACTGTAGTCCGATGGTAGTAGTCCGCAAGAAAGATGGTGGAGTCAGGATTTGTGGCGACTATAGAAGGCTCAATGCAATCACCAAAGTGGATGCTGAGCCAATGGGTGACCATATTGCCATCTTCTCCAAGCTGGCAGGGTCACGATAGTTCACGAAGCTCGATCTGGCGAAGGGATTCTTCCAGATTCCCCTTCATCCTTAGAGTCGTCAGTTCACTGCCTTTGCTACTCCTAGGGGGTTGTACCAGTATAAATTCCTACCGTTTGGACTTACCAATTCCCCAGCAGTATTTAATCGTGCCATGAGACAAGTGCTCCATCGTATCGTTGGAGCAGAAATGTTCATTGACGATGATCTCATTCATTCTGCCACGTTGGAGGAGCACCTCAGACTCTTGGAAATTGTCTTCAGTAGACTCCAGAGTTTCAACATGACTGTGAAGCCCAGCAAATGTAAGATTGCTCACAGTGAGGTGGAGTTCCTTGGACATATTGTTGGCAACAATCACTGCAGGTGTCTGGGTGACAAGATCAGGAAGGTTAGAGAAGCCCCGAGACCTGTGACCAAGAAACAGGTTAGGGCATTCCTTGGCCTAGTGGGATATTATAGGAGTTTTATCCCCAACTTTGCTCTCATTGCCCAACCGATGTACGAGGTGCTACGGAAATATGCTCCAAACAACACTGAATGGGGAGAAGCGCAAGAGAGATCTTTTATCGCTCTTAAGAACATGTTGTGCAAGGAGCCTATCTTGCAGTTGCCTAATTCCAACAAACCTTTCATACTGCGCACTGATGCTTCACAAGATGGAGTAGGTGCCGTATTGATGCAGGAATCAGAAGGTGGAATCTTCCCAGTGGCATACCACAACCGTAGGCTAAAACCCGCCGAGAGGAATTACAGTACTGTTGAGAAGGAACTCTTGGCTGTGGTTGATGGTGTTAAAAAATATTATTATTATTTATTTGGGGCACCATTCACTCTGGAAACTGATCATGTGCCACTCAATAGTCTTAGCACGACCAAGACGGCTAATGCAAGGTTGACACGCTGGACACTGTATTTACAGCAGTTTAACCTTGTTGTGAGATACATCAAGGGAAGTGATAACGTAGGTGCAGACCTGATGTCTCGCCTGCTAACTGCTGACTAACACGGGCAGCTGTTGTATGCTGGGTTCCGTAAGATAGGCGTCCTCAGAGATTTGAGTAATCCAAGGACCAGCCTGGTTCCCAGTTAAAAGTGTACCAGTAATTGTGAACGTTTCGCCCGTTGGCCCCACAGGACACAGTGTGTCCAGGGCCTGTACATACATGTATACCATAAGCTAAGGTGCTGTTCCCTGACATGCTGGCCGGCGGTGCCGCATGTCGAGCGAGGTGGACGCCAGGTTAGAGTTCCCCCTAAACTGGGTGATGGGATGTTGTTAAGGTGCTGTTCCCTCACGTGCTGGCCGGCTGTGCCGCATGTCGAGCGAGGTGGACGCCAGGTTAGAGTTCCCCCTAAACTGGGTGATGGGATGTTGTTAAGGTGCTGTACCCTCACATGCTGGCCAGCTGCGCCGCATGTTGAGCGAGGTGCATGCCAGGTTAGGGCTTCCCCACTAAGAACCCTTACGACTACCTTTCCTAGTTAATAATGTATCTAATAAATTAATGGCGACCTCGAATGTACGAAGCTTAGGCTGTCATTCGTATTTTTCAGCTAGAACGTACCTTTCGTAGCATGTACTGATTCCTAGGCAGAGAGTAATTGTAATGTAATAAGAATTTTTGTCTCATTGACACTTTTGTAGCTCCACCTTAATTGATTTTGCAGGTACAACAATGGGTGTAGCAGTTTTGCTGTGCGGGCCAGCTGATCGTCTGCCACACGCTGCCGCCTTTTCTCCTCTGCCTTCGTTGTCGCCATATTATTATTTACTGTGTCATTTTACACGTAGGTACAGTTACACTACAACTGTCACACGTACACCGTGTATCACATACACCACGCTACACAACAATTAGTTGTCAGTGTAAATGTAGCGAACTTTGGCTCAGTTTGACCTGAGTACAGGATTTTCACTGTCGTCACAGAGTTTTTCCCTCAAGCTTGCTTCTATTAACGTAAATACGAGTTTTTTTTTCGCTCATTGGCGATAGCGATTTTCTCCTGTAGCAGGATAGCACTCACCACAGTGTGAATCTTGTGTGACTGAGTTAGGATTTATATGTATGCATATTGAAATCTTTTTTCTGAGGAAAGAAAGATTTGATTGATTTTCATGGGGCGTAATGTCACGAGTCGGCTAGTGACATTGGCTTTTGTGGGAAACCACGAACTCTAGTGGAATCCCAGTTTATCGTTCAGTTAACCGCTCATTCGGTCGGGAGTCCTTTCAAATCAATTTTTCAATGTTATAAGTGATCGTCTTTGTGTGAGACATTAGCGCTTCCGTTGAGCGATTTGTTTTGGGCGCGTTTCGCTCACTCTAGCCGTTAAAAATGCGGCCCTAGCGCTCCTTTTTTCCCACGAGTTTGTCAGTCAAGTGTCTGTCGTGACGGAGTGAGGTTCTGTGCTCCAGCAGTGAGAGTAGTGAGAGGTCAGCTAGCACCCAGACTCCACTAGACTACAGTTCTCCAGGCTCCCACCCTTCTTGGTGATACACCACATTCATTGACCAGTATTTCCTTTTTGTATTTTCCTAGGTTTAAGAGTTTAGTTAAGTGTGCTGTTTCCTCACTTGCTGGCCGGCTGAGCCGCATGTTGTTTTTTTTAGGCGTAAGAATTTAGCTTTTGAGTGAGTGAGTGAGTACGATCTCTTTATTTGAATTCATTTGAAATGTAACGTTAAATTTATTTCTTTGTAATCAATAAATTTAACAGTTCTTTATCTTGAGCTTAATGTAATGTAAATTCGTGTTTCATTTCTCCACAATTAAGCTTATTTCCCTTATAGCTCCTAGCTTGCATAAACGTTTTGCCATTCATAACTGGTACTTAGGCCAGTCTTGTTGTATTAAGCTTAAAATCCGTTGTGCCTTCTAGGAGTTAAGCATCAGCAAGAACCTGATATCATTAATAGTATTAGTTATTTATTGTCAGGGGTGGTCACTTTCTCCAGAGGCTAACAGTACTAATAATCAGCATTTGTGAGTAATTAGTCTTTGCTGTGTACTGTTGAGAAAGTTTATAAATTCTCGTTCTGAGAGTCCGCCGAACCAAGCCGGTATAAAGTAATCATTGCTTGATTTAGCAAGACAATTCATTGTCCCTGCTCTTCAATATTATTTATCATTATCATTTAAATAATCTTGCTTTTATTTTAAAACCCCCTTGACAATTGGCGACCTCATTACAGGATATTAATTCCTAGCTCTAAAGCTATTCACGAGATAATACTCACTCGTTCATATTTAGTTATTTATCATTAAAGTTTATAGGCACAAGTTTACTGGTGTTTACCGTTAGTTTAGCAAGTGAATTTTTGCTTTATTAATCCATAGACTACTTAACTATATTTAGTACTTTATTTTTGGTAACGCCAGACGATTTTATTCGCTAATGGGTAGCCGCCGTACCCATTGCGTTAATTATTGAGTCTTCCCAGTTATTTGCATTTTTGTTTTATTCTTTTCCAGTTAACTAGATAAGACTGATCACCACTAGCTTGTGTCTGTATTCTTTACTTGTGTTTATTAGCATTCGTTTGCGAAGTAGCAATCAGTACTGAGTCGCTAGTTGTTTAGATTGAGCTAGCATCATGGCAGCCAGTGTCTATGTCCAGGAAGCTAAAGAAATGGGCCTCACAGACCCAGAGAAAATTCAGAGTTACGTTCTCTCACGGTTTAATTAGGAGCAAGAACGTGAGAAAGATGCTCGTGAAGAGCGTAGAATCCAACGCGAACACGAGCGAGAACAGCGTGAGGAACGCGAAAAAGAGCGCGAATACGAGCGAGAACAGCGCTAACACGAGCGAAAACAGCGCGAACTCGACTTAGAACACGAGTGGGAAGAAGGTGAATATGAACGTGCCAATCGTGAGGCACGAGAAAAACATGAGCTTGAGGTTTTGAAGCTCAAGCGAGATTCTTTGGCTTCAGACATATCTGGTGCAGTTGGTCAAAGCTCCACGAGCGTTCTCCCTGCACATGTCCTGGCGACCCCACGCATCAAGCTTCCTTCATACAAGGAAGGCGAGCGAATCGAGCCGTACATAGCTCGTTTTGAGGACATGACAGACATGTATCAACGGAATGAAGCAGCTAAGCGGCTCCAATTTCTTAGTTTATTTGAGAGCCCTGCCCTCGATATTCTCCACAGAAATCGTGGAGACAACCTCACGTATGAGATAATGAAAGCTGCACTCATTAAGGCGTATGGTCTCACAGTAGATGACGCCAAAGTTCAGTTCATGCGAGCTCATCTCCAAGACAAGGAGACAGCTGTTCAAATCCTCGACCGTCTCACTGCTTACTTAGGTGAGTGGATGGAGAAAGATGAAACTCCTTCCACGCGTGAGGGGATAGTTGACCTTATGCTGCATACACAGCTAGAGAGGTCGTGGCCTGCTGAGCTCATAGCACAGCTTAAGATCTGCCAGGTGAAAGATGCCAGCCAAATGGAAGAAAAGGCTGACGCATATTTTACTGCATACGGGTATCAAACTCGTAAGCAAAACACCTGGAACAGCAGAGAAGATACTGCCAAGTCTGGGAAGCCGTCTCAGACTGAATCCCAGCACCTAGGCCGTTCTCAGAGTAATGGCCAAGGTCCAAGCAAACCGCAGAAGGACCAGGGGCAAATTACACAGCAGCCTGCTTGGAAGCGGTACAACAAGCACCCCAACCAGCAGCAGTTCCCCAAGCAGCAGCAGCAATACAAGGACAAGCCACGTAACCCTCAGTCAGGTCAATTACTGTATCAGAGGCAGGAGGCAAATGCAGCCTTCATTTCACGACAAGCACACGGTGGTGCCATCTCTACCAGTACAGGTACTTCCCAACAGTTCACGAGTCCCCCTCCGACCGTGAACTCTCCTCCACAAGTAGTCAATGCTCCACCAGCTCAGATTGTGAGTACGACCCCACAGACACCTAGTTCCCAGGGCGCCACGTTTGCTGCATCGGTTGTTCCGCAATTCCATGAATGACTGGCTGCTACCTCCTCAGACCCTTCCACCAGCAACACTGCCTTTCTTGTTCAGCCAGGGTTTGTGGGAGGTGTTTCTGTAAATGTTCTGAGGGACAATGGTTCCTCATGTTGCTCTATTAAGCAGAGTTTAGTTCGGCCTGATGAGTATACAGGTCGACAGATCCAAGTTAGACTTATTGATGGATCAGTGAGATTGTTCTCTGAGGCATGTATCTAGGTGGCGTCTCCTTTTTTCACTGGCCTGACAGCTGCAGTTGTCATGCCAGAACCTTTATTTGACCTCATTATAGGCAACATATCTGGCATCAAAAATAGTTGCGCCGTAATTGTTGCTACTCAGACTTCGGCTGCTGCGGTAACACGAGCCATGGCGAAGGCTCTAAATCGCGTCACTCCGTTGACCGTCACAACGCCGCAAGATCTGATTCGTAGTCAAGATGTTGTCCAAGAGCAACAGACTGACTCAACACTTGCCTCAGTGTGTAAGAAGCTGGAGGGTAAAGTGATTAAGTATTCACGGGGAAGACAAGCCAGGTTCCTTCGTAAACAAGGACGGCTGTACCGTGAGTCACAGACACCCCAGGGTGAGGTTCGACTGCAGTTTGTCGTTCCTGCAAAGTATCGCCGAGCAGTGTTTGAATTAGGTCATTGTTCAGCGATGGGAGGCCACATGGAACAAAAGAAGACCTCTGACTGCATCCATGCTGACTTTTTCTGGCCAGGAATGGGACGGGAAATAACGAGGCTCATACGTTCCTGTGATGTGTGCCAGCGTACCACTGACCAGGGACGTGTCCGTCCTGCGCCATTAAAACCAATGCCCATAATCTCTGAACCGTTTGACAGAGTAGCAGTTGACATAGTTGGGCCAATCTCCCCTAGGGCTAGCGATGGATTAAAGTATATCCTCACTATTGTTGATTTCAGCACATGGTGGCCTGAAGCCATGGCCCTTAAGAATATAGAGGCCATCACTGTTGCTGAGGCATTAATTGAAGTGTTCTGTCGTGTAGGTATCCCTAAGGAGGTCTTAAACGACTGGGGTTCGCAGTTCACTTCAACAATGATGAACGAAGCGTTCAGGTACCTGTCCATCCGAGGCTTACAGACTACACCATATCATCCCATGTGTAACGGGTTGTGTGAGAGGTTCAATGGGACTCTCAAGAAGATGTTGAGGCACATTGCCCGCCAACAGCCAGAGGAATGACCGCAGTTCATTGCTCCTCTTCTATTTGCTTATTGAGAAGCCCCACAGCATTCATTGAAATTCTCACCCTTTGAAGTGGTGTATGGAAGGTCGGTCCGTGGACCACTTCAAGTCCTTCGCGAGTTGTGGGACGATGAAGAACCTGACCCTGAAGTCAAGACCACCTACACCTACGTCCATGATCTATCAGAAGATGGAATCTCCAGTCGACATACGAGTTAGCTAAAACCCGGAGAGAATTGATCAGTACTGTTGAGAAGGAACTCTTGGCTATGGTGTTAAGAAGGCAATACTTATTAAGTTTAGTCCAGGCACCATTCACTCTGGAAACTGATCATGTGCCACTCACTAGTCTTAGCACGACCAAGACGGCTAATGCAAGGTTGACACGCTGGACACTGTATTTACAGCAGTTTAACCTTGTTGTGAGATACATCAAGGGAAGTGATAACGTAGGTGCAGACCTGATGTCTCGCCTGCTAACTGCTGACTAACACGGGCAGCTGTTGTATGCTGGGTTCCGTAAGATAGGCGTCCTCAGAGATTTGAGTAATCCAAGGACCAGCCTGGTTCCCAGTTAAAAGTGTACCAGTAATTGTGAACGTTTCGCCCGTTGGCCCCACAGGACACAGTGTGTCCAGGGCCTGAACATACATGTATACCATAAGCTAAGGTGCTGTTCCCTGACATGCTGGCCGGCTGTGCCGCATGTCGAGCGAGGTGTACGCCAGGTTAGAGTTCCCCCTAAACTGGGTGATGGGATGTTGTTAAGGTGCTGCTCCCTCACATGCTGGCCGGCTGTGCTGCATGTCGAGTGAGGAGGACGCCAGGTTAGAGTTCCCCCTAAACTGGGTGATGGGATGTTGTTAAGGTGCTGTACCCTCACATGCTGGCCAGCTGCGCCGCATGTTGAGCGAGGTGCATGCCAGGTTAGGGCTTCCCTGCTAAGAACCCTTACGACTACGTTTCCTAGTTAATAATGTATCTAATAAATTAATGGTGACCTCGAATGTACGAAGCTTAGGCTGTCATTCGTATTTTTCAGCTAGAGCGTACCCTTCGTAGCATGTACTGATTCCTAGGCAGAGAGTAATTGTAATGTAATAAGAATTTTTGTCTCATTGACACTTTTGTAGCTCCACCTTAATTGATTTTGCAGGTACAGCAATGGGTGTAGCAGTTTTGCTGTGCGGGCCAGCTGATCGTCTGCCACACGCTTCCGCCTTTTCTCCTCTGCCTTCGTTGTCGCCATATTATTATTTACTGTGTCATTTTACACGTAGGTACAGTTACACTACAACTGTCACACGTACACCGTGTATCACATACACCACGCTACACAACAATTAGTTGTCAGTGTAAATGTAGCGAACTTTGGCTCAGTTTGACCTGAGTACAGGATTTTCACTGTCGTCACAGAGGTTTTCCCTCAAGTTTGCTTCTATTAACGTAAATACGAGTTTTTTTTCGCTCATTGGCGATAGTGATTTTCTCCTGTAGCAGGATAGCACTCACCACAGTGTGAATCTTGTGTGACTGAGTTAGGATTTATATGTATGCATATTGAAATCTTTTTTCTGAGGAAAGAAAGATTTGATTGATTTTCATGGGGCGTAAAGTCACGAATCGGCTAGTGACATTGGCTTTTGTGGGAAACCAGGAACTCTAGTGGAATCCCAGTTTATCGTTCAGTTAACTGCTCATTCGGTCGGGAGTCCTTTCAAATCAATTTTTCAGTATCATAAGTGATCGTCTTTGTGTGAGACATTAGCGCTTTCGTTGAGCGATTTGTTTTGGGCGCGTTTCGCTCACTCTAGCCGTTAAAAATGCGGCCCTAGCGCTCCTTTTTTCCCACGAGTTTGTCAGTCAAGTGTCTGTCGTGACGGAGTGATGTTCTGTGCTCCTGCAGTGAGAGTAGTGAGAGGTCAGCTAGCACCGAGACTCCACTAGACTACAGTTCTCCAGGCTCCCACCCTTCTTGGTGATACACCACATTCATTGACCAGTATTTCCTTTTTGTATTTTCCTAGGTTTAAGAGTTTAGTTAAGTGTGCTGTTTCCTCACTTGCTGGCCGGCTGAGCCGCATGTTGTTTTTTTTAGGTGTAAGAATTTAGCTTTTGAGTGAGTGAGTGAGTACGATCTCTTTATTTGAATTCATTTGAAATGTAACGTTAAATTTATTTCTTTGTAATCAATAAATTTAACAGTTCTTTATCTTGAGCTTAATGTAATGTAAATTCGTGTTTCATTTCTCCACAATTAAGCTTATTTCCCTTATAGCTCCTAGCTTGCATAAACGTTTTGCCATTCATAACTGGTACTTAGGCCAGTCTTGTTGTATTAAGCTTAAAATCCGTTGTGCCTTCTAGGAGTTAAGCATCAGCAAGAACCTGATATCATTAATTGTATTAGTTATTTATTGTCAGGGGTGAAGTCACTTTCTCCAGAGGCTAACAGTTTGTGAGTAATTAGTCTCTGCTGTGTACTGTTGAGAAAGTTTATAAATTCTCGTTCTGAGAGTCCGGCGAAGCAAGCCGGGGTAAAGTAATCATTGCTTGATTTAGCAAGACAATTCATTGTCCCTGCTCTTCAATATTATTTATCATTATCATTTACATAATCTTGCATTTATTTTAAAAACCCCGCGACATCCAGCAATGTCCATCTCAACAGTTACTTCAATAAACAAGGGATGAGGCTATGGCACACCTAATGACTGACCTGGCTCGTATTTCTGACTTGGGTAAAAGTAATCTTGTTGTTTTTAATGCACCAAAGACTCAGTTCTTCCACCTATTAACCCAACAAGATCTTCCACAGGAGTACCCAATGATGCTTAATAATATTCAGCTCAATCCTGCATCATCCTTGAACACACCTGCGGTTTCACTCTTTCATGATTTATCTTGGAAAGATCATATTACATCTCTTGTAAAATCTGCTTCCAAGAGATTAGATGTGTTAAGTCGAATCTGTACCTTCTTTACCCTTGCACAGTTGTTGACTTTGTACACTGGTTTTATTCGCTCGTCTAAAGTACAGTCACTCATAAAAGAAACGACCCCCCCGGCCAAGACACCTTTCAACCAATATGATATCGGTCCTGGTAACACTGTAAATGACGCCAGGTGTGGGGGTGTGAAGCTGCGTTTGGGGGAAGTTCATTCAAAGTTCATTCTAAGTGTGTCGAGCCCATTCATTTAACCCTTGAGGCCGGGGGTTTCATTTGCATCTTATTCCTGCCACCGGATGACGATTTTATTCAGCTAATGGTAAACTTTTTCAAACATGATGGGTTACATACATATGCCTTGATAAACTCGAAATGTGGATTGAAGCAGTGTTTCGTGCAGATTAACTCCGCCCTCCTCTCAAACACCCCTCCTCATCCCCCCATATGGCTGCCGTCAAATACACTGTTACCAACACTGAATACCCCGAGTTATATTGCCTCTAACGCAGGGGTGGTCTTTTCTTTTATGAGTAACTGTACAACTCTTATGTGTGGGGCAGCTCTCCACATACCGCTCTTCTGAATAGGATGGAGTCAAAGGCTTTTTGTCTCATTATATCTCTTTCTCTTAGTGACTCCTTTGATTCTGTCTCTTTCCCTCACTGTTGCATCTTTATTTTTTTTTTAATCGCTACATCAATGAACACTGCTCCTCTGAACTGTCTGCTTGCATCCTTCCACTTCTACGAAGGGTGTGTAGCTCCCATCTAGGAACGAAGTCTCACCTTTTTTCTGTCCAACTTTCTAATGCAAGAGTTAATCGTTACTCCCAGTCCTTCATTTATGCAATAGGCCAACTCTGAAACTGTCTCCCTCTGCCTGAATTCCAAGTCTTTCAAACGCTTTGTGTCCAGGCATATTGAAATGAACTGATCTTGAATTTGGCTTTCCTTTGTGTTTTTGTTTTTTCCTTGGTAGAAACGGTTTACGAGCTGCAGGCCTTTGGTTCCTTATTTCCTATATAAAAAAGGAATCGCAGCGAAACCCAGCTCAAAGGAAACATCCAAGAGTGCAACAATAGTGTCCACCTACTGAACTGAGGGCCAAATATTTCTTTTTTAGGTGTGAAGTTGACCTTTGGAATATTGCCTTATTCTTGCCTATTCTTGAACCCATCCATCAACTTTGATTCTTATAAAGTAAAGAATATTAATGTTTAATGTGCTTAGTGTACTTGATATTTGACCTTTCCTTGTGACCATGAACTTCTATTGCTCCACAAATTGTATTGTATATCATATACAAAATTATAAGATGACCTTGGCATGTGACTTTGATCTATCGCTTGTTTAAAAAAATGATAGGTCAGTCTGTTAGTCGATCATCAGCTCATGAACCAAGTTTGATCCAAATCAGATCGACACTGTTATAGTTAGTTTGTTCATACACAGGCACATGGGTCAAACTCATTTGAATTTCGACTGATTGTTCTCAAAATTGAATCACTACATTCCTATAATTTGATCTAAACTGGATTAAATGTGTTTAAGTACACCCGCGAACCAAAGTTTCGGAACCCCCCTCGATGGAAGTAAGTGGAAGTCAGGGTTAGAGAGAGGGCAGGTGAACGGACAACCGCGAGTGGTAGTTTGCAACTGAGCTACGAGGCGAATAGTGAGAAACCTAATGACACTGGATTCGAAACATTTCCATGCTATTCACCTGCAAAACATTATGCGTTCCTAACATACATACTGTAACATATAACATACACTACTGTTTTATCATGGTGTCCTGTGATACTGACCCATCTGTTTCGGATCCTCATCACACAAATAAAGCACCGAGCCAGTTGTATATAAGTTGCAACTTGTCATTATAACTGCAGTCATAATTTTTTGAATGTTATCCCTGGATTGTCTATAGCTATAATAAAGAATGATTGTGAATTTAGTGTTGATTTTCACAATAGTTGTGCGGATGGTCATAAATGTGGCAATTATTATATGTGGACGACTAAACCACATTGTGAGGGACAGCGGAGAGCATTCGCCAATAATTTACTATAACCAGATGAAATTAGATGCAAACAACACAAAATATCATGAGACAACGAAGACACAGCTGTGGTATCCTGTTCCGCCTTATCAAGGCCTTAACTGGGGCTTCACCTATACGTGCATTATTTTCCTTCAGTCTCTGCCCCTTTTATTACTCTTACTTCCCGGTATCCTCTTACTGGGAGTCGTCATATTCCTTGGAGGGTTTCTTGTCGTCCGGTCCAATAACCCGTACTGTATTACATTATTCCTCGCATCATCACTCCCAAACAAACAACGTTAGCACAAGACTGCTGAATCTTTTAATACCATTATTGCCACTGCCACTACTATTCCCCCTTTCCCCATTGTGTCTACTGTAATTCCCCTCACAGTACTACTACTGCTACTCCTATTACTACTCCACTATAAATCTGTATAATAATACATATGATTGTCCTTACGTCTGTGTATCTGTTAATCATATTGTCCCTGTCCCACCGTCGACAACTCGTCACTTACCCCGCACCGGTACCCCAGTTGCACTCCACCCCCCTCTCTCCCACCCGCCATGAGCTCTATTCCTCCCCCACTCCGAACCATTTTACCCCTCACCTCCTTCTTGGGCCACCAGGCCTGTTGTTCACCTTTTACCGGTGAATATACGTGGCATGCATTAATAAGAATAATTATAAAATTGACAGCAACAACATACATCTGCAGTATTCCGAACATTACATAATTATAAAAGTCGCAGACCCAAACGTGCCTATATTACGGACTCTGATATATTAACCACAGAACCGACCACAGACCGTTCCTATCATTGCCACTGGACCGTACCTGAAGCACTTCACCATGGTAATACAACCCACTGAAGTCCTTTGTGGGATCACTACACATGTTTGGGAAAAATAACAGCGCACAACATGCCTACAACCCATGAAAATACACCTGTGACGTTTCACTGACATCCATTAAACTGCCTAGAAGTTAGCGGGCAAACAAACACACGGCTGGACATAGACTGAAGCCGAATGTCTCGCATCGGTATATGACAACCTGACAAAACTATTACGATCCTGCTTTGTAGGTGTCATCATAGTTATAATAATAATAATAATAATAATAATAATAATATTAATAATAATAATTGTAGTAGTAGCAGTAGTAGTAGTAGTAGTAGTAGCAGTAGCAGTAGTAGTAGTAGCAGTAGCAGTAGTAGTAGCAGTAGCAGTAGTAGTAGTAGTACTAGTAGTAGTAGTAATCACATGTTAATATCCATGATACAGAGGAGGACAAACACCATAATCTCCCTGATAAAACAAGTGAAAACAGCTGTGACATAAAACCAAACAGTGCCATGATATGCTGTAATGGTAGGGTTATAGTAATACTAAATTAATGTTTGACCGCAACCCAACCTTCTGTCATGGCAAACAGATTCTGCATTGCGTCGACACATGCTATTCCGGTGTGTGTCCTTCTCAGTATCGTGCCTAATAACATGTGATTAATTATTATTATTATTATTATTATTATTATTATTACTGTGATGACACTTGCAATGCAGGATCACAAGAGTTTTGTCAGGTCGTTACATACCCATGCGGGACATTCTGCTTCTGTCTGTCTGTGTCCAGTCGTTTGTTTGTTTGTCCACTAACTTCTCCTAGGCTATTTGATGGATGTCAGTGAAACATCATATGCTTATTTTAGTGGTTTGTAGGCATGTTGTGCACCGTTATTTTTCCCAAACACGTGTAGCGATCTCACAGAGGACTACAATGGGTTGTATTACCATGGTGAAGTGCTATAGGGAAGGTGCAGTGGTAATGATAAGAACGGTCTGTGGTCGCTTTTGTGGTTAATATATCAGTGCTCCGTAATAGAAGCACGTTTGGGTCTGAAGTCATTTAGTACACATCTACGATGTTATTATATTATTATATTATATTATTATCGCCTACCTTTAGAAGGCGGAGCGATCATGTTTTTAACTGCATCTGCGTGTGTGTGTGTGTGTGTTCCTATTATATCTCATGAACGGCTTGAGCTATGAACATGAAGCCTTCAGCGTATCAAGATATGGCCAAAATCTTGGAGACGTTCGAAAATAGCAACTCGGGGTCAGAGTCAAGGTCACCAAACTAACGGCTAAAGGTCAACTAGTTTTTATTGCCTGCCTTTAGCACCATTATATCTCATGAATGGCTTGAGCTATCAACATAAAATCTTCATGGTATCAAAATATGGCCTAAAGTTTGGACTTGGCAAACAGAATATTTTAGAGGGCGATTACCGTTTGACTCTCAAATGCCTTCTTTTTTATTAATGCATTTTTTATTAATGCATGCCACGTATATTCACCGGTAAAGGGTGAACAACAGGCCTTCTCGCCCAAGGATGAGGTGAAGGGTAATGTGGTGTCGGAGTGGGGGAGGAGTAGAATCCATGGTGGGTGGGAACTGGAGTAGCGGTGCCGGGTCAGTGACGAGTTGTCGGCAGTGGGACAGGGACAATAATTATGATTAACAGATACACAGACATAAGGACAATCATATTATTATACAGATTTATAGTGGAGTAGTAATAGGAGCAGCAGTAGTAGTACTGTGAGGGAAATTAGACACAATAGGAAAAGGGGGGTTACAGTAGTAGTGGCAGTGGCAATAATGGTATTAACAGATTCAGCAGTCTTGTGCTAACGTTGTTTGACTGGGAGTGATGATGCGAGAAATAATGTAATACAGTACGGGTTATTGGACCGGACGACAAGAAACCCTCCAAGGAATATGACGACTCCCAGTAAGAGGATACCGGGAAGTAAGAGTAATAAAAGAGGCAGAGACAAGGAAAATAATGCACGTATAGGTGAAGCCCCAGTTAAGGCCTTGGTAACAAGGCGGAACAGGATACCACAGCTGTGTCTTCGTTGTCTCATGATATTTTGTGTTGTTTGCATCTAATTTCATCTGGTTATACTCGTAGTAAATTATTGGCGAATGCTCTCCGCTGTCCCTCACAATGTGGTTTAGTCGTCCACATAAAATAATTGCCACATTTATAACCATCCGCACAACTACTGTGAAAATCAACACTAAATTCACAATCATTCTTTATTATAGCTATAGACAATCCAGGGATAACATTCAAAAAATTATGACTGCAGTTATAATGACAAGTTGCAACTTATATACAACTGGCTCGGTGCTTTATTTGTGTGATGAGGATCCGAAACAGATGGGTCAGTATCACAGGACACCATGATAAAACAGTAGTGTATGTTATATGTTACAGTATGATAGGAACGCATAATGTTTTGCAGGTGAATAGCATGGACATGTTTCGAATCCAGTGTCATTAGGTTTCTCACTATTCTCCTCGTAGCTCAGTTCCAAAGTACCACTCACGGTTGTCCGTTCACCTGCCCTCTCTCTAACCCTGACTTCCACTTCCTTCCATCGAGGAGGGTTCCGAAACTTTGGTTCGCGGGTGTACATCTCGCTAGATCAAACTTTAACCTTGACCTTTGTAGGTTTAGTCATTATCTTACCCGCACCCCTTCCACAACGTTGCTTAAAATCGGGAAAAAATGAGTTATTTAGATCACTCACACACACACACATGTAAGTAGACGTAGCTGAGGGGTGAAATTCTATAGAGAAGGTTATCTTGTTGAACCGTCGATGGGAGACACACTAGAAGAGAGTAATGGTGAGGCGTTGTAGGAGATATAGTCCTTCTCTGCTCCGTTATTCTCTTCGTATTTTAAGTGGGATGATGAAATAGGCAGATTTAGGTCGATGGGGTTTATTATTGAGACAGTTATATGAATTAAAGTTAGCAACTTGGCGTAACCCATTTAGCCTATGGTTAGTAGTAGTTTATGCTAGCTGCAGTCCTCCTACTTTACTCACACTGTCATACTCCTAATCACTCTCTCCTCTGACTCTTGTTCTCTCCTGTCTTACTGTGTCTGACTAGCTTTCCTACATATTATATCCGACTTATATCTCCCTCTAGCTTCCGACAAAAGTGGACGTATGTGTGTGTGTGTGTGGTGAGAGGGGTCATTTTTCCGGCACATGATCAGGAGTGTTTGGCATTCTTGATTCGTCTAGGTAAGATGTGTTTTCTATCACTTCCTGGAGAACTCAGACCTGTTTAACATATTGTTATCTACTGTATGTTTAAATAGCTGCATACCATAGTTACACATAGTACTATATTATAACATATCATGCCTACATATCGATCTGTCACGCCCACTGTCGTACGAACGACAGTAAATACTGTCATAATATATTAATGTATACATAAACACATTACAATAAACTTGTAAACTAATTAAGTGAAATACATAATATTGTAAAAGCAACATAATTATATGAATATTGTATCACAATTCCAGGTACATCGTCTAAATGCAATTGGAGTCACATTGTGTAAATGCAACTGTTAGGCAATGAGATTCTGACATAACATTGCGTTAATGCAACTGTTACATAAAACTGTAATTTTATGTAACAGTAGTTACATCTTGGTAATGCAACTGTTACATATTTGTGACTGCCATAAAATTGTAGTTACATCTTGTTAATGCAACAGTTACAAAATTGTGATGGCCATATAATTGTAGTTACATATATGTGACAGTTGTAAATAATTGCAGTAATGCTATCGTTTGTAGTTACCTAATTGTAGCAAACAGAAAACACTTGCAGTAATGCTAGTGTTTGTATATTCATAATTGTTGCAATTATAATATAGTTGCAGTAATGCAAGCGTTTTTACTTACATAACTGTAGCAATTGTAACATAATTGTAGTATGGAAAAGTTTTTAGTTACATAATTGTAGCAGTTGTAACATAATTGCAGAATGCTATCGTTTGCAGTTACATAATTGTAGGAACACTATGATATTTGCAGTAATGCAAGCATTTGTCGATACATGTAGGAATTGTAACATAACTGCAGCAATGCAAGCATTTGTAGTTACAATTGCTACACGTATGTAACTACAAACTGTTGCCTTACTGCAAGTAGGAGTAGACTGTAGTAGCAGTCGAATAGGGCAGTACTCCCAAGGAGGATGGAAAGCTGATGATAGGGAGAGCTGAATCTCCCGCTTCATCAGCCCTCGGGATTTCATCCTGACCATCCCCATTTTTCTGAAATTTTCAGTGTTTTAGTTACACAGAGAGTCGACCAGCATGCTCTCCAGTACAAGTTTCTCTAACTGTCAGCATCAATCTACATGCACAGTACACACTACATTACCTTTTCAAATTTAAAGAAAATGGTGTACTAAAACTATGCCTCGGAGTCCTCATGGAGAGGGGGACCATAAATGCCCCCACCATCCGCCCCTCTCCCAGTGGTGACTCAAAATGCCTGGAAACTGTCGAACTCACTTCTTCATTTGAATACCACCTCTCCTCGTCTAAACCTCACCTTCCCTTCTTAACAGAGACTCAGCTGTCTAAGTCAACTGACAGCAAACCGTTTTCTGTATCCTCCTACTTTCTGTATACTCATCTCAAAGCCAGTGGTTGCTGTTGTGTATATGTATGCAACGACCTATCTTGCTCTCGTGTTCCTGAACTTGATTCTTCTGAATTATCTACTCTCTGGCTTCGGCTCTTCTGTCACTCTGTGACTAAATATATCTGACCTGTTTTCTTATCTCCTAATTCTACTATCAAAAATTCTTGGACTGTCTTACTTCTGTGATAGAACACATTGTATCCATTTCTTATTTCTCTGAAATCTCCATTCTAGGAGATTTCAATGTTCACCACCACTTTTGGCTCTCCTCTCGTTTAACTGAGCCACCTGGTGAACAAGCCATCCTTAATGACCTAGTGCAGCATGTACTCGTATCACTAACGGCCTTCAAGAGAGCTACAAAATAACTGACCTCTTGCTTTCAACTAATCCTTCTACTTACACTGTTAGTGTTTTCTCTTCGTTGGACTCCTCCGATCATATCCTTATTGCCTTAACCTGTCCTATCGCTCCGATACGGCCAGTGGACCCTCCAAAGACGTGTCGATTGCGGCACTTTGGAGGTGCGGATTGGCAGACCCTCAGGCAGTACTTCTTTGATTTTCCTTGGAATGATTATTGCTTCCATGGCAGGGAGCCATCTGAGTGGGCGTTGCGCATTACGGAGGTTATTCTCTCGGGAATGGAAGCATAAATTCCTTTGACTAATGTAAGTAACCATTGGTTTAATCACGCTCTTTCTAATGCTAACCTCAACAAGGAGAGGGCCTATAAAGAGTACTGCAGGCAACCCACTCCTGAATCACATCTTTTTTCACTTTTCTGCCCGGAATAGTGCTAAGCCTGTTCACCAGAAAAAATTTCTTCCTTACTAAATGCTTTCAACTCTCCAACTCCAAATCTTCCCGCTCATTCTGGCACCTTGCTAAAAAGCTTTCTCACAACTTTACCCACCTCATCATCCTTCCATCCTCTTTTCTACTCTGATAGTTCTGTAGCCATTTCTTCTACTGATAAAACAGATCTCTTTGCTCAGTCTTTCTCCTCCAATTCCACCTAAGATGATTCCAGTGCTATTCCTCCATCACACTCCCCGTCTGACTTCCTCATGGCTGACATTTAAATTTCTTCAGCTGATGTATTTTCTGCCATTACTGGCCTCCGTACTAACAAGGCATATGGGCCTGATGGAGTCCTTCCTGTTTTACTCAAGAACTCTGCTTCTGTGCTTACACCCTTCCTAGGTAAACTCATTCGCCTTTGTCTTTCAACTTGTACCTGTCCTTCTTGCTGGAAGTTTGCTCTGATTTAGCCAGTCCCAAAGAAGGGTGACCATTCCTAACCCTCTAACTATTATCCAATTGCTTTAACCCAGTGTATCAAAAGTTTTCGAATCTATTCTTAACAGAAAAATTTTAAGGCATCTTTCCAATCACAACCTTCTCTCAGATAGTCAGTATGGGTTCCGTCAGGGACGCTCCACTGGCTATCTTCTCACCTACCTTTCAGACTCTTGGTCATTCTCCTTTCGGGACTTTGGCGAAAGCTTTGCCATTGAACTTGTCAACTCCAATGCTTTCGATCGAGCCTGGCATAAATCTTTAATTTCCAAACTGCCCTCTTACGGGTTCTATCCTTCTATCCGTATCTTCATCTATAGGTTCCTTTTGGTCATTCTATTGCAGATGTTTTAGACTGCCACCGTTCTTCTTTTAGATGTATCAAAAGTAGTGTTCCTCATGGTTTTCCTATAACCAAGCCTCTTCTTTTTGTTCATCAATTACCTTCTAAGCTATACATCTAACCGATCAACTCATACGATGATGATTCCACGCTTCACCTTTCCATTCAGTTCCAGCAACGTCCATCTCAGCAGTTACTTCAATAAACAGGTGATGAGACTATAGAACACCTAATGACTGACTTGGCTCGTTTCTGTGACTGGGATAAAAGTAATCTTATTGTTTTTGATGTATCATGGACTCAGTTCTTACACCTATTAACCAGCCATATCTTCCACCGGAGTACCCAATAGTGCTTAATAATATCCAGCTTAATCCTGCATCATCGTTAAAGATACCTGGGGTTAAGTTCTGTCGTGATTTATCTTGGAAAGATGACATTACATCTCTTGTAAAAGCCGCTTCCAAGAGATTAGATGTGCTAAGCCGAGTCGATATTTTTCCAAGAGATTAGATGTGCTAAGCCGAGTCGATATAACTTTAGAAGTAACCAATTTTCATTATATTACGTCCCTGAGCTATTCTAACCAAGACTTACCTTTTAAGCCCAGTTTGAGTTGGGGGAGCTAATTTTGTAGGGGTCGTCATGTAGTGACTTAGGTTAGGTTTTCTCTCAGTAGCGGATGAATGTCGCGCCATATTGGCTGGTGCAGGCATTTGGACTCGGTCTATGTCAGGCCCTAGGTTAAGTTAGGTTAGGTTAGGTCAGGTTAGGTTAGGTTAGGTTAGGTTAGTTTGGGTTAGTTTAATGCAGATTAGTGTGTTTTCAATTAATTTTTATCTTGATTTGGGGGGATAAACCCACTTTTGGAAATCTTACTCAAAATTACAAACGGGGGATTTTCCCCCAAAAATGAAGGTCAAAACTAATTAAAACACGGTATTTTGCATTGGAAACCATAAAAATAATAATAAACGAAAACGTTGGTTACTTCTAAAAATTTACCGCCGAGTCTGTACCTTCTTTACCCTTGCACAGAGTTTGACTTTGTACAAGGGTTTTATTCGCCCCTGTGTAAAGTACAACTCTCATGTGTGGGAAGGCTCCCCACATACCGCTCTTCTCAATAGGATCGAGTCAAAGGCTTTTTGTCATTAACTCTCCTTCTCTTACTGGCTCCTTTCATTCTGTCTCTCTGCTGCACTTTTGCATCTTTATTTTTTATCGCTACTTCAATGGACACTGCTCCTCTGAACTGTCTGCTTCCATCCCTCCACATCACCGAAGGGCGCGTAGCTTCTGTCTAGCAACAAAGTCTCATCTTTTTTCTGTTCAACTTTCTAATGCAAGAGTTAACCCGTTACTGCCAATCATTCATTTATGGGAAAGGCCAACTCTAGGGACTGTCTCACTCTGTCTGTATTCCAAGTGTTTCAAATGCAGTGTGTCAAGGCATCTCGAAATGAACTGATCTTGAATTTGGTTCTCCTTTGTATTGTTGTTTTTTCCTTGGAAGAAACGGTTTACAGGTTTCAGGACTTTGGTTCCTTATTTCCTTGTATATAAAAAAGGAATCAGCAAAATTCAACTCAAAACAAACATCCAAGAGTGCAACAACTGTGTCCACCTATTGAACTAAAGGCCAAATATTTGTCTTCGTGTGAAGTTGACCTTTGAAATATTGCTTAATTCTTGCTTAATCATTAACGTATTCGCCAACTTTAATTAATGTCTAATTTGCTTAGTGTCCTTGATATTTGACCTTTCCTTGTGATCATGAACGTTGATTGCTCGCAGAATCGAATATCCTAATAGCTTTGTTTTAACGTGTACCCTTCCACAAAATTTATTGTACATCATATTCAAAATTATAAGTTGACCTTGGCATGTGACTTTGATCTATCGCCTGTTTTAAAAAATGATAGGCCAGTCTGTTACTCGAGCATCAGCTCATCATCCAAGTTTGATCCAAATTAGATCGACACTGTTATAGTTAGTTTGTTCATACACAGGCACATGGGTCAAACTCATTTGAACTTCGATTGATTGTTCTCAAAGCTGAATCATTACATTCCTATCTTATCCTCAACCCATCCTCCTAAAATTTGATCTATACCAGATTAAATGTGTATAAGTACATCTTGCTAGATCAGACTTTAACCTTGACCGTTGTAGGTACAATGTTGCTTAAAATCAGGAAAAAATGAGTTAATAAGACCACATACACACACACATGTAAGAAGACGTAGCTGAGGGGTGAAATATTATAGAGATGGTTATCTGGTTGAATCTCGATGGGAGAGGCACTAGGAGAGAGTAATGGCGAGGCGTTGTAGGAGATGTAGTCCTTCTCTGTTCAGTTATTCTCTTCGTATTTAAGTGGGATGATGAAATAGGCAGATTTTGGTCGATGGCGTTTATTATTGAGGCAGTCATATGAATGAAAGTTGAGAACTTGGTGTAACCCATGTAGCCTATGGTTACTAGTTGTTTATGCTAGCTTCAGTCCTCCTACTTTACTCTCACTCTCCTACTCCCTATCGCTCTCTCCTTATCTAACTCTTGCTCTCTCCTGTCCTATTGTGTCTGACTAGCTTTCCTACATATTATATCGGACTTATATCTCCCTCTAGCTTCCGACTAAAGTGGGCGTCTGTGTGTGTACATTTGTGTGTGTGTGGGATGGGGTCAATTTCTCCGGCACATGATCAAGAGTGTTTGGCATTCTTGATTCTTCTAGGTAGGATGTATTCTCTAACACTTCCTGGAAAACTAAGACATAACTACCTGTTCTACATATTGTTATCTACTGAATGTCTATATAGCTGCATACCGTAGTTACACATAGTACTGTATTATAACATATTATGTCTACATATCGATCGGTCACGCCCACTGTCGTACGAACGACAGTAAATACTGTCATAATATATTAATGTATACATAAACACATTACAATAAACTTGTAAACTAATTAAGTGAAATACATAATATTGTAAAAGTAACATAAGTGTATGAATATTGTATAACAATTGAAGTTACATCGTGTCAATGCAATTGTAGTCACATCGTGTAAGTGCAACTGTTAGGCAAGTGTGATTCTAACATGACATTGTGTTAATGCAACTGTTACATAATTGTGTTGGCCATAAAATTGTAGTTACAAAAATGTGGCAGTTGTACAGAATTGCAGTAATGCTATCGTTTGTACTTACCTAAATGTAGGTATTAGAACACACTTGCAGTAATGCTAATGTTTCTATTTACATAACTGTAGCAATTGTAATATCATTGCAGTAATGCAACCGTTTTCTTTTACATAACTGTAGCAGTTGTAACATAATTATAGTATGGAAAAGTTTGTAGTTAAATAATTGTAGCAGTTATAACATAACTGTATAAGGCTATCGTTTACATTTAGATAATTGTAGGAACATTATCATAATTGCAGTAAAGCAAGCATTTGTACATGTATAGTTGAAATAATTGTAACATAACATCAGTAATGCAAGCATTTGTAGTTAATATTGCTACAAGTAACAAACTCTTGCACTACTGAAAGGAGGAGTGGACAGTAGCACCAGTCGAGCAGGGGAGTACTACCAAGGTTGCTGGAAAACTGATGACAGGGAGAGCTGGAGCTCCCGTTTCATCAGCCCTCGGGACTACTTCCTGACCATCTCCCTTTTTTGAATTTTTCCGTGTTTTAGTTACACAGAGAGTAGGCCAGCATGCTCTCCAGTACAAGTTTCTCCAACTGTCAGCATGAATCTACATGCACAGCACACACTACATTACCTTTTCCAATTAAAAAAAAAAATAATGTGCGTACTATAACGATGTCTCGGAGTCCTTCGGGAGAGGCGGACCATAAATGCCCCCACCATCCGCCCCTCTCCCAGTGGTGACTCTACATGCCTGGAACCACTGTCAGACTCACTTCTTCATTTCTGAAACATTCGCCGTCTTTCCTCTAACTTTCTCTCTGTTGAACACCACTACTCCTCTAAACCTCATCTTCTCTTCTTAACAGAGACTCAGTTGTCTGAGTCAGCTGACAGCAAATCCTTTTCTGCATCCTCCAGCTTTCTGTATACTCATCTTAAAGCCAAAGGTGGCTGTTGTGTAAATGTATGCAGCGACTTATCTTGCTCTCGTGTTCCTGAACTTGATTCTTCTGAATTCCCTACTCTCAGGCTTCGGCTCTTCTGTCATTCTGTGACTAAATATATCTGCATTGTTTTCTTATCTCCTATTTCTACTGAGTATCAAAAAATCTTGGACTATCTTACTGCACTTCAACAATGGAACACATTCTATCCATTTCTCATTTCTCTGAAATCTCCATTCTAGATTTCAATGTTCACCACCACCTTTGGCTCTCCTCTCGATTAAATGATCCACCTGGTGAACAAGCCTACATCTTTTCCATCCTTAATAACCTACAGCAGTTTGTACCGTACCTTACCTGTATCACTAATGGCCTAAGAAAAAGCTACAAAATAAATGACCTCTTCCTTTCAACTAATCTCTCTGCTTACACTGTTAATCTTTTCTCTCCGTTGGGCTCCTCCGATCGTATACTAATCACCTTAACCTGTCCTATCGCTCCGATACGGCTAGAGGACCCTCCAAAGAAACGTCGATTGTGGCACTTTGGAGGTGCGGATTGGCAGACCCTCAGGCAGTACTTCTTTGATTTTCCTTGGAATGATTATTGCTTCCATGGCAGGGAGCCATCTGAGTGGGCGTTGCGCATTACGGAGGTTATTCTCTTGGGCATGGAAGCATACATTTCTTTCTCATATCCTTTGACTAATGCAAGTAAGCCTTAGTTTAATCACGCTTGTTTTAATGTTATCCGCAACAAGGGGAGGGCCTATAAAGAGTACTGCAGGCAACCCACCCCTGAATAACATCTTTTTATATGTTTGTGCCCGGAATAGTGCTAAGTCTGTTCGCCAAAAAAAATTTCATTCTTAAATGCTTTCAACTCTCCAACCCGAAATCTTCCCGCTCATTCTGGCACCTTGCTAATAACCTTTCTCACAACTTTACCTACCTCATCATCCTTCCCTCCTCTTTTCTACTGTGATAGTTCTATAGGCATTTCTTCTACTGACAAAGCAGATCTCTTTGCTCAGACTTTCTCCTCTAATTCCATCTTAGATGATTCTAGTGCTGTTCCTCCATCACACTCCCCGTCTGACTGTCTCATGGCTGACATTAAAATTTCTTCAGCCGATGTATTTTCTCCCATTACTGGCCTCAAATACTAACAAGGCATATGGGCATGATTGAGTCCCTTCTGTAGTCCTCAAGAACTGTGCTTCTGTGGTTACACCTTGCCTAGGTAAACTCTTTCGCCTTTGTCTTTCAACTTGTACTATTGCGGCCAGGAGTTCTAAGCCACCCTCGTCCAGCCAACCCGTGTATGTGGCAAAGTCGCATTCAGGAGCACAGAAGTTGCCTTCGATGCATTTCTGTCGAAAAATATTCTTTCAGCTTTGGGCTTGTACTAATGGATAAAGCAATAGTAATATTTACATTTGAAGGCTTGACTCTGATAACACGAATATATCATGCCGGTACTGATTATTTAGTAACTTGTTTCTCGTATAGAGCCAAGCAAGTGACAAATATGTATATTTGGTTCCACTCCACGACTTCCTGTAGGTTTGAACCAGCGAACACAGAGTGAACAAGTTCGAAGATTCATTTGTTACCAGGAGAGAGAGAGAGAGAGAGAGAGAGAGAGAGAGAGAGAGAGAGAGAGAGAGAGAGAGAGAGAGAGCGTGTATGGTGGGCGCCTGTGAATTTTGGAATAATGAGGTGGAGGCAGACTGGCGCAGGGAAATGCAACGGATGAGATATCCTGGATTCCTGTGATCCATTGAAAACAGGCCACTGTGAATATTTCTTCCATCAGTCACTAGAACTTGCCTTGCTTTGTGATATATAGCTTTCGTTGGAATAATGAATTAGGAGATAAATGCTGTTGATTTAACAAAAAGCTGTGCTTAAGAAAGTAATTTGGCTCTCTGTCCAGAGAGAGATCTCCAGTTAATGAGAAAAATACTGATGAGTTTGCCAATAATCTCCAGGTGCCAACCACCAGAGAGAGAGAAAAAAATGCGACCATAAGGCATCAAACAGAAGTTACGCGGCCTGCCAGATCATTTGACAAAGGCAACTGGCGTTACCCAGAATAAAACCCATCTTTCATTTTGTCCGACGAGACGTTATCCTGGGATAAATAAACTCCTTCGTCATCAGCCAAAGGAAAAATTCCCTATTTAGCTCGAGCACCTTATTTATAAGCTCATATCGCATAAAATCATGTGTATGTAGATGGAATGAAGCCCCTTATCTACGACCTGGCAAACTCCCTGTAAAGAGTATCCGGTACTATTTTCTACCGACAGAGTTAAGCGGTGAGACTCATCTTTCGTGTAAGGAAATCCATCCCGCCTCTGTGTGTGTGTGTGTGTGTGTGTGTGTGTGTTGAACTGAGTCATCTGACTCTTGGAGGATGGTATGCGGGTTGGTAGGTTGGTGACTGGGTGGGTGGATTGGTTAGTGTAGGTTGGTTGTTTCACAGGCGGATTAGGTGGTGTGGGTGGGCGAGAGGGAGGGAAAGGGTTGTTGGGCTGGCTAAGTGACGTGCATTGTTTATGTGGGGTGGGTGGTGAGGCTACCTGTAGGACAAGGCAAGAGACGGGTTTGTGTCGTCCTACTTTTGAGACATACATTATTAAGGCCGGATCACACGAGCAAAATCTCGGTCGTTTTTTGCCGGAATTTGCTTCCCGGTAGAAATTCCGGCAACTTTTTTCGCCGGTATGGAGAGACCGACATGTCGGTCTTTTTTTGCCGGAATCGGAAGAAAGTTGCCGGGCCGATTAAAATGGAAGCACCGAACAAGGCAAAGCTTTGGGAACGAAGACGAATACATCTTTGTGTGTTTACTGTACCACCATTTCGACTTCACGCGTGGCCAACACAAGCTTATCCATCATGCCTGCCGAAGTTACATGGTCCAGGGAGATGCTTGTAGCTCTGTGTGAGCTGATTCAAGTACACAGACATATTTGGCACCCTAGAGATCCACTGTACCTGAAAACGAAGATTCGGCGGCAGACTTTTATGGATGTGGCCCCTACTTTAAGGTCACAGTTTTCAGCTTTAAATTTGACTGGAGGTAAGCCTTCTCTTCATATATTTCTATAACAATTTATAATAGCCTCAATCGTCAGCTCACTCTGCCTTACCTAAAATTATTGTAGCATGCCTTTACCTAACAAGAGGCACCTGGACACACATCCCAAAAATCCAAATTAGGTCTAGTCCTGTTCCATTTAAGCTAAGCCAGGTTAAGCGTGCAGAGTGGAATTACTTTAAGAATTAAGCCTACAAAGCTATAAAAGGGTTATTTTAAGTTCATGCCAATCTATGGGCTTTCCATTAAATGTTTACCCACTGGTTTTAATGTGATTCCAGTGATCCAGACCTTCACTCCAATGATTATTATACAGTTTCTGATTGAGGCCTATGCCTGTACCTCACTAAAATATATTCTACAATAGTAAAAAGCTTTATAAAATAAATGTACTAAAATAACCATTGAAAATTAACCTAACTACAGCTAACATAACATTGAAGGTGGTGGCCTTAAACTTCATCACTGTCCCATAAGAGAGGTGATAATTCTTACAGATCTGTTTCATTCCTATTACAGATCATGTACGGCAGAAATTTAAGTACTTGAAGTCATATTTTATGAAAGAGTACAGCAGCCACCGGACTGCACCGAGTGGCTCTGAAGGGAAGGTGGAAGTGAAGTGGGAATTGTTTCCCTACCTCCTGTTCCTCGCCGATGTGTGTGATTTCTCTTCAGAGCCCAGCTGGTCCATGCATAATCAGGAGAGGGTTAGTAGTCTAGTATCCATTGTCACACTGTCATAAGCATGTACCTACTTGCTTCAGCAATCTGCCATATTTTTCTTTATTGAAGCTGCTTCACATTGTATTTACACCGATAGGGGTACAAGAATGCTGTAGGCTTATTCGGATTTTGATCGATTATTTCATATATGTTTATGTCCTTGTTCAGCCCCTAGACATAAGGTTGGAATACAAATTATTGAACTGCATATGCAGTACTGTTCTGAATCAGTCCCTATACATAGCTTGGACCTAAATTGTCTAACTTCATATACAGAACTGTACAGTACAGTAACGTTTTTTTTTTTTCACTGTCACATGGAAATTATGTTATGATTTCCTTTATTTTTATAGGCTTTGTTATTTCCGTATTGTCTGGTTATGGCTTTTTCTCATTACTAATATTTGACATCTTTTTGTAGGTAAACACTGTGGGAACTTTGGATGTGAATCCAGGTGACAGCATTGTAAATGCTGACTCTGACAGCGAAATCTCCTCTTTGGTGTTGGATACGGTTGGTATAACAGGCTTGGACCAAACTTTCTGAATTGCATATACTATACGGTAAACTTAGGTTATGAAGTAACACTTTTGCAGAGAAATTATGTTATGATTTGGATTACTTGGATAGGTTCTTTTATCATTTCGATTTGGTCAGGATATTGCATAGGCTGATAACTAATATTTGACTCAACTAAAGTGCCAACACTGTCAGTGCTGACTCAGTGAAATAGTGTCTTTGCTGTTTGATATGGTTGGTATAATAGGCTTGGACCAAACTTTTTGAATCGCAGATATTATACAGTACAGTTATGTTGTGAATTAACACTTTCACATAGATATCATGATTTGCATTACTTTGACAGGCTCTTCATTTCCATTTTGTCAGGGTATTGCATAAGCTCATCACTAATATTTGACATCTTTTTTTTGCAGGAAGATGTTGTAGCAACCATTGAGGTCAACCCAAGGGACAACACTGTTGTTGTTGAACCGGACACTGACATTTCGACATGGCTGTCAGCAGTAAGTGCAGCTCCATCGCCTGCAGAATCGTATCGATCACCAGCAACTGCAGCATCCTCACCAGCAGTCCCAACTGCAGCATCCTCGCCAGCAACTGCAGCATCCTCACCAGCAGTCCCAACTGCAGCATCTTCACCAGCAGCATCAACTTCACAGTCTTCTTCGACTTCTTCAAAGGAGCAAGGACTGCCAGTGCCTGAGAGCTCTGCACCCAGGTCATCTAGTACTCCAGCCAAGCGGAAGTTATCCACACCTGGGTCAGCGAGCACCTCAGGCAAGAAGAATAAATCACAACAATTGTCACGTGCAATTGATTCATTAATCACTTTGGCCAACGAAACAAAAGCGCAAGAACCTCAGCAGCCAAAAAATATGAGTGAGTCGGTAGCAATATTTATTGACCATTGTTTTCGTGACATTCCAGATAAACACCACGTAGCATATGGATTACGGGTGATGCAGGCTGCTAGCGCTATGAAGGAGCATTTTAAATAAGGAACTTTCGTTATAGATACAGTGCATTAATCTGCATCATCATCCAATCATGCGTTGCCCCATGGCATTACATGAGCAATAAACCCCACCATTCCCTTGTATATAAACCTGCACAGGCTCATTCCGATTGCCCATAATTACCCCCTAAACCATCAAGTGCCATAATTTTGATATATCGTTACCATCCAACATATGGAATGGTTTCTTGGTGGACAGGAAACCATTTCCCTTGCCACTCATTTGTCACTCATACTCAGGAAATGATGTTGTGTAAATCATTCATTTATTTTTCCATAATAAAATACATTGTATTATACAATCATTTAATATCCTTCATTCATTCTTTACAGTTGTCTGTTAAGTTAAGGAATGTATGTGGAATACAGAGTGGATAGTGTCACGGGGTTTTTATAATATCACTGTAATTTTGGGAAAAAATGCTTAAATATTATTTAATTGATATTAATATTCAATAATATTGAAGAGCAAGGACAATGATTGTCTTGCTACATCAAGCAATGATTACTTTACGCTGACTTGCTACGATTCTCTAAGAACGAGAATTTATAAACTTTCTCAACAGTACACAACAGAGACTAATTACTCACAAATGCTGAATTAGTACTGTTAGCCTCTGGAGAAAGTTACTTCACCCCTGACAATAAATAACTAATACTAACATCAGGTTCTTGCCGATGCTTAACTCCTGGCACAACGGATTTTAAGTTAATAGATTGTTTTAAATATTTAGGGTCACATGGAATATGGGTGTAGCAGAGAGGAAAAGTTTGAATGTAATGGAGATGAGGTGTCTGAGGAGTATGTGTGGAGTGACGCGTATGGATCGGGTGCAAAATGATGAAGTGCGAAGAACTGGAGTTGTTCGGGAGATGGCTGGTAGAGTTGAGCAGAGGGTGTTGCGATGGTTTGGGCATATGGAGAGAATGGATAATGAGCGATTGGTGAAAAAGATAACTAGATCTGATGTGAGAGGTGTAAGGCTGAGAGGAAGACCACGAATAGGATGGATGGACAGTGTGAAGAGAGCGCTGGATGCGAGAGGGATGTCTGTTGAGCAAGGAAGAGTGGCTGTGCGTGACAGAAATAAATGGAGAGAAATTGTGAATGAATAAGTGATGACGCAGCCCTGAGGGGATATTCTCCCGCATTTGGTCTGATCAGCTAATCAGGTCAGGTGCGGGTAAGGGGATGGGTCTGTTATGATGTGGCAGGGGTAAACCAGTTCTGCTGTCGGGCCCTGCTGCGGATGTCACTGATTGCATTGCCAAGTTGATCCTTGTGCGGTGTGGTGCGGTGAGGATCTGTCCGTTCTCCCCTCTGGGGCTAAGATGCGAATGAATGTGTTTGAATGGATGAGTAAATGGGGAGTGTGTCGTCCTGTCTCGGCTACCTCCCTTTCCTTGGGGGAAGCAGCCTAGGTATATAGATAGATAGATAGACAACAAGACTGGTCTAAGTACCAGTTATGAATAGTAAAACGTTTATGCAAGCTAGGAGCTATGTGGGAAATAAGCTTAATTTGGAGAAATGAAACAAGATTTTACTTTACATTAAGCTCAAGAAAAAGAAGTTAAATTTATTGATTACAAAAAATAAATTTAACGTTACATTTCAAATCAAATCAATGAGACGCACTCACTCACTCACACAAAAGCTAAATACTTCTCACAAAAGGGAAATGTCGCGAACTTGATTCGTGACATTACGCCCTTACAAAATTAAATTTTTTCCTTATGGGAAAAAATTTGGATATATATATATATTTATGTACACATCCTAACTCAGTCACACAAGTTTCACACTGTGGTGTGTGTGCTATCCTGCTACAGGAGAAAGTCACAGTCGCCATTGAGCGAAAAAACCTCGTATTTATGTTAATAGAAGCAAGCTTGAGGGAAAAACTCCGTGACGACGGTGAAAATCCTGTACTCAGGTCAAACTGAGCGAAAAGTTCGCTACATTTACACTGACAACTAATTGTTGTGTAGCGTGGTGTATGTAATACACGGTGTAGGTGTGACAGTTGTAGTGTGACTGTACCTATGTGTAAAATGACACAGTAAATAATATGGCGACGACGAAGGCAGAGGAGAAGAGGCAGCGTGCGGCAGACGATCAGCTGGTCCGCACAGCAAAACTGCTACACCCATTGCTGAACCTGCAAAACCAATTGAGGTGGAGCATCAAAAGTGTCAATGAGACAAAATTTTATTATGTTACAATTACTCTCTCTGCCTAGCAGTCAGTGCTACGACGTACATTCGAGGTCGCCATTAATTATAGCACACGATTATGGTCGGCAAGTTGAGAATCCTTGTGCAAACTCGGGTCTTCCATAGCCTTGAACTGCACAAGGGTCCTCAACCTTTATTCCTAAATTTCCGACAGAGGATGCCTATCCTGGTGAAATATTATTCGCCCATCACCAACTAAAATAGAAAATGGGAGGAAGTGCCTTAACCTACAGTACTTATATTAGTATCGGAGAGCTGAGAATCCTTGTGCAAACTTGGGTCTTCCATAGCCTCAAGTCGCCTCTGCGGAGTTCTCACTTCCCCCTTAACCTACAGTGCTTATATTAGTATCGGGGAGCTGAGAATCCTTGTGCAAACTCGGGTCTTCCATAGCCTCGAGTCGCCTCTGCGGAGTTCTCTCTCGAACTCCCCCTTAACCTATAGTACTTATATTAGGTAGATCTGAGCGAATCTGAAGGAGTGAGGAGGTGCTGTTGGCCAAGGAGAAGGTCTAGAGATATGGTGGATAAGTGTGTGAGGAAGAGAGATTTGGAAGTTGGTGAGGCTAGGGAACTGACAAGAGCTTGAGCTGGCTAGATGAATATTGTGAGCAAAAGTGCATGATCAGAGATTTGGCACCTCTTGTTAACATGACACCATATGCAACCTGCACTAGTGCATGTTGCACATAGTGTTTTGCCATGGAACCTGCCCTTCCTGGTTGAAATATAACTTCAACCTTTCTCTACCTTCTTTAGCATCGGCAGAATGGCCTCTGGCAACTACTGGAAGTCTTTCCATTCCACCAAGAGGATGCTGACGCCACTGCCCTTCCTGAAGCCTTCCCTTATCAATGATCTCTGTGTCAACTATTTCTTGAGGTGCATATGCATCTCTTGAGCTTATTCTCAAGTAGTTGTGTAAGGCTACAGCAGCAAGGGTTACATCCTTCGCTTTTGTTGGAGATGTTCTTATTGGAGTTCTGAACACCTGGAAACGGGCTGAGAGAATCCCAAAAGCGTTTTCAGATGTCCTTCTTGCACGAGAAAGACGGTAATTGAAAATCCTTGCCTCTACCGACTGATTCCTTCCTGGGTAAGGTTTCATTAAATATGTTTTTAACGGAAAGGCATCGTCTCCTACAATGACGTACTGGCACTGCTTGTCAGAAAAAGGGATGTTTCCTTGCTGAGGAATTTGTAGGGCATTGTCTCTTGATTCCACTGCCTCCTTCAGAGAGCATCTGTCCCACACTCCTCCATCACTGGCCCTGCCACATGCACCTACATCGACATAAATGAACTTGTAATCAGCATCCACTAAGGCTAACATTATTAAACTAAAATGACCCTTGTAGTCATAGTACTCTGAACCTGAATTTGATGGTTTTTCAAGTAGAACTCTCTTCCCATCTAACGCTCCGATGCACATGGGAAAGTTCCACTGTGTAAAGTAATCATGTGCTATCTTGCGCCATTCCTCCTCTGTGGTTGGCATCTTCAAATAGGTTGGCTTCAGCACTGTGTAGATGGCCCGGCAAACCTCTGGGATGATGGCGCAGACAAGGTTCCTGCTGATCCGGAACTGCATCGCCAAGGACTTCTGTGACTCACCTGAGAAAAATATAGGATAAAAAATTATTAGCGTTGCGTGAATACCTAACCTAACCTTACTTTACCTGTTGGAACCTTCCTTACCTGTAGTCTATTCTGATCTTTGCTAACTGGCAATATTTGTTTATGGACAGTGCACAAGCTGCACTTAAACCAAAAATAATAATGTAGGTACTGTGGTTCAAAAGCGCACACACACACAAACTGACAGAAAACTATTTGTTCAGTAAATAAACCTATTGAACTGAACCTAACCCTCGCTGAGACAGACCAAAAATCTCTGTAAAGAATTAAGCTCATACTGTAGAGGGTGGTCATAACCTTCACAATTTTTTTTATTTTTTAAATTTCCATCATAACTGGAGGTCATAAGTGAATGAATCATATCAACAACAGAATGAAAAACCTAAACTGTATGGTAAAAATTGTGGGTGGGCAACAAACTGACAGAAAACTATTTGTTCAGTAACAACTGTGTTCTAACTGAAGCAATTAGTAAAGAAATGAAGGTCAAAATAACATCAAGTACCACCAGGAAAGCCAGGGTCTGAATTTCAAAACAAAACTGATCCTAAAAGTAACTTTAACCAGGAAATATACTGTAGAGGGTGGTCATAACCTTCACAATTTTGTTTATTTTTTAAATAACTGGAGGTCATAAGTGAATGAATCATATCAACAACAGAATGAAAAACCTAAACTGTATGGTAAAAATTGTGGGTGGGCATCAACTTAACTGCAACACATACACTTACCTGTAGCTAAATATCTCAGAGTGATCATCAGACGTTCTCCAGCAGTCACAGCTTCCCTCATCTGTGTATTTTGTTTTTCGATGAGGGGTGTCACAAGCCCCAGCAAGTGGTGGTACTGGGTCTTGTTAAGACGGATCCACTCATTTAAAGTTTGGGGATCCTCCAAGCTGAGCTCCCTCACCAGCCTGTAATACACACTCTCTTCTTTTCTCCTAGACAGCCACGGACGAGTCCAGATGCGTGACGGCTCATCTTGAAGTAGAGAAAGTGCAAGTGCAAGGGCTGCACACCTGGTACGAGTACGGCGGTCCATCTTTTGTAAACACTGTTGCCGCGTTCCTGCGACTCAGTCCCCGTACGTGTGAACACCTTTCCGGTAGACTTGCCGAAAATCGGCATTTTTTTCCCGCAAATCGGCGAAAAAAAAGACCGAGATTTTGCTCGTGTGAACCGGCCTTTAAGGTTGTGGGTATGTGCGTTGATGGGTGGGTGTGTAGGTGGATGGACGGATTGTGGGAAAACAGGCCACTGGGGTTAGGTGATTTGAGTTAATGTCCGAGTTGGGAAAATCGGTGCACAGGGGATATTATTCTGGAATCATGCTGAAGTAGGTATATATATCCAGTGGGTTACAACAGGTTCATCGTGCAATGCGCCTGTTGGTTAAGAGGTCTGTGTTTCAACTGCACGTATCAGTGGGTGATATAACCACGTTGGATAACAGGTTTATGGGGAAAATAGGTTCATTATGAAAAATACATCCATGAGTATACGTCCATGTAGGAAATCTGCATCCATGGAGAGATTCAAGGTCGACGGAGAAATTGGTCCGTGGGGAGAAAATACATCAATAAGGAAAATTAGTTCGTGGGAAAATAGGTTACGAAGAGAAGTAGGCGTCTTAAAAAAAAGAAAGAAAAAAGAAGAAGAGTCATTAAGGGAAATAGATCCAATGGGGACTGTGCTCCAAGTGGTGAAAATGTCCATTGATAAAAATATTCATGGGGTGATAATAGGTCCATAGGGGCATACACGTACTGTAAACATACATGGAGATATTTACAATCAATGGGATCTAAAATATCCAACTTTTAACAGCGATCGTTGCCTGGAATTAGGCTTACCACTGCACACCTTGGACCAAACAACCATTAGCCAGACCCTATTACCACTTCGTCATCCAGATATTATATTTCATAATTTACCTTCATTTACTCAATTAGGGATAGAGAGCCAACCGAAACGAAAGGAAAAATCCCTGTTTAACTGTGCTGAGCACCTCATTTCTCCACCTCATTCCTCTAAAATTCACGGGCACCCGCTACTCTCTCTCTCTCTCTCTCTCGTGGGGAGCGCGATAGCACAGTGGTAGCGCGCTGAGCTTGTGATCGGAAGGTCGCAAGTTCGAACCTCGCCCGGGGTACCGTTGCCGGGAGGGGTAGCTCCCTCCTGAAACCCCAGCGGGGCTATATGGCCTTAGTTGCCTAGCTCGGGGAAGTCATTTCTCCATTTCTCTCTCTCTCTCTCTCTCTCTCTCTCTCCTGGTAACAAATGAATGCTTTGAACTTGTTCACTCTGTGTTCGCTGGTTCAAACCTACAGGAAGTCGTGGAGTGGAACCAAATATACATATTTGTCACTTGCTTGGCTCTATACGAGAAACAAGTTACTAAATAATCAGTACCGGTATGATATATTCGTGTTATCAGTCAAACCTTCAAAAGTAAATATTACTATTGCTCTATCCATTACTACAAGCCCAAAGCTGAAGGAATATTTTTCAACAGAAATGCATCGAAGGGAACTTCTGTGCTCGAGAATGCGACGCTGCCACATACACGGGTTGGCTGGACGAGGGTTGTTGTTCTTGTTTAAATATTCTCCCCACAACATGGTGGGGAACGGGCAAACAAAGAGCCCGTCAGAGATAGGCGAAAATATCTCCAATAAAGGAGCAAAGCAGGGACGAAGACTGGCAGACAGGGCAAGGGCGGCAGAGGCAGGGAACGAGGCGGTGATGGAAACAACCTGATGCTCGAGGAGGCGAGGGGGAGAGCGGTAGACAGCACGGCGCCGATGGAGAGAGCGCCGGCATGCTCAGGTCGAACCCCCAAACGACTCGGTGATGGTATGCGGCCGGCTGCTCCGATGTTAAACCGAGGGCAGAGAGGGACGAGAGCATGATGGAGAAAACGGCGCCGATGGTAAGGGCGCCGACGCTCAGGTCGAAGTCCCGAACTCTGCCCTCAACCCCCATCTGACTCGCTCCAGCTCTCCACAGCAGCAGGTGGAAGCGTGGAGGGCAGGCCCAGTCCTGGTGGACTCGAAGGGCACAACCCCGGTCAAGGTAGTGTCGGAGGAATGGCTGTCGGCCATGGAAAGGGCGGACGGCCTACATCTCCTGGTGGGCTGACCAGGGCACTCCCGAAGGTGGAGAGGACAGGCCCGCCCCTTGGCTGGTGCGGCTGCTGTGGAGAGCTGGTCCCGCCGGGAACAGCGGTGGAGGTGTTGCCTCGGCGAGAGGTGGACTGCGAGTGGGACGAGGGTGGCCAAGAACTCCTGGCCACAATAGTACCTTTCCTTCTTGCTGGAAGTTTGCTCTGATTCAGCCAGTCCCAAAGAAGGGTGACCATTCCTAACCCTTTAACTATTGTCCAATTGCTTTAACATCCTGTGTATCAAAAGTTTTCGAATCTATTCATAACAGAAAAATTTTAAGGCATCTTTCCAGTCACAACCTTCTCTCAGACAGTCATGGCGAAAGCTTTGTCATTGCACTTGTCAACTCATATGCTTTCGATCGAGTCTGGCATAAATCTTTAATATCCAAACTTCCCTTTTACGGTTTCCATCTTCTGTGTCTTCACCTATTGCTTCTTTTCTGGTCGTTCTATAGCAGGTGTTGTAGACTGCCACCGTTCTTCTCCTAGATCCATCAACAGTAGTGTTCCTCAAGGGTTGTTCTATCACCAACTCTCTCCTTTTTGTTCATCAGTTACCTTCTAAGCTACACATCTAACCGATCAACTCATACGATGATGATTCCACGCTTCACCTTTCCATTCAGTTCCAGTGTCACGAGTCGGCTAGTGACATTGGCTTTTGTGGGAAACCACGAACTCTAGTGGAATCCCAGTTTATCGTTCAGTTAACCGCTCATTCGGTCGGGAGTCCTTTCAAATCAATTTTTCAGTGTCATAAGTGATCGTCTTTGTGTGAGACATTAGCGCTTCCGTTGAGCGATTTGTTTTGGGCGCGTTTCGCTCACTCTAGCCGTTAAAAATGCGGCCCTAGCGCTCCTTTTTTCCCACGAGTTTGTCAGTCAAGTGTCTGTCGTGACGGAGTGAGGTTCTGTGCTCCAGCAGTGAGAGTAGTGAGAGGTCAGCTAGCACCCAGACTCCACTAGACTACAGTTCTCCAGGCTCCCACCCTTCTTGGTGATACACCACATTCATTGACCAGTATTTCCTTTTTGTATTTTCCTAGGTTTAAGAGTTTTGTTAAGTGTGCTGTTTCCTCACATACTGGCCGGCTGCGCCGCAAGTTGTTTTTTTTTAGGCGTATGAATTTAGCTTTTGAGTGAGTGAGTGAGTACGATCTCTTTATTTGAATTCATTTGAAATGTAACGTTAAATTTATTTCTTTGTAATCAATAAATTTAACAGTTCTTTATCTTGAGCTTAATGTAATGTAAATTCGTGTTTCATTTCTCCACAATTAAGCTTATTTCCCTTATAGCTCCTAGCTTGCATAAACGTTTTGCCATTCATAACTGGTACTTAGGCCAGTCTTGTTGTATTAAGCTTAAAATCCGTTGTGCCTTCTAGGAGTTAAACATCAGCAAGAACCTGATATCATTAATAGTATTAGTTATTTATTGTCAGGGGGGGTCACTTTCTCCAGAGGCTAAGTACTAATAATCAGCATTTGTGAGTAATTAGTCTCTGCTGTGTACTGTTGAGAAAGTTTATAAATTCTCGTTCTGAGAGTCCGGCGAAGCAAGCCGGTATAAAGTAATCATTGCTTGATTTAGCAAGACAATTCATTGTCCCTGCTCTTCAATATTATTTATCATTATCATTTAAATAATCTTGCTTTTATTTTAAAAACCCCGTGACAATTGGCGACCTCATTCCAGGATATTAACTCCTAGCTCTAAAGCTATTCACGAGATAATACTCACTCGTTCATATTTAGGTATTTATCATTAAAGTTTATAGGCACAAGTTTACTGGTGTTTACCGTTAGTTTAGCAAGTGAATTTTTGCTTGATTAATCCATAGAGTACTTAACTCTATTTAGTACTTTATTTTTGGTAACGCCAGACGATTTTATTCGCTCCTGGGTAGCCTCCGTACCCATTGCGTTAATTATTGAGTCTTCCCAGTCATTTGCATTTTTGCTTTATTCTTTTCCAGTTAACTAGATAAGACTGATCACCACTAGCTTGTGTCTGTATTCTTTACTTGTGTTTATTAGCATTCGTTTGCGAAGTAGCAATCAGTACTGAGTCGCTAGTTATTTAGATTGAGCTAGCATCATGGCAGCCAGTGTCTATGTACAGGAAGCTAAAGAAATGGGCCTCACAGACCCAGAGAAAATTCAGAGTTACGTTCTCTCACGGTTTAATTACGAGCAAGAACGTGAGAAAGATGCTCGTGAAGAGCGTAGAATCCAACGCGAACACGAGCGAGAACAGCGTGAGGAACGCGAAAAGGAGCGCGAATACGAGCGAGAACAGCGCGAACACGAGCGAAAACAGCGCGAACTCGACTTAGAACACGAGCGGGAACAAGGTGAATATGAACGTGCCGAACGTGAGGCACGAGAAAAACATGAGCTTGAGGTTTTGAAGCTCAAGCGAGATTCTTTGGCTTCAGACACATCTGGTGCAGTTGGTCAAAGCTCCACGAGCGTTCTCCCTGCACATGTCGTGGCGACCCCACGCATCAAGCTTCCTTCATACAAGGAAGGCGAGCGAATCGAGCCGTACATAGCTCGTTTTGAGGACATGACAGACATGTATCAACTGGATGAAGCAGCTAAGCGGCTCCAATTTCTTAGTTTATTTGAGAGCCCTGCCCTCGATATTCTCCACAGAATTCGTGGAGACAATCTCACGTATGAGATGATGAAAGCTGCACTCATTAAGGCGTATGGTCTCACAGTAGATGACGCCAAAGTTCAGTTCATGCGAGCTCATCTCCAAGACAAGGAGACAGCTGTTCAAATCCTCGACCGTCTCACTGCTTACTTAGGTGAGTGGATGGAGAAAGATGAAACTCCTTCCACGCGTGAGGGGATAGTTGACCTTATGCTGCGTACACAGCTAGAGAGGTCGTGGCCTGCTGAGCTCATAGCACAGCTTAAGATCTGCCAGGTGAAAGATGCCAGCCAAATGGCAGAAAAGGCTGACGCATATTTTACTGCATACGGGTATCAAACTCGTAAGCAAAACACCTGGAACAGCAGAAAAGATACTGCCAAGTCTGGGAAGCCGTCTCAGACTGAATCCCAGCACCAAGGCCGTTCTCAGAGTAATGGCCAAGGTCCAAGCAAACCGCAGAAGGACCAGGGGGAAATTACACAGCAGCCTGCTTGGAAGCGGTACAACAAGCACCCCAACCAGCAGCAGTTCCCCAAGCAGCAGCAGTAATACAAGGACAAGCCACGTAACCCTCAGTCAGGTCAATTAGTGTATCAGAGGCAGGAGGCAAATGCAGCCTTCATTCCACGACAAGCACACGGTGGTGCCATCTCTACCAGTACAGGTACTTCCCAACAGTTCACGAGTCCCCCTCCGACCGTGAACTCTCCTCCACAAGTAGTCAATGCTGCACCACCTCAGATTGTGAGTACGACCCCACAGACACCTAGTTCCCAGGGCGCCACGTTTGCTGCATCGGTTGTTCCGCAATTTCATGAATGACTGCCTGCTACCTCCTCAAACCCTTCCACCAGCAACACTGCCTTTCTTGTTCAGCCAGGGTTTGTGGGAGGTGTTTCTGTAAATGTTCTGAGGGACAATGGTTCCTCAGGTTGCTCTGTTAAGCAGAGTTTAGTTCGGCCTGATGAGTATACAGGTCGACAGATCCAAGTTAGACTCATTGATGGATCAGTGAGATTGTTCCCTGAGGCATGTATCCAGGTGGCGTCTTCATTTTTCACTGGCCTGACAGCTGCAGTTGTCATGCCAGAACCTTTATTTGACCTCATTATAGGCAACATATCTGGTCTCAAAAATAGTTGCGCCGTAGATGTTGCTACTCAGACTTCGGCTGCTGCGGTAACACGAGCCATGGCCAAGGCTCCAAATCGCGTCACTCCGTTGACCATCACAACGCCGCAAGATCTGATTCGTAGTCAAGATGTTGTCCAAGAGCAACAGACTGACTCAACACTTGCCTCAGTGCGTAAGAAGCTGGAGGGTAAAGTGATTAAGTATTCACGGGGAGGACAAGACAGGTTCCTTCGTAAGCAAGGACGGCTGTACCTTGAGTCACAGACACCCCAGGGTGAGGTTCGACTGCAGTTTGTCGTTCCTGCAAAGTATCGCCGAGCAGTGTTTGAATTAGGTCATTGTTCAGCGATGGGAGGTCACATGGGACAAAAGAAGACCTCTGACTGCATCCATGCTGACTTTTTCTGGCCAGGAATGGGACGGGGAATAACGAGGCTCGTACGTTCCTGTGATGTGTGCCAGCGTACCACTGACCAGGGACGTGTCCGTCCTGCGCCATTAAAACCAATGCCCATAATCTCTGAACCGTTTGACAGAGTACCAGTTGACAAAGTTTTGCCAATCTCCCCTATGGCTAGCGATGGATTAAAGTATATCCTCACCATTGTTGATTTCAGCACACGGTGGCCTGAAGCCGTGGCCCTTAAGAATATAGAGACCATCACTGTTGCTGAGGCATTAATTGAAGTGTTCTGTCGTGTAGGTATCCCTAAGGAGGTCTTAAGCGACTGGGGTTCGCAGTTCACTTCAGGAATGATGAACGAAGCGTTCAGGTTGCTGTCCATCCGAGGCTTACAGACTACACCATATCATCCCATGTGTAACGGGTTGTGTGAGAGGTTCAATGGAACTCTCAAGAAGATGTTGAGGCGCATGACCGCCGGACAGCCAAAGGAATGGCCGCGGTTCATTGCTCCTCTTCTATTTGCTTATCGAGAAGCCCCACAGCATTCATTGAAATTTTCACCCTTTGAAGTGGTGTATGGAAGGTCGGTCCGTGGACCACTTCAAGTCCTTCGTGAGTTGTGGGACGATGAAGAACCTGACCCTGAAGTCAAGACCACCTACACCTACGTCCTTGATCTAGCTGACCGCCTCCAGTCGACATGCGAGTTAGCTAAGGAAGAATTGATCAAGGCGCGCGAAGTTCAGAAAGCCTATTATGCTAAGAAGGCAAAACTTCGGAAGTTTAGTCCAGGCAATAAGTGCCTGGTGTTACTCCCCACTGCCCAGAACAAGTTGTTGGCGCAGTGGAAGGGTCCATTTGATGTAGTAGAGCGTATTTCAGATCTCAACTACATAATTCAGATGGAGAATCTTCGTAAAAGGTTCCACATTAACATGCTGAAGGCTTATCATGAGTCAGACCCCGAGGAGACTGGCCTACGATTAGCTGATGATAGTGACCGGCCACTGGAAGAAACAGGGGCAGCCGCAGTGATCCCAGCTGATGACCATGATGATGAGCCCTTAACCGCTCAGTCCTGTCAGGAAGAGACTGTCGGAGATGTTTTACTTAACCCTGACTTAGCAGTAGGAGGCCAAAATGCCTTAAGGTCACTGCTCTGTCAGTATGCTGACGTCTTCTCAGACCAACCTAGACTTGCAAAGGTTGCGTGTCATAAAATTGAGTTGACCAGCAATGCTCCCATAAAGGTTAAGCCATATCCGATTCCCATGTGACTACAGAACGCAGTAGACAAGGAAATTGCCGACATGGAGACTGCAGGCATTATCGAAAAGTCCTCATCTCCTTACTGTAGTCCGATGGTAGTAGTCCGCAAGAAAGATGGTAGAGTCAGGATTTGTGGCGACTATAGAAAGCTCAATGAAATCACCAAAGTGGATGCTGAGCCAATGGGTGACCATATTGCCATCTTCTCCAAGCTGGCAGGGTCACGATATTTCACGAAGCTCGATCTGGTGAAGGGATTCTTCCAGATTCCCCTTCATCCTGAGAGTCGTCAGTTCACTGCCTTTGCTACTCCTAGGGGGTTGTACCAGTATAAAGTCCTACCGTTTGGACTTACCAATTCCCCAGCAGTATTTAATCGTGCCATGAGACAAGTGCTCCATGGTATCGTAGGAGTAGAAATGTTCGTTGACGATGATCTCATTCATTCTGCCACGTTGGAGGAGCACCTCAGACTCTTGGAAATTGTCTTCAGTAGACTCCAGAATTTCAACATGACTGTGAAGCCCAGCAAATGTAAGATTGCTCACAGTGAGGTGGAGTTACTTGGACATATTGTTGGCAACAATCACTGCAGGTGTCAGGGTGACAAGATCAAGAAGATTAGAGAAGCCCCGAGACCTGTGACCAAGAAACAGGTTAGGGCATTCCTTGGCCTAGTGGGATATTATAGGAGTTTTATCCCCAACTTTGCTCTCATTGCCCAACCGTTGTACGAGGTGCTACGGAAATATGCTCCAAACAACACTGAATGGGGAGAAGCGCAAGAGAGATCTTTTATCGCTCTTAAGAACATGTTGTGCAAGGAGCCTATCTTGCAGTTGCCTGATTCCAACAAACCTTTCATACTGCGCACTGATGCTTCACAAGATGGAGTAGGTGCCGTATTGATGCAGGAATCAGAAGGTGGAATCTTCCCAGTGGCATACCACAGCCGTAGGCTAAAACCCGCCGAGAGGAATTACAATACTGTTGAGAAGGAACTCTTGGCTGTGGTTGATGGTGTTAAAAAATATTATTATTATTTATTTGGGGCACCATTCACTCTGGAAACTGATCATGTGCCACTCACTAGTCTTAGCACGACCAAGACGGCTAATGCAAGGTTGACACGCTGGACACTGTATTTACAGCAGTTTAACCTTGTTGTGAGATACATCAAGGGAAGTGATAACGTAGGTGCAGACCTGATGTTTCGCCTGCTAACTGCTGACTAACACGGGCAGCTGTTGTATGCTGGGTTCCGTAAGATAGGCATCCTTAGAGATTTGAGTAATCCAAGGACCAGCCTGGTTCCCAGTTAAAGGTGTACCAGTAATTGTGAACGTTTCGCCCGTTGGCCCCACAGGACACAGTGTGTCCAGGGCCTGTACATACATGTATACCATAAGCTAAGGTGGTGTTCCCTCACATGCTGGCCGGCTGTGCCGCATGTCGAGCGAGGTGGACGCCAGGTTAGAGTTCCCCCTAAACTGGGTGATGGGATGTTGTTAAGGTGCTGTTCCCTCACGTGCTGGCCGGCTGTGCCGCATGTCGAGCGAGGTGTACGCCAGGTTAGAGTTCCCCCTAAACTGGGTGATGGGATGTTGTTAAGGTGCTGCTCCCTCACATGCTGGCCGGCTGTGCTGCATGTCGAGCGAGGAGGACGCCAGGTTAGAGTTCCCCCTAAACTGGGTGATGGAATGTTGTTAAGGTGCTGTACCCTCACATGCTGGCCAGCTGCGCCGCATGTTGAGCGAGGTGCATGCCAGGTTAGGGCTTCCCCGCTAAGAACCCTTACGACTACGTTTCCTAGTTAATAATGTATACGTTTCCTAGTTAATAATGTATCTAATAAATTAATGGCGACCTCGAATGTACGAAGCTTAGGCTGTCATTCGTATTTTTCAGCTAGAGCGTACCCTTCGTAGCATGTACTGATTCCTAGGCAGAGAGTAATTGTAATGTAATAAGAATTTTTGTCTCATTGACACTTTTGTAGCTCCACCTTATTTGATTTTGCAGGTACAGCAATGGGTGTAGCAGTTTTGCTGTGCGGGCCAGCTGATCGTCTGCCACACACTGCCGCCTCTTCTCCTCTGCCTTCGTTGTCACCATATTATTATTTACTGTGTCATTTTACACGTAGGTACAGTTACACTACAACTGTCACACGTACACCGTGTATCACATACACCACGCTACACAACAATTAGTTGTTAATGTAAATGTAGCGAACTTTGGCTCAGTTTGACCTGAGTACAGGATTTTCACTGTTTCACAGAGTTTTTCCCTCAAGCTTGCTTCTGTTAACGTTAATACGAGGTTTTTTCGCTCATTGGCGATAGTGATTTTCTCCTGTAGCAGGATAGCACTCACCACAGTGTGAATCTTGTGTGACTGAGTTAGGATTTATATGTATGCATATTGAAATCTTTTTTCTGAGGAAAGAAAGATTTGATTGATTTTCATGGGGCGTAATGTCACGAGTCGGCTAGTGACATTAGCTTTTGTGGGAAACCACGAACTCTAGTGGAATCCCAGTTTATCGTTCAGTTAACTGCTCATTCGGTCGGGAGTCCTTTCAAATCAATTTTTCAATGTTATAAGTGATCGTCTTTGTGTGAGACATTAGCGCTTCCGTTGAGCGATTTGTTTTGGGCGCGTTTCGCTCACTCTAGCCGTTAAAAATGCGCCCCTAGCGCTCCTTTTTTCCCACGAGTTTGTCAGTCAAGTGTCTGTCGTGACGGAGTGAGGTTCTGTGCTCCAGCAGTGAGAGTAGTGAGAGGTCAGCTAGCACCGAGACTCCACTAGACTACAGTTCTCCAGGCTCGCACCCTTCTTGGTGATACACCACATTCATTGGCCAGTATTTCCTTTTTGTATTTTCCTAGGTTTAAGAGTTTAGTTAAGTGTGCTGTTTCCTCACTTGCTGGCCGGCTGAGCCGCATGTTGTTTTTTTTAGGCGTAAGAATTTAGCTTTTGAGTGAGTGAGTGAGTGAGTACGATCTCTTTATTTGAATTCATTTGAAATGTAACGTTAAATTTATTTCTTTGTAATCAATAAATTTAACAGTTCTTTATCTTGAGCTTAATGTAATGTAAATTCGTGTTTCATTTCTCCACAATCAAGCTTATTTCCCTTATAGCTCCTAGCTTGCATAAACGTTTTGCCATTCATAACTGGTACTTAGGCCAGTCTTGTTGTATTAAGCTTAAAATCCGTTGTGCCTTCTAGGAGTTAAGCATCAGCAAGAACCTGATATCATTAATTGTATTAGTTATTTATTGTCAGGGGTGAAGTCACTTTCTCCAGAGGCTAACAGTTAGTGAGTAATTAGTCTCTGCTGTGTACTGTTGAGAAAGTTGATAAATTCTCGTTCTGAGAGTCCGGCGAAGCAAGCCGGGGTAAAGTAATCATTGCTTGATTTAGCAAGACAATTCATTGTCCCTGCTCTTCAATATTATTTATCATTATCATTTACATAATCTTGCATTTATTTTAAAAACCCCGCGACATCCAGCAATGTCCATCTGAACAGTTACTTCAATAAACAAGGGATGAGGCTATGGCACACCTAATGACTGACCTGGCTCCTATTTCTGACTTGGGTAAAAGTAATCTTGTTGTTTTTAATGCACCAAAGACTCAGTTCTTCCACCTATTAACCCAACAAAATCTTCCACAGGAGTACCCAATGATGCTTAATAATATTCAGCTCAATCCTGCATCATCCTTGAACACACCTGCGGTTTCACTCTTTCATGATTTATCTTGGAAAGATCATATTACATCTCTTGTAAAATCTGCTTCCAAGAGATTAGATGTGTTAAGTCGAATCTGTACCTTCTTTACCATTGCACAGTTGTTGACTTTGTACACTGGTTTTATTCGCTCGTCTAAAGTACAGTCACTCATAAAAGAAACGACCCCCCCGGCCAAGACACCTTTCAACCAATATGATATCGGTCCTGGTAACACTGTAAATGACGTCAGGTGTGGGGGTGTGAAGCTGCGTTTGGGGGAAGTTCATTCAAAGTTCATTCTAAGTGTGTCGAGCCCATTCATTTAACCCTTGAGGCCGGGGGTTTCATTTGCATCTTATTCCTGCCACCGGATGACGATTTTATTCAGCTAATGGTAAACTTTTTCAAACATGATGGGTTACATACATATGCCTTGATAAACTCGAAATGGGGATTGAAGCAGTGTTTCGTGCAGATTAACTCCGCCCTCCTCTCAAACACCCCTCCTCATCCCCCCATATGGCTGCCGTCAAATACACTGTTACCAACACTGAATACCCCGAGTTATATTGCCTCTAACGCAGGGGTGGTCTTTTCTTTTATGAGTGACTGTACAACACTTATGTGTGGGGCAGCTCTCCACATACCGCTCTTCTCAATAGGATGGAGTCAAAGGCTTTTTGTCTCATTATATCTCTTTCTCTTAGTGACTCCTTTGATTCTGTCTCTTTCCCTCACTGTTGCATCTTTATTTTTTTTTTTAATCGCTACATCAATGAACACTGCTCCTCTGAACTGTCTGCTTGCATCCTTCCACTTCTACGAAGGGTGCGTAGCTCCCATCTAGGAACGAAGTCTCACCTTTTTTCTGTCCAACTTTCTAATGCAAGAGTTAATCGTTACTCCCAGTCCTTCATTTATGCAATAGGCCAACTCTGAAACTGTCTCCCTCTGCCTGAATTCCAAGTCTTTCAAACGCTGTGTGTCCAGGCATATTGAAATGAACTGATCTTGAATTTGGCTTTCCTTTGTGTTTTTGTTTTTTCCTTGGTAGAAACGGTTTACGAGCTGCAGGCCTTTGGTTCCTTATTTCCTATATAAAAAAGGAATCGCAGCGAGACCCAGCTCAAAGGAAACATCCAAGAGTGCAACAACAGTGTCCACCTACTGAACTGAGGACCAAATATTTCTTTTTTCCGTGTGAAGTTGACCTTTGGAATATTGCCTTATTCTTGCCTATTCTTGAACCCATCCATCAACTTTGATTCTTATAAAGTAAAGAATATTAATGTTTAATGTGCTTAGTGTCCTTGATATTTGACCTTTCCTTGTGACCATGAACTTCTATTGCTCCCAGAATCGAATATCCTAATAGCTTTATTTTAATGTGAAACCGTCCACAAACTGTATTGTACATCATATACAAAATTATAAGATGACCTTGGCATGTGACTTTGATCTATCGCTTGTTTAAAAAAATGATAGGTCAGTCTGTTAGTCGATCATCAGCTCATGAACCAAGTTTGATCCAAATCAGATCGACACTGTTATAGTTAGTTTGTTCATACACAGGCACATGGGTCAAACTCATTTGAATTTCGACTGATTGTTCTCAAAATTGAATCACTACATTCCTATAATTTGATCTAAACTGGATTAAATGTGTTTAAGTACATCTCGCTAGATCAAACTTTAACCTTGACCTTTGTAGGTTTAGTCATTATCTTACCCGCACCCCTTCCACAACGTTGCTTAAAATCGGGAAAAAATGAGTTATTTAGATCACTCACACACACACATGTAAGTAGACGTAGCTGAGGGGTGAAATTCTATAGAGAAGGTTATCTTGTTGAACCGTCGATGGGAGAGACACTAGAAGAGAGTAATGGTGAGGCGTTGTAAGAGATATAGTCCTTCTCTGCTCCGTTATTCTCTTCGTATTTTAAGTGGGATGATGAAATAGGCAGATTTAGGTCGATGGGGTTTATTATTGAGACAGTTATATGAATTAAAGTTAGCAACTTGGCGTAACCCATTTAGCCTATGGTTAGTAGTAGTTTATGCTAGCTGCAGTCCTCCTACTTTACTCTCACTGTCATACTCCTTATCACTCTCTCCTCTGACTCTTGTTCTCTCCTGTCTTACTGTGTCTGACTAGCTTTCCTACCTATTATATCGGACTTATATCTCCCTCTAGCTTCCGACAAAAGTGGGCGTATGTGTGTGTGTGTGTGTGGTGAGAGGGGTCATTTTTCCGGCACATGATCAAGAGTGTTTGGCATTCTTGATTCGTCTAGGTAAGATGTGTTTTCTATCACTTCCTGGAGAACTCAGACCTGTTTAACATATTGTTATCTACTGTATGTCTATATAGCTGCATACCATAGTTACACATAGTACTATATTATAACATATCATGCCTACATATCGATCTGTCACGCCCACTGTCGTACGAACGACAGTAAATACTGTCATAATATATTAATGTATACATAAACACATTACAATAAACTTGTGAACTAATTAAGTGAAATACATAATATTGTAAAAGCAACATAATTATATGAATATTGTATCACAATTCCAGGTACATCGTCTAAATGCAATTGGAGTCACATTGTGTAAATGCAACTGTTAGGCAATGAGATTCTGACATAACATTGCGTTAATGCAACTGTTACATAAAACTGTAATTTTATGTAACAGTAGTTACATCTTGGTAATGCAACTGTTACATATTTGTGACTGCCATAAAATTGTAGTTACATCTTGTTAATGCAACAGTTACAAAATTGTGATGGCCATATAATTGTAGTTACATATATGTGACAGTTGTAAATAATTGCAGTAATGCTATCGTTTGTAGTTACCTAATTGTAGCAAACAGAAAACACTTGCAGTAATGCTAGTGTTTGTATATTCATAATTGTTGCAATTATAATATAGTTGCAGTAATGCAAGCGTTTGTACTTACATAACTGTAGCAGTTGTAACATAATTGTAGTATGGAAAAGTTTTTAGTTACATAATTGTAGCAGTTGTAACATAATTGCAGAATGCTATCGTTTGCAGTTACATAACTGTAGGAACACTATGATATTTGCAGTAATGCAAGCATTTGTCGATACATGTAGGAATTGTAACATAACTGAAGCAATGCAAGCATTTGTAGTTACAATTGCTACACGTATGTAACTACAAACTGTTGCATTACTGCAAGTAGGAGTAGACTGTAGTACCAGTCGAATAGGGCAGTACTCCCAAGGAGGATGGAAAGCTGATGATAGGGAGAGCTGAATCTCCCGCTTCATCAGCCCTCGGGATTTCATCCTGACCATCCCCATTTTTCTGAAATTTTCAGTGTTTTAGTTACACGGAGAGTCGACCAGCATGCTCTCCAGTACAAGTTTCTCTAACTGTCAGCATCAATCTACATGCACAGTACACACTACATTACCTTTTCAAATTTAAAGAAAATGGCGTACTAAAACTATGCCTCGGAGTCCTCATGGAGAGGGGGACCATAAATGCCCCCACCATCCGCCCCTCTCCCAGTGGTGACTCAAAATGCCTGGAAACTGTCAAACTCACTTCTTCATTTGAATACCACCTCTCCTCGTCTAAACCTCACCTTCCCTTCTTAACAGAGACTCAGCTGTCTAAGTCAACTGACAGCAAACCGTTTTCTGTATCCTCCTACTTTCTGTATACTCATCTCAAAGGCAGTGGTTGCTGTTGTGTATATGTATGCAACGACCTATCTTGCTCTCGTGTTCCTGAACTTGATTCTTCTGAATTATCTACTCTCTGGCTTCGGCTCTTCTGTCACTCTGTGACTAAATATATCTGACCTGTTTTCTTATCTCCTAATTCTACTATCAAAAATTCTTGGACTGTCTTACTTCTGTGATAGAACACATTGTATCCATTTCTTATTTCTCTGAAATCTCCATTCTAGGAGATTTCAATGTTCACCACCACTTTTGGCTCTCCTCTCGTTTAACTGAGCCACCTGGTGAACAAGCCATCCTTAATGACCTAGTGCAGCATGTACTCGTATCACTAACGGCCTTCAAGAGAGCTACAAAATAACTGATCTCTTGCTTTCAACTAATCCTTCTACTTACACTGTTAGTGTTTTCTCTTCGTTGGACTCCTCCGATCATATCCTTATTGCCTTAACCTGTCCTATCGCTCCGATACGGCCAGTGGACCCTCCAAGAACGTGTCGATTGCGACACTTTGGAGGTGCGGATTGGCAGACCCTCAGGCAGTACCTCTTTGATTTTCCTAGGAATGATTATTGCTTCCATGGCAGGGAGCCATCTGAGTGGGCGTTGCGCATTACGGAAGTTATTCTCTCGGGAATGGAAGCATACATTCCTTTGACTAATGTAAGTAACCATTGGTTTAATCACGCTCTTTCTAATGCTGACCTCAACAAGGAGAGGGCCTATAAAGAGTACTGCAGGCAACCCACTCCTGAATCACATCTTTTTTCACTTTTCTGCCCGGAATAGTGCTAAGCCTGTTCACCAGAAAAAATTTCTTCCTTACTAAATGCTTTCAACTCTCCAACTCCAAATCTTCCCGCTCATTCCGGCACCTTGCTAAAAAGCTTTCTCACAACTTTACCTACCTCATCATCCTTCCATCCTCTTTTCTACTCTGATAGTTCTGTAGCCATTTCTTCTACTGATAAAACAGATCTCTTTGCTCAGTCTTTCTCCTCCAATTCCACCTAAGATGATTCCAGTGCTGTTCCTCCATCACACTCCCCGTCTGACTTCCTCATGGCTGACATTTAAATTTCTTCAGCTGATGTATTTTCTGCCATTACTGGCCTCCGTACTAACAAGGCATATGGGCCTGATGGAGTCCTTCCTGTTTTACTCAAGAACTGTGCTTCTGTGCTTACACCCTTCCTAGGTAAACTCATTCGCCTTTGTCTTTCAACTTGTACCTGTCCTTCTTGCTGGAAGTTTGCTCTGATTTAGCCAGTCCCAAAGAAGGGTGACCATTCCTAACCCTCTAACTATTATCCAATTGCTTTAACCCAGTGTATCAAAAGTTTTCGAATCTATTCTTAACAGAAAAATTTTAAGGCATCTTTCCAATCACAACCTTCTCTCAGATAGTCAGTATGGGTTCCGTCAGGGACGCTCCACTGGCTATCTTCTCACCTACCTTTCAGACTCTTGGTCATTCTCCTTTCGGGACTTTGGCGAAAGCTTTGCCATTGAACTTGTCAACTCCAATGCTTTCGATCGAGCCTGGCATAAATCTTTAATTTCCAAACTGCCCTCTTAAGGGTTCTATCCTTCTATCTGTATCTTCATCTATAGGTTCCTTTTGGTCATTCTATTGCAGATGTTTTAGACTGCCACCGTTCTTCTTTTACATGTATCAAAAGTAGTGTTCCTCATGGTTTTCCTATAACCAAGCCTCTTCTTTTTGTTCATCAATTACCTTCTAAGCTATACATCTAACCGATCAACTCATACGATGATGATTCCACGCTTCACCTTTCCATTCAGTTCCAGCAACGTCCATCTCAGCAGTTACTTCAATAAACAGGTGATGAGACTCTAGAACACCTAGTGACTAACTTGGCTCGTTTCTGTGACTGGGATAAAAGTAATCTTATTGTTTTTGATGTATCATGGACTTCTTACACCTATTAACCAGCCATATCTTCCACCGGAGTACCCAATAGTGCTTAATAATATCCAGCTTAATCCTGCATCATCGTTAAAGATACCTGGGGTTAAGTTCTGTCGTGATTTATCTTGGAAAGATGACATTACATCTCTTGTAAAAGCCGCTTCCAAGAGATTAGATGTGCTAAGCCGAGTCGATATTTTTCCAAGAGATTAGATGTGCTAAGCCGAGTCGATATAACTTTAGAAGTAACCAACGTTACCGATTTTCATTATATTACGTCCCTGAACTATTCTAACCAAGACTTACCTTTTAAGCCCAGTTTGAGTTGGGGGAGCTAATTTTGTAGGGGTCGTCATGTAGTGACTTAGGTTAGGTTATCTCTCAGTAGCGGATGAATGTCGCGCCATATTGGCTGGTGCAGGCATTTGGACTCGGTCTATGTCAGGCCCTAGGTTAAGTTAGGTTAGGTTAGGTCAGGTTAGGTTAGGTTAGGTTAGGTTAGTTTGGGTTAGTTTAATGCAGATTAGTGATTTTTCAATTAATTTTTATCTTGATTTTGGGGGATAAACCCACTTTTGGAAATCTTACTCAAAATTACAAACGGGGGATTTTCCCCAAAAATGAAGGTCAAAACTAATTAAAACACGGTATTTTGCATTGGAAACCATAAAAATAATAATAAACGAAAACGTTGGTTACTTCTAAAAATTTACCGCCGAGTCTGTACCTTCTTTACCCTTGCACAGAGTTTGACTTTGTACAAGGGTTTTATTCGCCCCTGTGTAAAGTACAACTCTCATGTGTGGGAAGGCTCCCCACATACCGCTCTTCTCAATAGGATCGAGTCAAAGGCTTTTTGTCATTAACTCTCCTTCTCTTACTGGCTCCTTTCATTCTGTCTCTCTGCTGCACTTTTGCATCTTTATTTTTTATCGCTACTTCAATGGACACTGCTCCTCTGAACTGTCTGCTTCCATCCCTCCACATCACCGAAGGGCGCGTAGCTTCTGTCTAGCAACAAAGTCTCATCTTTTTTCTGTTCAACTTTCTAATGCAAGAGTTAACCCGTTACTGCCAATCATTCATTTATGGGAAAGGCCAGCTCTAGGGACTGTCTCACTCTGTCTGTATTCCAAGTGTTTCAAATGCAGTGTGTCAAGGCATCTGGAAATGAACTGATCTTGAATTTGGTTCTCCTTTGTATTGTTGTTTTTTTCCTTGGAAGAAACGGTTTACAGGTTTCAGGACTTTGGTTCCTTATTTCCTTGTATATAAAAAAGGAATCAGCAAAATTCAACTCAAAACAAACATCCAAGAGTGCAACAACTGTGTCCACCTATTGAACTAAAGGCCAAATATTTGTCTTCGTGTGAAGTTGACCTTTGAAATATTGCTTAATTCTTGCTTAATCATTAACGTATTCGCCAACTTTAATTAATGTATAATTTGCTTAGTGTCCTTGATATTTGACCTTTCCTTGTGATCATGAACGTTGATTGCTCGCAGAATCGAATATCCTAATAGCTTTGTTTTAACGTGTACCCTTCCACAAAATTTATTGTACATCATATTCAAAATAATAAGTTGACCTTGGCTATCGCCTGTTGTTTTAAAAAATGATAGGCCAGTCTGTTACTCGAGCATCAGCTCATCATCCAAGTTTGATCCAAATCAGATCGACACTGTTATAGTTAGTTTGTTCATACACAGGCACATGGGTCAAACTCATTTGAACTTCGATTGATTGTTCTCAAAACTGAATCATTACATTCCTATCTTACCCTCAACCCATCCTCCTAAAATTTGATCTATACTAGATTAAATGTGTATAAGTACATCTTGCTAGATCAGACTTTAACCTTGACCGTTGTAGGTACAATGTTGCTTAAAATCAGGAAAAAATGAGTTAATAAGACCACATACACACACACATGTAAGAAGACGTAGCTGAGGGGTGAAATTCTATAGAGATGGTTATCTGGTTGAATCTCGATGGGAGAGGCACTAGGAGAGAGTAATGGCGAGGCGTTGTAGGAGATGTAGTCCTTCTCTGTTCAGTTATTCTCTTCGTATTTAAGTGGGATGATGAAATAGGCAGATTTTGGTCGATGGCGTTTATTATTGAGGCAGTCATATGAATAAAAGTTGAGAACTTGGTGTAACACATGTAGCCTATGGTTACTAGTTGTTTATGCTAGCTTCAGTCCTCCTACTTTACTCTCACTCTCCTACTCCCTATCGCTCTCTCCTTATCTAACTCTTGCTCTCTCCTGTCCTATTGTGTCTGACTAGCTTTCCTACATATTATATCGGACTTATATCTCCCTCTAGCTTCCGACTAAAGTGGGCGTCTGTGTGTGTACATTTGTGTGTGTGTGGGATGGGGGTTATTTCTCCGGCACATGATCAGGAGTGTTTGGCATTCTTGATTCTTCTAGGTAGGATGTATTCTCTAACACTTCCTGGAGAACTCAGACATAACTACCTGTTCTACATATTGTTATCTACTGTATGTCTATATAGCTGCATACCGTAGTTACACATAGTACTGTATTATAACATATTATGTCTACATATCGATCGGTCACGCCCACTGTCGTACGAACGACAGTAAATACTGTCATAATATATTAATGTATACATAAACACATTACAATAAACTTGTAAACTAATTAAGTGAAATACATAATATTGTAAAAGTAACATAAGTGTATGAATATTGTATAACAATTGAAGTTACATCGTGTCAATGCAATTGTAGTCACATCGTGTAAGTGCAACTGTTAGGCAAGTGTGATTCTAACATGACATTGTGTTAATGCAACTGTTACATAATTGTGTTGGCCATAAAATTGTAGTTACAAAAATGTGGCAGTTGTACAGAATTGCAGTAATGCTATCGTTTGTACTTACCTAAATGTAGGTATTAGAACACACTTGCAGTAATGCTAATGTTTCTATTTACATAACTGTAGCAATTGTAATATCATTGCAGTAATGCAAGCGTTTTCTCTTACATAACTGTAGCAGTTGTAACATAATTATAGTATGGAAAAGTTTGTAGTTAAATAATTGTAGCAGTTATAACATAACTGTAGAATGCTATCGTTTACATTTACATAATTGTAGGAACATTATCATAATTGCAGTAAAGCAAGCATTTGTACATGTATAGTTGAAACAATTGTAACATAACATCAGTAATGCAAGCATTTGTAGTTAATATTGCTACAAGTAACAAACTCTTGCACTACTGAAAGGAGGAGTAGACAGTAGCACCAGTCGAGCAGGGGAGTACTACCAAGGTTGCTGGAAAACTGATGACAGGGAGAGCTGGAGTTCCCGTTTCATCAGCCCTCGGGACTACTTCCTGACCATCTCCCTTTTCTGAATTTTTCCGTGTTTTAGTTACACAGAGAGTAGGCCAGCATGCTCTCCAGTACAAGTTTCTCCAACTGTCAGCATTAATCTACATGCACAGCACACACTACATTACCTTTTCCAAAAAAAAAAAAAAAAAAAATGTGCGTAGCATTAATCTACATGCACATCACACACTACATTACCTTTTCCAATTAAAAAAAAAAAAAATGTGCGTACTATAACGATGTCTCGGAGTCCTTTGGGAGAGGCGGACCATAAATGCCCCCACCATCCGCCCCTCTCCCAGTGGTGACTCAACATGCCTGGAACCACTGTCGGACTCACTTCTTCATTTCTGAAACATTCGCCGTCTTTCCTCTAACTTTCTCTCTGTTGAACACCACTACTCCTCTAAACCTCATCTTCTCTTCTTAACAGAGACTCAGTTGTCTGAGTCAGCTGACAGCAAATCCTTTTCTGCATCCTCCAGCTTTCTGTATACTCATCTCAAAGCCAAAGGTGGCTGTTGTGTAAATGTAGGCAACGACTTATCTTGCTCTCGTGTTCCTGAACTTGATTCTTCTGAATTCCCTACTCTCAGGCTTCGGCTCTTCTGTCATTCTCTGACTAAATATATCTGCATTGTTTTCTTATCTCCTATTTCTACTGAGTATCAAAAAATCTTGGACTATCTTACTGCACTTCAACAATGGAACACATTCTATCCATTTCTCATTTCTCTGAAATCTCCATTCTAGATTTCAATGTTCACCACCACCTTTGGCTCTCCTCTCGTTTAACTGATCCACCTGGTGAACAAGCCTACATCTTTTCCATCCTTAATAACCTACAGCAGTTTGTACCGTACCTTACCTGTATCACTAATGGCCTAAGAAAAAGCTACAAAATAAATGACCTCTTCCTTTCAACTAATCTCTCTGCTTACACTGTTAATCTTTTCTCTCCGTTGGGCTCCTCCGATCGTATACTAATTACCTTAACCTGTCCTATCGCTCCGATACGGCTAGAGGACCCTCCAAAGAAACGTCGATTGTGGCACTTTGGAGGTGCGGATTGGCAGACCCTCAGGCAGTACTTCTTTGATTTTCCTTGGAATGATTATTGCTTCCATGGCCGGGAGCCATCTGAGTAGGCGTTGCGCATTACGGAGGTTATTCTCTTGGGCATGGAAGCATACATTTCTTTCTCATATCCTTTGACTAATGCAAGTAAGCCTTAGTTTAATCACGCTTGTTCTAATGTTATCCGCAACAAGGGGAGGGCCTATAAAGAGTACTGCAGGCAACCCACCCCTGAATAACATCTTTTTATATGTTTGTGCTCGGAATAGTGCTAAGTCTGTTCGCCAAAAAAAATTTCATTCTTAAATGCTTTCAACTCTCCAACCCGAAATCTTCCCGCTCATTCTGGCACCTTGCTAAAAACCTTTCTCACAACTTTACCTACCTCATCATCCTTCCTTACTCTTTTCTACTCTGATAGTTCTATAGCCATTTCTTCTACTGACAAAGCAGATCTCTTTCCTCAGACTTTCTCCTCTAATTCCATCTTAGATGATTCTAGTGCTGTTCCTCCATCACACTCCCCGTCTGACTGTCTCATGGCTGACATTAAAATTTCTTCAGCCGATGTATTTTCTCCCATTACTGGCCTCAAATACTAACAAGGCATATGGGCATGATTGAGTCCCTTCTGTTGTCCTCAAGAACTGTGCTTCTGTGCTTACACCTTGCCTAGGTAAACTCTTTCGCCTTTGTCTTTCAACTTGTACTATTGTGGCCAGGAGTTCTTAGCCACCCTCGTCCAGCCAACCCGTGTATGTGGCAGCGTCGCATTCACGAGCACAGAAGTTGCCTCGATGCATTTCTGTCGAAAAATATTCCTTCAGCTTTGGGCTTGTACTAATGGATAAAGCAATAGTAATATTTACATTTGAAGGCTTGACTCTGATAACACGAATATATCATGCCGGTACTGATTATTTAGTAACTTGTTTCTCTTATAGAGCCAAACAAGTGACAAATATGTATATTTGGTTCCACTCCACGACTTCCTGTAGGTTTGAACCAGCGAACACAGAGTGAACAAGTTCGAAGATTCATTTGTTACCAGGAGAGAGAGAGAGAGAGAGAGAGAGAGAGAGAGAGAGAGAGAGAGAGAGAGAGAGAGAGAGAGCGTGTATGGTGGGCGCCTGTGAATTTTGGAATAATGAGGTGGAGGCAGACTGGCGCAGGGAAATGCAACGGATGAGATATCCTGGATTCCTGTGATCCATTGAAAACAGGCCACAGTGAATATTTCTTCCATCAGTCACTAGAACTTGCCTTGCTTTGTGATATATATATATATATATATATATAGATATATATATATATATATTTATATATATATATATATATATATATATATATATATATATATATATATATATATATATATATATATATATAGCTTTCGTTGGAATTATGAATTAGGAGATAAATGCTGTTGATTTAACAAAAAGCTGTGCTTAAGAAAGTAATTTGCCTCTCTGTCCAGAGAGAGATCTCCAGTTAATGAGAAAAATACTTATGAGTTTGCCAATAATCTCCAGGTGCCAACCACCAGAGAGAGAGAAAAAAATGCGACCATAAGGCATCTAACAGAAGTTACGCGGCCTGCCAAATCATTTGACAAAGTCAACTGGCGTTACCCAGAATAAAACCCATCTTTCATTTTGTCCGACGAGACGTTATCCTGGGATAAATAAACTCCTTCGTCATCAGCCAAAGGAAAAATTCCCTATTTATCTCGAGCACCTTATTTGCTCATATCGCATAAAATCATGTGTATGTAGCTGGAATGAAGCCCCTTATCTACGACCTGGCAAACTCCCTGTAAAGAGTATCCGGTACTATTTTCTACCGACAGAGTTAAGCGGTGAGACTCATCTTTCGTGTAAGGAAATCCATCCCGCCTCTGTGTGTGTGTGTGTGTGTGTGTGTGTGTGTGTGTGTGTGTGTGTGTGTGTGTGTGTGTGTGTGTGTGTGTGTGTGTGTGTGTGTGTGTGTGTGTGTTGAACTGAGAGTCATCTGACTCGTGGAGCATGGTATGCGGGTTGGTAGGTTGGTGACTGGGTGGGTGGATTGGTTAGTGTAGGTTGGTTGTTTCACAGGCGGATTAGGTGGTGTGGGTGGGCGAGAGGGAGGGAAAGGGTTGTTGGGCTGGCTAAGTGAGGTGCATTGTTTAAGTGGGGTGGGTGGTGAGGCTACCTGTAGGACAAGGCAAGAGACGGGTTTGTGTCGTCCTACTTTTGAGACATACTGTATTAAGGTTGTGGGTATGTGCGTTGATGGGTGGGTGTGTAGGTGGATGGACGGATTGTGGGAAAACAGGCCACTGGGGTTAGGTGATTTGAGTTAATGTCCGAGTTGGGAAAATCGGTGCACAGGGGATATTATTCTGGAATCATGCTGAAGTAGGTATATATATCCAGTGGGTTACAACAGGTCCATCGTGCAATACGCCTGTTGGTTAAGAGGTCTGTGTTTCAACTGCACGTATCAGTGGGTGATATAACCACGTCGGATAACAGGTTTATGGGGAAAATAGGTTCATTATGAAAAATACATCCATGAGTATACGTCCATGTAGGAAATCTGCATCCATGGAGAGATTCAAGGTCGACGGAGAAATTGGTCCGTGGGGAGAAAATACATCAATAAGGAAAATTAGTTCGTGGGAAAATAGGTTACGAAGAGAAGTAGGCGTCTTAAAAAAAAGAAAGAAAAAAGAAGAAGAGTCATTAAGGGAAATAGATCTATGGGGGACTGTGCTCCAAATGGTGAAAATGTCCATTGATAAAAATATTCATGGGGTGATAATAGGTCCATAGGGGCATACACGTACTGTAAACATACATGGAGATATTTACAATCAATGGGATCTAAAATATCCAACTTTTAACAGCGATCGTTGCCTGGAATTAGGCTTACCACTGCACACCTTGGACCAAACAACCATTAGCCAGACCCTATTACCACTTCGTCATCCAGTTATTATATTTCATAATTTACCTTCATTTACTCATTTAGGCATAGAGAGCCAACCGAAACGAAAGGAAAAATCCCTGTTTAACTGTGCTGAGCACCTCATTTCTCCACCTCATTCCTCTAAAATTCACGGGCACCCGCTACTCTCTCTCTCTCTCTCTCTCTCTCTCGTGGGGAGCGCGATAGCACAGTGGTAGCGCGCTGAGCTTGTGATCGGAAGGTCGCAAGTTCGAACCTCGCCCGGGCTACCGTTGCCGGGAGGGGTAGCTCCCTCCTGTAACCCCAGCGGGGCTATATGGCCTTAGTTGCCTAGCTCGGGGAAGTCATTTCTCCATTTCTCTCTCTCTCTCTCTCTCTCTCTCTCTCTCTCTCTCCTGGTAACAAATGAATGCTTTGAACTTGTTCACTCTGTGTTCGCTGGTTCAAACCTACAGGAAGTCGTGGAGTGGAACCAAATATACATATTTGTCACTTGCTTGGCTCTATACGAGAAACAAGTTACTAAATAATCAGTACCGGTATGATATATTCGTGTTATCAGTCAAACCTTCAAAAGTAAATATTACTATTGCTTTATCCATTAGTACAAGCCCAAAGCTGAAGGAATATTTTTCAACAGAAATGCATCGAAGGGAACTTCTGTGCTCGTGAATGCGACTCTGCCACATACACGGGTTGGCTGGACGAGGGTGGCCAAGAACTCCTGGCCACAATAGTACCATTCCTTCTTGCTGGAAGTTTGCTCTGATTCAGCCAGTCCCAAAGAAGGGTGACCATTCCTAACCCTTTAACTATTGTCCAATTGCTTTAACATCCTGTGTATCAAAAGTTTTCGAATCTATTCTTAACAGAAAAATTTTAAGGCATCTTTCCAGTCACAACCTTCTCTCAGATAGTCATGGCGAAAGCTTTGTCATTGCACTTGTCAACTCATATGCTTTCGATCGAGTCTGGCATAAATCTTTAATTTCCAAACTTCCCTTTTACGGTTTCTATCTTCTGTGTCTTCACCTATTGCTTCTTTTCTGGTCGTTCTATAGCAGGTGTTATAGACTGCCACCGTTCTTCTGCTAGATCCATCAACAGTAGTGTTCCTCAAGGGTTGTTCTATCACCAACTCTCTCCTTTTTGTTCATCAGTTACCTTCTAAGCTACACATCTAACCGATCAACTCATACGATGATGATTCCACGCTTCACCTTTCCATTCAGTTCCAGTGTCACGAGTCGGCTAGTGACATTGGCTTTTGTGGGAAACCGCGAACTCTAGTGGAATCCCAGTTTATCGTTCAGTTAACCGCTCATTCGGTCGGGAGTCCTTTCAAACCAATTTTTCAGTGTCATAAGTGATCGTCTTTGTGTGAGACATTAGCGCTTTCGTTGAGTGATTTATTTTGGGCGCTTTTCGCTCACTCTAGCCGTTAAAAATGCAGCCCTAGCGCTCCTTTTTTCCCACGAGTTTGTCAGTCAAGTGTCTGTCGTGACGGAGTGAGGTTCTGTGCTCCAGCAGTGAGAGTAGTAAGAGGTCAGCTAGCACCCAGACTCCACTAGACTACACTTCTCCAGGCTCCCACCCTTCTTGGTGATACACCACATTCATTGACCAGTATTTCCTTTTTGTATTTTCCTAGGTTTAAGAGTTTTGTTAAGTGTGCTGTTTCCTCACATACTGGCCGGCTGCGCCGCAAGTTGTTTTTTTTAGGCGTATGAATTTAGCTTTTGAGTGAGTGAGTGAGTACGATCTCTTTATTTGAATTCATTTGAAATGTAACGTTAAATTTATTTCTTTGTAATCAATAAATTTCACAGATCTTTATCTTGAGCTTAATGTAATGTAAATTCGTGTTTCATTTCTCCACAATTAAGCTTATTTCCCTTATAGCTCCTAGCTTGCATAAACGTTTTGCCATTCATAACTGGTACTTAGGCCAGTCTTGTTGTATTAAGCTTAAAATCCGTTGTGCCTTCTAGAAGATAAACATCAGCAAGAACCTGATATCATTAATGGTATTAGTTATTTATTGTCAGGGGTGGTCACTTTCTCCAGAGGCTAACAGTACTAATAATCAGCATTTGTTAGCAATTAGTCTCTGCTGTGTACTGTTGAGAAAGTTTATAAATTCTCGTTCTGAGAGTCCGGCGAAGCAAGCCGGTATAAAGTAATCATTGCTTGATTTAGCAAGACAATTCATTATCCCTGCTCTTCAATATTATTTATCATTATCATTTAAATAATCTTGCTTTTATTTTAAAAACCCCGTGACAATTGGCGACCTCATTCCAGGATATTAACTCCTAGCTCTAAAGCTATTCACGAGATAATACTCACTCGTTCATATTTAGGTATTTATCATTAAAGTTTATAGGCACAAGTTTACTGGTGTTAACCGTTAGTTTGCAAGTGAATTTTTGCTTTATTAATCCATAGAGTACTTAACTCTATTTAGTACTTTATTTTTGGTAACGCCAGACAATTTTATTCGCTCCTGGGTAGCCTCCGTACCCATTGCGTTAATTATTGAGTCTTTCCTGTCATTTGCAGTTTTGCTTTATTATTTTCCATTTAACTAGATAAGACTGGTCACCACTAGCTCGTGTCTGTATTCTTTAATTGTGTTTATTAGCATTCGTTTGCGAAGTAGCAATCAGTACTGAGTCGCTAGTTATTAGATTGAGCTAGCATCATGGCAGCCAGTGTCTATGTACAGGAAGCTAAAGAAATGGGCCTCACAGACCCAGAGAAAATTCAGAGTTACATTCTCTCACGGTTTAATTACGAGCAAGAACGTGAGAAAGATGCTCGTGAAGAGCGTAGAATCCAACGCGAACACGAGCGAGAACAGCGTGAGGAACGGGAAAAGGAGCACGAATACAAGCAAGAACAGCGCGAACACGAGCGAAAACAGCGCGAACTCGACTTAGAATACGAGCGGGAACAAGGTGAATGTGAACTTGCCGAACGTGAGGCACGAGAAAAACATGAGCTTGAGGTTTTGAAGCTCAAGCGAGATTCTTTGGCTTCAGACACATTTGGTGCAGTTGGTCAAAGCTCCACGAGCGATCTCTCTGCACATGTCCTGGCGACCCCACGCATCAAGCTTCCTTCATACAAGGAAGGCGAGCGAATCGAGCCGTACATAGCTCGATTTGAGGACATGACAGACATGTATCAACTGGATGAAGCAGCTAAGCGGCTCCAATTTCTTAGTTTATTTGAGAGCCCTGCCCTCGATATTCTCCACAGAATTCGTGGAGACAATCTCACGTATGAGATGATGAAAGCTGCACTCATTAAGACGTATGGTCTCACAGTAGATGACGCCAAAGTTCAGTTCATGCGAGCTCATCTCCAAGACAAGGAGACAGCTGTTCAAATCCTCGACCGTCTCACTGCTTACTTAGGTGAGTGGATGGAGAAAGATGAAACTCCTTCCACGCGTGAGGGGATAGTTGACCTTATGCTGTGTACACAGCTAGAGAGGTCGTGGCCTGCTGAGCTCATAGCACAGCTTAAGATCTACCAGGTGAAAGATGCCAGCCAAATGGCAGAAAAGGCTGACGCATATTTTACTGCATACGGGTATCAAACTCGTAAGCAAAACACCTGGAACAGCGGAAAAGATACTGCCAAGTCTGGGAAGCCGTCTCAGACTGAATCCCAGCACCAAGGCCGTTCTCAGAGTAATGGCCAAGGTCCAAGCAAACCGCAGAAGGACCAGGGGCAAATTACACAGCAGCCTGCTTGGAAGCGGTACAACAAACACCCCAACCAGCAGCAGTTCCCCAAGCAGCAGCAGCAATACAAGGACAAGCCACGTAACCCTCAGTCAGGTCAATTAGTGTATCAGAGGCAGGAGGCAAATGCAGCCTTCTTTCCACGACAAGCACACGGTGGTGCCATCTCTACCAGTACAGGTACTTCCCAACAGTTCACGAGTCCCCCTCCGACCTGTGAACTCTCCTCCACAAGTAGTCAATGCTCCACCACCTCAGATTGTGAGTACGACCCCACAGACACCTAGTTCCCAGGGCGCCACGTTTGCTGCATCGGTTGTTCCGCAATTTCATGAATGACTGGCTGCTACCTCCTCAAACCCTTCCACCAACAACACTGCCTTTCTTGTTCAGCCAAGGTTTGTGGGAGGTGTTTCTGTAAATGTTCTGAGGGACAATGGTTCCTCAGGTTGCTCTGTTAAGCAGAGTTTAGTTCGGCCTGATGAGTATACAGGTCGACAGATCCAAGTTAGACTTATTGATGGATCAGTGAGATTGTTCCCTGAGGCATGTATCTAGGTGGCGTCTCCATTTTTCACTGGCCTGACAGCTGCAGTTGTCATGCCAGAACCTTTATTTGACCTCATTATAGGCAACATATCTGGCGTCAAAAATAGTTGTGCCGTGGATGTTGCTACTCAGACTTCGGCTGCTGCGGTAACACGAGCCATGGCCAAGGCTCCAAATCGCGTCACTCCGTTGACCGTCGCAACACCGCAAGATCTGATTCGTAGTCAAGATGTTGTCCAAGAGCAACAGACTGACTCAACACTTGCCTCAGTGCGTAAGAAGCTGGAGGGTAAAGTGATTAAGTATTCACAGGGAGGACAAGCCAGGTTCCTTCGTAAGCAAGGACGGCTGTACCGTGAGTCACAGACACCCCAGGGTGAGGTTCGACTGCAGTTTGTCGTTCCTGCAAAGTATCGCGGAGCAGTGTTTCAATTAGGTCATTGTTCAGCGATTAGAGGTCGCATGGGACAAAAGAAGACCTCTGACTGCATCCATGCTGACTTTTTCTGGCCAGGAATGGGACGGGAAATAACGAGGCTCGTACATTCCTGTGATGTGTGCCAGCGTACCACTGATCAGGGACGTGTCCGTCCTGCGCCATTAAAACCAATGCCCATAATCTCTGAACCGTTTGATAGAGTAGCAGTTGACATAGTTGGGCCAATCTCCCCTAGGGCTAGCGATGGATTAAAGTATATCCTCACTATTGTTGATTTCAGCACACGGTGGCCTGAAGCCGTGGCCCTTAAGATTATAGAGGCCATCACTGTTTCTGAGGCATTAATTAAAGTGTTCTGTTGTGTAGGTATCCCTAAGGAGGTCTTAAGCGACTGGGGTTCGCAGTTCACTTCAGCAATGATGAACGAAGCGTTCAGGTTGCTGTCCATCCGAGGCTTACAGACTACGCCATATCATCCCATGTGTAACGGGTTGTGTGAGAGGTTCAATGGGACTCTCAAGAAGATGTTGAGGCGCATGACCGCCGAACAGCCAAAGGAATGGCCACGGTTCATTGCTCCTCTTCTATTTGCTTATCGAGAAGCCCCACAGCATTCATTGAAATTCTCACCCTTTGAACTGGTGTATGGAAGGTCGGTCCGTGGACCACTTCAAGTCCTTCGCGAGTTGTGGGACGATGAAGAACCTGACCCTGAAGTCAAGACCACCTACACCTACGTCCTTGATCTAGCTGACCGCCTCCAGTCGACATGCGAGTTAGCTAAGGAAGAATTGATCAAGGCGCGCGAAGTTCAGAAAGCCTATTAGGCCAAGAAGGCAAAACTTCGGAAGTTTAGTCCAGGCAATAAGTGCCTGGTGTTACTCCCCACTGCCCAGAACAAGTTGTTGGCGCAGTGGAAGGGTCCATTTGATGTAGTAGAGCGCATTTCAGACCTCAACTACATAATTCAGATGGAGAATCTTCATAAAATGCTCCACATTAACATGCTGAAGGCTTATCATGAGTCAGACCCCGAGGAGACTGGCCTACGAGTAGCTGATGATAGTGACCGGCCACTGGAAGAAACAGGGGCAGCCGCAGTGATCCCAGCTGATGACCATGATGATGAGCCCTTAACCGCTCAGCCCTGTCAGGAAGAGACTGTCGGAGATGTTTTACTTAACCCTGACTTAGCAGTAGGAGGCCAAAATGCCTTAGGGTCACTGCTTTGTCAGTATGCTGATATCTTCTCAGACCAACCTAGACTTGCAAAGGTTGCGTGTCATAAAATTGAGTTGACCAGCAATGCTACCATGAAGGTTAAGCCATATCCGATTCCCATGCGACTACAGGATGCAGTAGACAAGGAAATTGCCGACATGGAGACTGCAGGCAATATCGAAAAGTCCTCATCTCCTTACTGTAGTCCGATGGTAGTAGTCCGCAAGAAAGATGGTGGGATCAGGATTTCTGGCGACTATAGAAGGCTCAATGCAATCACCAAAGTGGATGCTGAGCCAATGGGTGACCATATTGCCATGTTCTCCAAGCTGGAGGGGTCACGATATTTCAAGAAGCTCGATCTGGCGAAGGGATTCTTCCAGATTCCCCTTCATCCTGAGAGTCGTCAGTTCACTACCTTTGCTACTCCTAGGGGGTTGTACCAGTATAAAGTCCTACCGTTTGGACTTACCAATTCCCCAGCAGTATTTAATCGTGCCATGAGACAAGTGCTCCATGATATCGTAGGAGTAGAAATGTTCGTTGACGATGATCTCATTCATTCTGCCACGTTGGAGGAGCACCTCAGACTCTTGGAAATTGTCTTCAGTAGGCTCCAGAGTTTCAACATGACTGTGAAGCCCAGCAAATGTAAGATTGCTCACAGTGAGGTGGAGTTCCTTGGACATATTGTTGGCAACAATCACTGCAGGTGTCAGGGTGACAAGATCAGGAAGGTTAGAGAAGCCTCGAGACCTGTGACCAAGAAACAGGTTAGGGCATTCCTTGGTCTAGTGGGATATAATAGGAGTTTTATCCCCAACTTTGCTCTCATTGCCCAACCGTTGTAAGAGGTGCTACGGAAATATGCTCCAAACAACACTGAATGAGGAGAAGCACAAGAGAAATCTTTTATCGCTCTTAAGAACATGTTGTGCAAGGAGCCTATCTTGCAGTTGCCTTATTCCAACAAACCTTTCATACTGCGCACTGATGCTTCACAAGATGGAGTAGGTGCCGTATTGATGCAGGAATCAGAAGGTGGAATCTTCCTAGTGGCATATACAGCCGTAGGCTAAAACCCGCCGAGAGGAATTACAGTTCTGTTGAGAAGGAACTCTTGGCTGTGGTTGATGGTATTAAAAAATATTATTATTATTTATTTGGGGCACCATTCACTCTGGAAACTGATCATGTGCCACTCACTAGTCTTAGCACGACCAAGACGGCTAATGCAAGGTTGACACGCTGGACACTGTATTTACAGCAGTTTAACCTTGTTGTGAGATACATCAAGGGAAGTGATAACGTAGGTGCAGACCTGATGTCTCGCCTGCTAACTGCTGACTAACACGGGCAGCTGTTGTATGCTGGGTTCCATAAGATAGGCGTCCTCAGAGATTTGAGTAATCCAAGGACCAGCCTGGTTCCCAGTTAAAAGTGTACCAGTAATTGTGAACGTTTCGTCCGTTGGCCCCACAGGACACAGTGTGTCAAGGGCCTGTCCATACATGTATACCATAAGCTAAGGTGCTGTTCCCTCACATGCTGGCCGGCTGTGCCGCATGTCGAGCGAGGTGGACGCCAGGTTAGAGTTCCCCCTAAACTCGGCGATGGGATGTTGTTAAGGTGCTGTTCCCTCATGTGCTGGCCGGCTGTGCCGCATGTCGAGCAAGGTGTACGCCAGGTTAGAGTTCCCCCTAAACTGGGTGATGGGATGTTGTTAAGGTGCTGCTCCCTCACATGCTGGCTGGCTGTGCTGCATGTCGAGCGAGGTGTACGCCAGGTTAGAGTTCCCCCTAAACTGGGTGATGGGATGTTGTTAAGGTGCTGTACCCTCACATGCTGGCCAGCTGCGCCGCATGTTGAGCGAGGTGCATGCCAGGTTAGGGCTTCCCCGCTAAGAACCCTTACGACAATGTTTCCTAGTTAATAAAGTATCTAATAAATTAATGGCGACCTTGAATGTACGAAGCTTAGGCTGTCATTCGTGTTTTTCAGCTAGAGCATACCTTTCGTAGCATGTACTGATTCCTAGGCAGAGTGTAATTGTAAAGTAATAAGACTTTTTGTCTCAATGACGCTTTTGTAGCTCCACCTTAATTGATTTTGCAGGTACAGCAATGGGTGTAGCAGTTTTGCTGTGCGGGCCAGCTGATCGTCTGCCACACGCTGCCACCTTTTCTCCTCTGCCTTGATTGTCGCCATATTATTATTTACTGTGTCATTTTACACGTAGGTACAGTTACACTACAACTGTCACACGTACACCGTGTATCACATACATCACGCTACACAGCAATTAGTTGTCAGTGTAAATGTAGCGAACTTTGGCTCAGTTTGACCTGAGTACAGAATTTTCACTGTCGTCACAGAGTTTTTCCCTCAAGCTTGCTTCTATTAACGTAAATACGAGGTTTTTTCGCTCATTGGCGATAGTGATTTTCTCCTGTAGCAGGATAGCACTCACCACAGTGTGAATCTTGTGTGACTGAGTTTGGATTTATATCTATGCATATTGAAATCTCTTTTCTGAGGAAAGAAAGATTTGATTGATTTTCATGGGGCGTAATGTCACGAGTCGGCTAGTGACATTGGCTTTTGTGGGAAACCACGAACTCTAGTGGAATCCCAGTTTATCGTTCAGTTAACCGCTCATTCGGTCGGGAGTCCTTTCAAATCAATTTTTCAGTGTCATAAGTGATCGTCTTTGTGTGAGACATTAGCGCTTCCGTTGAGTGATTTGTTTTGGGCGCGTCTCGCTCACTCTAGCCGTTAAAAATGCGGCCCTAGCGCTCTTTTTTTCCCACGAGTTTGTCAGTCAAGTGTCTGTCGTGACGGAGTGAGGTTCTGTGCTCCAGCAGTGAGAGTAATGAGAGGTCAGCTAGCACCCAGACTCCACTTGACTACAGTTCTCCAGGCTCCCACCCTTCTTGGTGATACACCACATTCATTGACCAGTATTTCCTTTTTGTATTTTCCTAGGTTTAAGAGTTTTGTTAAGTGTGCTGTTTTCTCACATACTGGCCGGCTGCGTCGCAAGTTTTTTTTTTTTTTAGGCGTATGAATTTAGCTTTTGAGTGAGTGAGTGAGTACGATCTCTTTATTTGAATTCATTTGAAATGTAACGTTAAATTTATTTCTTTGTAATCAATAAATTTAACAGTTCTTTCTCTTGAGCTTAATGTAATGTAAATTCGTGTTTCATTTCTCCACAATTAAGCTTATTTCCCTTATAGCTCCTAGCTTGCATAAACGTTTTGCCATTCATAACTGGTACTTAGGCCAGTCTTGTTGTATTAAGCTTAAAATCCGTTGTGCCTTCTAGGAGTTAAGCATCAGCAAGAACCTGATATCATTAAATGTATTAGTTATTTATTGTCAGGGGTGAAGTCACTTTCTCCTGAGGGTAACAGTTTGTGAGTAATTAGTCTCTGTTGTGTACTGTTGAGAAAGTTTATACATTCTCGTTCTGAGAGTCCGGCGAAGCAAGCCGGTGTAAAGTAATCATTGCTTGATTTAGCAAGACAATTCATTGTCCCTGCTCTTCAATATTATTTATCATTATCATTTACATAATCTTGCATTTATTTCAAAAACCCCGCGACATCCAGCAATGTCCATCTCAACAGTTACTTCAATAAACAAGGGATGAGGCTATGGCACACCTAATGACTGACCTGGCTCGTATTTCTGACTTGGGTAAAAGTAATCTTGTTGTTTTTAATGAACCAAAGACTCACTTCTTCCACCTATTAACTCAACAAAATCTTCCACAGGAGCACCCAATGATGCTTAATAATATTCAGCTCAATCCTGCATCATCCTTGAACACACCTGCGGTTTCACTCTTTCATGATTTATCTTGGAATGATCATATTACATCTCTTGTAAAATCTACTTCCAAGAGATTAGATGTGTTAATTCAAATCTGTACCTTCTTTACCCTTGCACAGTTGTTGACTTTGTACACTGGATTTATTCGCTCGTCTAAAGTAGAACTCTTATGTGTGGGGCAGCTCTCCACATACCGCTCTTCTCAATAGGATGGAGTCAAAAGCTTTTTGTCTCATTATATCTCTTTCTCTTAGTGACTCCTTTGATTCTGTCTCTTTCCCTCACTGTTTCATCTTTTTTTTTTTTTTATCGCTACATCAATGAACACTGCCCCTCTGAACTGTCTGCTTGCATCCTTCCACTTCTACGAAGGGTGCGTAGCTCCCATCTAGGAACGAAGTCTCACCTTTTTTCAGTCCAACTTTCTAATGCAAGAGTTAATCGTTACTCCCAGTCCTTCATTTATGCAATAGGCCAACTCTGAAACTGTCTCCCTCTGCCTGAATTCCAAGTCTTTCAAACGCTGTGTGTCCAGGCATATTGAAATGAACTGATCTTGAATTTGGCTTTCCTTTGTGTTTTTGTTTTTTCCTTGGTAGAAACGGTTTACGAGCTGTAGGCCTTTGGTTCCTTATTTCCTATATAAAAAAGGAATCGCAGCGAAACCCAGCTCAAAGGAAACATCCAAGTGTGCAACAACAGTGTCCACCTACTGAACGGAGGACCAAATATTTCTTTTTTCCGTGTGAAGTTGACCTTTGGAATATTGCCTTATTCTTGCCTATTCTTGAACCCATCCATCAACTTTGATTCTTATAAAGTAAAGAATATTAATGTTTAATGTGCTTAGTGTCCTTGATATTTGACCTTTCCTTGTGACCATGAACTTCTATTGCTCCCAGAATCGAATATCCTAATAGCTTTATTTTAATGTGAAACCGTCCACAAATTGTATTGTACATCATATACAAAATTATAAGATGACCTTGGCATGTGACTTTGATCTATCGCTTGTTTAAAAAAATGATAGGTCAGTCTGTTAGTCGATCATCAGCTCATGAACCAAGTTTGATCCAAATCAGATCGACACTGTTATAGTTAGTTTGTTCATACACAGGCACATGGGTCAAACTCATTTGAATTTCGACTGATTGTTCTCAAAATTGAATCACTACATTCCTATAATTTGATCTAAACTGGATTAAATGTGTTTAAGTACATCTCGCTAGATCAAACTTTAACCTTGACCTTTGTAGGTTTAGTCATTATCTTACCCGCACCCCTTCCACAACGTTGCTTAAATTCGGGAAAAAATGAGTTATTTAGATCACTCACACACACACACACACACATGTAAGTAGACGTAGCTGAGGGGTGAAATTCTATAGGGAAGGTTATCTTGTTGAACCGTCGATGGGAGAGACACTAGAAGAGAGTAATGGTGAGGCATTGTAGGAGATATAGTCCTTCTCTGCTCCGTTATTCTCTTCGTATTTTAAGTGGGATGATGAAATAGGCAGATTTAGGTCGATGGGGTTTATTACTGAGGCAGTTATATGAATTAAAGTTAGCAACTTGGCGTAACCCAATTAGCCTACGGTTAGCAGTAGTTTATGCCAGCTGCAGTCCTCCTACTTTACTCTCACTGTCATACTCCTTATCACTCTCTCCTCTGACTCTGGTTCTCTCCTGTCTTACTGTGTCTGACTAGCTTTCCTACATATTATATCGGACTTATATCTCCCTCTAGCTTCCGACAAAAGTGGGCGTATGTGTGTGTGTGTGTGTGTGGGTGTGTGTGTGTGTGTGTGTGGGTGGGTGTGTGTGTGTGGTGAGAGGGGTTATTTTTCCGGCACATGATCAGGAGTGTTTGGCATTCTTGATTCGTCTAGGTAAGATGTGTTTTCTAACACTTCCTGGAGAACTCAGACCTGTTTCATATGACTGCCTCAATAATAAACGCCATCGACCAAAATCTGCCTATTTCTTCATCCCACTTAAATACGAAGAGAATAACTGAACAGAGAAGGACTACATCTCCTACAACGCCTCACCATTACTCTCTCCTAGTGCCTCTCCCATCGAGATTCAACCAGATAACCATCTCTATAGAATTTCACCCCTCAGCTACGTCTTCTTACATGTGTGTGTGTATGTGGTCTTATTAACTCATTTTTCCCTGATTTTAAGCAACATTGTACCTACAACGGTCAAGGTTAAAGTCTGATCTAGCAAGATGTACTTATACACATTTAATCTAGTATAGATCAAATTTTAGGAGGATGGGTTGAGGGTAAGATAGGAATGTAATGATTCAGTTTTGAGAACAATCAATCGAAGTTCAAATGAGTTTGACCCATGTGCCTGTGTATGAACAAACTAACTATAACAGTGTCGATCTGATTTGGATCAAACTTGGATGATGAGCTGATGCTCGAGTAACAGACTGGCCTATCATTTTTTAAAACAACAGGCGATAGATCAAAGTCACATGCCAAGGTCAACTTATAATTTTGAATATGATGTACAATAAATATTGTGGAAGGGTACACGTTAAAACAAAGCTATTAGGATATTCGATTCTGCGAGCAATCAACGTTCATGATCACAAGGAAAGGTCAGATATCAAGGACACTAAGCAAATTATACATAAATTAAAGTTGGCGAATGTGTTAATGATTAAGCAAGAATTAAGCAATATTTCAAAGGTCAACTTCACACGAAGACAAATATTTGGTCTTTAGTTCAATAGGTGGACACAGTTGTTGCACTCTTGGATGTTTGTTTTGAGTTGAATTTTGCTGATTCCTTTTTTATATACAAGGAAATAAGGAACCAAAGTCCTGAAACCTGTAAACCGTTTCTTCCAAGGAAAAAACAACAATACAAAGGAGAACCAAATTCAAGATCAGTTCATTTCCAGATGCCTTGACACACTGCATTTGAAACACTTGGAATACAAACAGAGTGAGACAGTCCCTAGAGTTGGCCTTTCCCATAAATGGATGATTGGCAGTAACGGGTTAACTCTTGCATTAAAAAGTTGAACAGAAAAAAGATGAGACTTTGTTGCTAGACAGGAGCTACGCGCCCTTCGGTGATGTGGAGGGATGGAAGCAGACAGTTCAGAGGAGCAGTGTCCATTGAAGTAGCGATAAAAAATAAAGATGCAAAAGTGCACCAGAGAGACAGAATGAAAGGAGCCAGTAAGAGAAGGAGAGTTAATGACAAAAAGCCTTTGACTCGATCCTATTGAGAAGAGCGATATGTGGGGAGCCTTCCCACACATGAGAGTTGTACTTTACACAGGGGCGAATAAAACCCTTGTACAAAGTCAAACTCTGTGCAAGGGTAAAGGAGGTACAGACTCGGCGGTAAATTTTTAGAAGTAACCAACGTTTTCGTTTATTATTATTTTTATGGTTTCCAATGCAAAATACCGTGTTTTAATTAGTTTTGACCTTCATTTTTGGCGGAAAATCCCCTGTTTGTAATTTTGAGTAAGATTTCCAAAAATGGGTTTATCCCCTCAAATCAAGATAAAAATTAATTGAAAACACACTAATCTGCATTAAACTAACCCAAACTAACCTAACCTAACCTAACCTAACCTGACCTAACCTAACCAAACTTAACCTAGGGCCTGACATAGACCGAGTCCAAATGCTTGCACCAGCCAATATGGCGCGACATTCATCCGCTACTGAGAGATAACCTAACCTAAGTCACTACATGACGACCCCTACAAAATTAGCTCCCCCAACTCAAACTGGGCTTAAAAGGTAAGTCTTGGATAGAATAGTTCAGGGACGTAATATAATGAAAATCGGTAATGTTGGTTACTTCTAAAGTTATATCGACTCGGCTTAGCACAACTAATCTCTTGGAAAAATATTGACTCGGCTTAGCACATTTAATCTCTTGGAAGCGGCTTTTACAAGAGATGTAATGTCATCTTTCCAAGATAAATCACGACAGAACTTAACCCCAGGTATCTTTAACGATGATGCAGGATTAAGCTGGATATTATTAAGCACAATTGGGTACTCCGGTGGAAGATATGGTTGGTTAATAGGTGTAAGAACTGAGTCCATGATACATCAAAAACAATAAGATTACTTTTATCCCAGTCACAGAAACGAGCCAAGTCAGTCATTAGGTGTTCTATAGTCTCATCACCTGTTTATTGAAGTAACTGCTGAGATGGACGTTGCTGGATCTGAATCGAAAGGTGAAGCGTGGAATCATCATCGTATGAGTTGATCGGTTAGATGTTTAGCTTAGAAGGTAATTGATGAACAAAAAGAAGAGGCTTGGTTATAGGAAAATCATGAGGAACACTACTTTTGATACATGTAAAAGAAGAACGGTGGCAGTCTAAAACATCTGCAATAGAATGACCAAAAGGAACCTATAGATGAAGATACAGATAGAAGGATAGAACCCGTAAGAGGACAGTTTGGAAATTAAAGATTTATGCCAGTCTCGATCGAAAGCATTGGAGCTGACAAGTTCAATGGCAAAGCTTTCGCCAAAGTCCCGAAAGGAGAATCACCAAGAGTCTGAAAGGTAGGTGAGAAGATAGCCAGTGGAGCGTCCCTGACGGAACCCATACTGACTATCTGAGAGAAGGTTGTGATTGGAAAGATGCCTAAAAATTTTTCTGTTAAGAATAGATTCGAAAACTTTTGATACACTGGGTTAAAGCAATTGGATAATAGTTAGAGGGTTAGGAATGGTCACCCTTCTTTGGGACTGGCTAAATCAGAGCAAACTTCCAGCAAGAAGGACAGGTACAAGTTGAAAGACAAAGGCGAATGAGTTTACCTAGGAAGGGTGTAAGCACAGAAGCACAGTTCTTGAGTAAAACAGGAAGGACTCCATCAGGCCCATATGCCTTGTTAGTACGGAGGCCAGTAATGGCAGAAAATACATCAGCTGAAGAAATTTAAATGTCAGCCATGAGGAAGTCAGACGGGGAGTGTGATGGAGGAACAGCACTGGAATCATCTTAGGTGGAATTCGAGGAGAAAGACTGAGCAAAGAGATCTGTTTTATCAGTAGAAGAAATGGCTACAGAACTATCAGAGTAGAAAAGAGGATGGAAGGATGATGAGGTAGGTAAAGTTGTGAGAAAGCTTTTTAGCAAGGTGCCAGAATGAGCGGGAAGATTTGGAGTTGGAGAGTTGAAAGCATTTAGTAAGGAAGAAATTTTTTCTGGTGAACAGGCTTAGCACTATTCCGGGCAGAAAAGTGAAAAAAGATGTGATTCAGGAGTGGGTTGCCTGCAGTACTCTTTATAGGCCCTCTCCTTGTTGAGGTCAGCATTAGAAAGAGCGTGATTAAACCAATGGTTACTTACATTAGTCAAAGGAATGTATGCTTCCATTCCCGAGAGAATAACCTCCGTAATGCGCAACGCCCACTCAGATGGCTCCCTGCCATGGAAGCAATAATCATTCCAAGGAAAATCAAAGAAGTACTGCCTGAGGGTCTGCCAATCCGCACCTCCAAAGTGCCGCAATCGACACGTCTTTGGAGGGTCCACTGGCCGTATCGGAGCGATAGGACAGGTTAAGGCAATAAGGATATGATCGGAGGAGTCCAACGAAGAGAAAACACTAACAGTGTAAGTAGAAGGATTAGTTGAAAGCAAGAGGTCAGTTATTTTGTAGCTCTCTTGAAGGCCGTTAGTGATACGAGTACATGCTGCACTAGGTCATTAAGGATGGCTTGTTCACCAGGTGGCTCAGTTAAACGAGAGGAGAGCCAAAAGTGGTGGTGAACATTGAAATCTCCTAGAATGGAGATTTCAGAGAAATAAGAAATGGATACAATGTGTTCTATCACAGAAGTAAGACAGTCCAAGAATTTTTTATAGTAGAATTAGGAGATAAGAAAACAGGTCAGATATATTTAGTCACAGAGTGACAGAAGAGCCGAAGCCAGAGAGTAGATAATTCAGAAGAATCAAGTTCAGGAACACGAGAGCAAGATAGGTCGTTGCATACATATACACAACAGCAACCACTGGCTTTGAGATGAGTATACAGAAAGTAGGAGGATACAGAAAACGGTTTGCTGTCAGTTGACTTAGACAGCTGAGTCTCTGTTAAGAAGGGAAGGTGAGGTTTAGACGAGGAGAGGTGGTATTCAAATGAAGAAGTGAGTTCGACAGTTTCCAGGCATTTTGAGTCACCACTGGGAGAGGGGCGGATGGTGGGGGCATTTATGGTCCCCCTCTCCATGAGGACTCCGAGGCATAGTTTTAGTACGCCATTTTCTTTAAATTTGAAAAGGTAATGTAGTGTGTACTGTGCATGTAGATTGATGCTGACAGTTAGAGAAACTTGTACTGGAGAGCATGCTGGTCGACTCTCTGTGTAACTAAAACACTGAAAATTTCAGAAAAATGGGGATGGTCAGGATGAAATCCCGAGGGCTGATGAAGCGGGAGATTCAGCTCTCCCTATCATCAGCTTTCCATCCTCCTTGGGAGTACTGCCCTATTCGACTGGTACTACAGTCTACTCCTACTTGCAGTAATGCAACAGTTTGTAGTTACATACGTGTAGCAATTGTAACTACAAATGCTTGCACTGCTGCAGTTATGTTACAATTCCTACATGTATCGACAAATGCTTGCATTATGCAAATATCATAGTGTTCCTACAATTATGTAACTGCAAACGATAGCATTCTGCAATTATGTTACAACTGCTACAATTATGTAACTAAAAACTTTTCCATACTATAATTATGTTACAACTGCTACAGTTATGTAAGTAAAAACGCTTGCATTACTGCAACTGTATTATAATTGGAACAATTATGCATATACAAACACTAGCATTACTGCAAGTGTTTTCTGTTTGCTACAATTAGGTAACTACAAACGATAGCATTACTGCAATTATTTACAACTGTCACATATATGTAACTACAATTATATGGCCATCACAATTTTGTAACTGTTGCATTAACAAGATGTAACTACAATTTTATGGCAGTCACAAATATGTAACAGTTGCATTACCAAGATGTAACTACTGTTACATAAAATTACAGTTTTATGTAACAGTTGCATTAACGCAATGTTATGTCAGAATCTCATTGCCTAACAGTTGCATTTACACAATGTGACTACAATTGCATTTAGACGATGTAACTGGAATTGTGATACAATATTCATATAATTATGTTGCTTTTACAATATTATGTATTTCACTTAATTAGTTTACAAGTTTATTGTAATGTGTTTATGTATACATTAATATATTATGACAGTATTTACTGTCGTTCGTACGACAGTGGGCGTGACAGATCGATATGTAGGCATGATATGTTATAATATAATACTATGTGTAACTATGGTATGCAGCTATATAGACATACAGTAGATAATACGTTAAACAGGTCTGAGTTCTCCAGGAAGTGATGGAAAACACATCTTACCTAGACGAATTAAGAATGCCAAACACTCCTGATCATGTGCCGGAAAAATGACCCCTCTCACCACACACACACACACACACACACACACACACACACACACACACACACACACACACACACACACACACACACACGCCCACTTTTGTCTGAAGCTAGAGGGAGATATAAGTCCGATATAATAGGTAGGAAAGCTAGTCAGACACAGTAAGACAGGAGAGAACAAGAGTCAGAGGAGAGAGTGATAAGGAGTATGACAGTGAGAGTAAAGTAGGAGGACTGCAGCTAGCATAAACTACTACTAACCATAGGCTAAATGGGTTACGCCAAGTTGCTAACTTTAATTCATATAACTGTCTCAATAATAAACCCCATCGACCTAAATCTGCCTGTTTCATCATCCCACTTAAAATACGAAGAGAATAACGGAGCAGAGAAGGACTATATCTCCTACAACGCCTCACCATTACTCTCTTCTAGTGTCTCTCCCATCGACGGTTCAACAAGACAACCTACTCTATAGAATTTCACCCCTCAGCTACGTCTACTTACATGTGTTTGTGTGAGTGATCTAAATAACTCATTTTTTCCCGATTTTAAGCAACGTTGTGGAAAGGGTGCGGCTAAGATAATGACTAAACCTACAAAGGTCAAGGTTAAAGTTTGATCTAGCGAGATGTACTTAAACACATTTAATCCAGTTTTGATCAAATTATAGGAATGTAGTGATTCAATTTTGAGAACAATTTTTTCGAAATTCAAATGAGTTTGACCCATGTGCGTGTGTATGAACAAACTAACTATAACAGTGTCGATCTGATTTGGATCAAACTTGGTTCATGAGCTGATGATCGACTAACAGACTGACCTGTCATTTTTTTAAACAAGCGATAAATCAAAGTCACATGGCAAGGTCATCTTATAATTTTGTATATGATGTACAATACAGTTTGTGGACGGTTTCACATTAAAATAAAGCTATTAGGATATTCGATTCTGGGAGCAATAGAAGTTCATGGTCACAAGGAAAGGTCAAATATCAAGGACACTAAGCACTTTAAACATTAATATTCTTTACTTTATAAGAATCAAAGTTGATGGATGGGTTCAAGAATAGGCAAGAATAAGGCAATATTCCAAAGGTCAACTTCACACGGAAAAAAGAAATATTTGGTCCTCAGTTCAGTAGGTGGACACTGTTGTTGCACACTTGGATGTTTCCTTTGAGCTGGGTTTCGCTGCGATTCCTTTTTTATATAGGAAATAAGGAACCAAAGGCCTGCAGCTCGTAAACCGGTTCTACCAAGGAAAAAACAAAAACACAAAGGAAAGCCAAATTCAAGATCAGTTCATTTCAATATGCCTGGACACAGCGTTTGAAAGACTTGGAATTCAGGCAGAGGGAGACAGTTTCAGAGTTGGCCTATTGCATAAATGAAGGACTGGGAGTAACGATTAACTCTTGCATTAGAAAGTTGGACAGAAAAAAGGTGAGACTTCGTTCCTAGATGGGAGCTACGCACCCTTCGTAGAAGTGGAAGGATGCAAGCAGACAGTTCAGAGGAGCAGTGTTCATTGATGTAGCGATAAAAAAAAAATAAAGATGCAACAGTGAGGGAAAGAGACAGAATCAAAGGAGTCACTAAGAGAAAGAGATATAATGAGACAAAAAGCCTTTGACTCCATCCTATTGAGAAGAGCGGTATGTGGAGAGCTGCCCCACACATAAGAGTTGTACTTTAGACGAGCGAATAAAACCAGTGTACAAAGTCAACAACTGTGCAAGGGTAAAGAAGGTACAGATTCGACTTAACACATCTAATCTCTTGGAAGCAGATTTTACAAGAGATGTAATATGATCTTTCCAAGATAAATCATGAAAGAGTGAAACCGCAGGTGTGTTCAAGGATGATGCAGGATTGAGCTGAATATTATTAATCATCATTGGGTACTCCTGTGGAAGATTGAGCTAGGTTAATAGGTGGAAGAACTGAGTCTTTGGTGCATTAAAAACAACAAGATTACTTTTACCCAAGTCAGAAATACGAGCCAGGTCAGTCATTAGGTGTGCCATAGCCTCATCCCTTGTTTATTGAAGTAACTGTTCAGATGGACATTGCTGGATGTCGTGGGGTTTTTAAAATAAATGCAAGATTATGTAAATGATAATGATAAATAATATTGAAGAGCAGGGACAATGAATTGTCTTGCTAAATCAAGCAATGATTACTTAACCCCGGCTTGCTTCGCCGGACTCTCAGAACGAGAATTTATAAACTTTCTCAACAGTACACAGCAGAGACTAATTACTCACAAATGCTGATTATTAGTACTGTTAGCCTCTGGAGAAAGTAACTTCACCCCTGACAATAAATAACTAATACAATTAATGATATCAGGTTCTTGCTGATGCTTAACTCCTAGAAGGCACAACGGATTTTAAGCTTAATACAACAAGACTGGCCTAAGTACCAGTTATGAATGGCAAAACGTTTATGCAAGCTAGGAGCTATAAGGGAAATAAGCTTAATTGTGGAGAAATGAAACACGAATTTACATTACATTAAGCTCAAGATAAAGAACTGTTAAATTTATTGATTACAAAGAAATAAATTTAACGTTACATTTCAAATGAATTCAAATAAAGAGATCGTACTCACTCACTCACTCAAAAGCTAAAATCTTACGCCTAAAAAAAAGAACATGCGGCTCAGCCGGCCAGCAAGTGAGGAAACAGCACACTTAACTAAACTCTTAAACGTAGGAAAATACAAAAAGGAAATACTGGTCAATGAATGTGGTGTATCACCAAGAAGGGTGGGAGCCTGGAGAACTGTAGTCCAGTGGAGTCTTTGTGCTAGCTGACCTCTCACTACTCTCACTGCTGGAGCACAGAACCTCACTCCGTCACGACAGACACTTGACTGACAAACTCGTGGGAAAAAAGGAGCGCTAGGGCCGAATTTTTAACGGTTAGAGTGAGCCGAAATGCGCCCAAAACAAATCGCTAAACGGAAACGCTAATGTCTCACACAAAGACGATCACTTGACACTGAAAAATTGATTTGAAAGGACTCCCGACCGAATGAGGGGTTAACTGAACGATAAACTGGGATTCCACTAGAGTTCGTGGTTTCCCACAAAAGCCAATGTCACTAGCCGACTCGTGACATTACGCCCCATGAAAATCAATCAAATCTTTCTTTCCTCAGAAAAAAGATTTCAATATGCATACATATAAATCCTAACTCAGTCACACAAGATTCACACTGTGGTGAGTGCTGTCCTGCTACAGGAGAAAACCACTATCGCCAATGAGCGAAAAAACCTCGTATTTACGTTAATAGAAGCAAGCTTGAGGGAAAAACTCTGTGACGACAGTGAAAATCCTGTACTCAGGTCAAACTGAGCCAAAGTTCGCTACATTTACACTGACAACTAATTGTTGTGTAGCGTGGTGTATGTGATACACGGTGTACGTGTGACAGTTGTAGTGTAACTGTACCTACGTGTAAAATGACACAGTAAATAATAATATGGCGACAACGAAGGCAGAGGAGAAAAGGCGGCAGCGTGTGGCAGACGATCAGCTGGCCCGCACAGCAAAACTGCTACACCCATTGCTGTACCTGCAAAATCAATTAAGGTGGAGCTACAAAAGTGTCAATGAGACAAAAATTCTTATTACATTACAATTACTCTCTGCCTAGGAATCAGTACATGCTACTAAAGGTATGCTCTAGCTCAAAAATACGAATGACAACCTAAGCTTCGTATATTCGAGGTCGCCATTAATTTATTAGATACATTATTAACTAGGAAACGTAGTCGTAAGGGCTCTTAGCGGGGAAGCCCTAACCTGGCATGCACCTCGCTCAGCATGCGGCGCAGCTGGCCAGCATGTGAGGGTACAGCACCTTAACAACATCCCATCACCCAGTTTAAGGGGAACTCTAACCTGGCGTCCACCTCACTCGACATGCAGCACAGCTGGCCAGCATGTGAGGGAGCAGCACCTTAACAACATCCCATCACCCAGTTTAGGGAGAACTCTAACCTGGCGTAACCTCGCTCGACATGCGGCACAGCCGGCCAGCACGTGAGGGAAAAGCACCTTAACAATATCCCATCACCGAGTTTAGGGGGAACTCTAACCTGGCGTCCACCTCGCTCGACATGCGGCACAGCCAGCCAGCAGGTGAGGGAACAGCACCTTAGCTTATGGTATACATGTATGTACAGGCCCTGGACGTGTCATGTGTCCTATGGGGCCAACGGGGAGACGTTCACAATTACTGGTACTCTTTTAACTGGGAACCAGGCTGGTCCTTGGATTACTCAAATCTCTGAGGACGCCTATCTTACGGAACCCAGCATACAACAGCTGCCCGTGTTATTCAGCAGTTAGCAGGCGAGACATCAGGTCTGCACCTACGTTATCACTTCCCTTGATGTACCTTACAACAAGGTTAAACTGCTGTAAATACAGTGTCCAGTGTGTCAACCTTGCATTAGCTGTCATGGTCGTGCAAAGACTAGTGAGTGGCACATGATCAGTTTCCAGAGTGAATGGTGCCCCAAATAAATAATAATAATATTTTTTAACACCATCAACCACAGCCAAGAGTTCCTTCTCAACAGTACTGTAACTCCTCTCGGCAGGTTTTAGCCTACGGCTTTGGTATGCCACTGGGAAGATTCCACCTTTTGATTCCTGCATCAATACGGCACCTACTCCATCTTGTGAAGCATCAGTGAGCAGTATGAAAGGTTTGTTGGAATCAGGCAACTGCAAGATAGGCTCCTTGCACAACATATTCTTAAGAGCTATAAAAGATCTCTCTTGCGCTTCTCCCCATTCAGTGTTGTTTGGAGCATATTTCCGTAGCACCTCGTACAACGGTTGGGCAATGAGAGCAAAGTTGGGGATAAAACTCCTATAATATCCCACTAGGCCAAGGAATGCCCTAACCGGTTTCTTGGTCACAGGTCTCGGGGCTTCTCTAACCTTCCTGATCTTGTCACCCTGACACCTGCAGTGATTGTTGCCAAGAATATGTCCAAGGAACTCCACCTCACTGTGAGCAATCTTACATTTGCTGGGCTTCACAGTAATGTTGAAACTCTGGAGTCTACTGAAGACAATTTCCAAGAATCTGAGGTGCTCCTCCAACGTGGCAGAATGAATGAGATAATCGTCAACGAACATTTCTACTCCTATGATACCATGGAGCACTTGTCTCATGGCACGATTAAATACTGCTGGGGAATTGGTGAGTTCAAACGATAGGACTTTATACTGGTACAACCCCCTAGGAGTAGCAAAGGCAGTGAACTGACGACTCTCAGAATGAAGGGGAATCTGGAAGAATCCCTTCGCCAGATCGACCTTCGTGAAATATCGTGACCATGCCAGCTTGGAGAAGATGGCAATATGGTCACCCATTGGCTCAGCATCCACTTTGGTGATTGCATTGAGCCTTCTATAGTCGCCACAAATCCTGACTCCACCATCTTTCTTGCGGACTACTACCATCGGACTACAGTAAGGAGATGAGGACTTTTCGATAATGCCTGCAGTCTCCATGTCGGCAATTTCCTTGTCTACTGCGTCCTGTAGTCGCATGGGAATCGGATATGGCTTAACCTTTATACGAGCATTGCTGGTCAACTCAATTTTATGACACGCAACCTTTGCAAGTCTAGGTTGGTCTGAGAAGACATCAGCATACTGACAGAGCAGTGACCTTAAGGCATTTTGGCCTCCTACTGCTAAGTCAGGGTTAAGTAAAACATCTCCGACAGTCTCTTCCTGACAGGACTGAGCGGTTAAGGGCTCATCATCATGGTCATCAGCTGGGATCACTGCGGCTGCCCCTGTTTCTTCCAGTGGCCGGTCACTATCATCAGCTACTCGTAGGCCAGTCTCCTCGGGGTCTGACTCATGATAAGCCTTCAGCATGTTAATGTGGAACCCTTTACGAAGATTCCCCATCTGAATTATGTAGTTGAGGTCTGAAATGCGCTCTACTACATCAAATGGACCCTTCCACTGCGCCAACAACTTGTTCTGGGCAGTGGGGAGTAACACCAGGCACTTATCACCAGGACTAAACTTCCGAAGTTTTGCCTTCTTAGCATAATAGGCTTTCTGAACTTCACGCGCCTTGATCAATTCTTCCTTAGCTAACTCGCATGTCGACTGGAGGCGGTCAGCTAGATCAAGGACGTAGGTGTAGGTGGTCTTGACTTTGGGGTCAGTTTCTTTATCGTCCCACAACTCGCGAAGGACTTGAAGTGGTCCACGGACCGACCTTCCATACACCAGTTCAAAGGGTGAGAATTTCAATGAATGCTGTGGGACTTCTCGATAAGCAAATAGAAGAGGAGCAATGAACCGCGGCCATTCCTTTGGCTGTTCGGCGGTCATGCGCCTCAACATCTTCTTGAGAGTCCCATTGAACCTCTCACACAACCCGTTACACATGGGATGATATGGCGTAGTCTGTAAGCCTCGGATGAACAGCAACCTGAACGCTTCGTTCATCATTGCTGAAGTGAACTGTGAACCCCAGTCGCTTAAGACCACTTTAGGGATACCTACACGACAGAACACTTCAATTAATGCCTCAGCAACAGTGATGGCCTCTATATTCTTAAGGGCCACGGCTTCAGGCCACCGTGTGCTGAATTCAACAATAGTGAGGATATACTTTAATCCATCGCTAGCCCTAGGGGAGATTGGCCCAACTATGTCAACTGCTACTCTGTCAAACGGTTCAGAGATTATGGGCATTGGTTTTAATGGCGCAGGACGGACACGTCCCTGGTCAGTGGTACGCTGGTACACATCACAGGAACGTACGAGCCTCGGTATTTCCCGTCCCATTCCTGGCCAGAAAAAGTCAGCATGGATGCAGTCAGAGGTCTTCTTTTCTTCCATGTGACCTCCCATCGCTGAACAATGACCTAATTCAAACACTGCTCGGCGATACTTTGCAGGAACGATAAACTGCAGTCGAACCTCACCCTGGGGTGTCTGTGACTCATGGTACAGCCGTCCTTGCTTACGAAGGAACCTGCCTCGTCCTCCCCGTGAATACTTAATCACTTTACCCTCCAGCTTCTTACGCACTGAGGCAAGTGTTGAGTCAGTCTGTTGCTCTTGGACAACATCTTGACTACGAATCAGATCTTGCGGCGTTGCGACGGTCAACGGAGTGACGCGATTTGGAGCCTTGGCCATGGCTCGTGTTACCGCAGCAGCCAAAGTCTGAGTAGCAACATCTACGGCGCAACTATTTTTGACGTCAGATATGTTGCCTATAATGAGGTCAAATAAAGGTTCTGGCATGACAACTGCAGCTGTCAGGCCAGTGAAAAATGGAGACGCCACCTAGATACATGCCTCAGGGAACAATCTCACTGATCCATCAATAAGTCTGACTTGGATCTGTCGACCTGTATACTCATCAGGCCGAACTAAACTCTGCTTAACAGAGCAACCTGAGGAACCATTGTCCCTCAGAACATTTACAGAAACACCTCCCACAAACCCTGGCTGAACAAGAAAGGCAGTGTTACTGGTGGAAGGGTCTGAGGAGGTAGCAGCCAGTCATTCATGAAATTGCGGAACAACCGATGCAGCAAACGTGGCGCCCTGGGAACTAGGTGTCTGTGGGGTCGTACTCACAATCTGAGGTGGTGGAGCATTGACTACCTGTGGAGGAGAGTTCACGGTCGGAGGGGGACTCGTGAACTGTTGGGAAGTACCTGTACTGGTAGAGATGGCACCACTATGTGCTTGTCGTGGAATGAAGGCTGCATTTGCCTCCTGCCTCTGATACACTAATTGACCTGACTGAGGGTTACGTGGCTTGTCCTTGTATTGCTGCTGCTGCTTGGGGAACTGCTGCTGGTTGGGGTGCTTGTTGTACCGCTTCCAAGCAGGCTGCTGTGTAATTTGCCCCTGGTCCTTCTGCGGTTTGCTTGGACCTTGGCCATTACTCTGAGAACGGCCTTGGTGCTGGGATTCAGTCTGAGACGGCTTCCCAGACTTGGCAGTATCTTTTCTGCTGTTCCAGGTGTTTTGCTTACGAGTTTGATACCCGTATGCAGTAAAATATGCGTCAGCCTTTTCTGCCATTTGGCTGGCATCTTTCACCTGGCAGATCTTAAGCTGTGCTATGAGCTCAGCAGGCCACGACCTCTCTAGCTGTGTACGCAGCATAAGGTCAACTATCCCCTCACGCGTGGAAGGAGTTTCATCTTTCTCCATCCACTCACCTAAGTAAGCAGTGAGACGGTCGAGGAATTCAACAGCTGTCTCCTTGTCTTGGAGATGAGCTCGCATGAACTGAACTTTGGCGTCATCTACTGCGAGACCATATCCCTTAATGAGTGCAGCTTTCATCATCTCATACGTGAGATTGTCTCCACGAATTCTGTGGAGAATATCGAGGGCAGGGCTCTCAAATAAACTAAGAAATTGGAGCCGCTTAGCTGATTCATCCAGTTGATACATGTCTGTCATGTCCTCAAAACGAGCTATGTACGGCTCGATTCGCTCGCCTTCCTTGTATGAAGGAAGCTTGATGCGTGGGGTCGCCAGGACATGTGCAGGGAGAACGCTCGTGGAGCTTTGACCAACTGCACCAGATGTGTCTGAAGCCAAAGAATCTCGCTTGAGCTTCAAAACCTCAAGCTCATGTTTTTCTCGTGCCTCACGTTCGGCACGTTCATATTCACCTTGTTCCCGCTCGTGTTCTAAGTCGAGTTCGCGCTGTTTTCGCTCGTGTTCGCGCTGTTCTCGCTCGTATTCGCGCTCCTTTTCGCGTTCCTCACGCTGTTCTCGCTCGTGTTCGCGTTGGATTCTACGCTCTTCACGAGCATCTTTCTCACGTTCTTGCTCGTAATTAAACCGTGAGAGAACGTAACTCTGAATTTTATCTGAGTCTGTGAGGCCCATTTCTTTAGCTTCCTGTACATAGACACTGGCTGCCATGATGCTAGCTCAATCTAAACAACTAGCGAGTCAGTACTGATTGCTACTTCACAAACGAATGCTAATAAACACAAGTAAAGAATATAGACACAAGCTAGTGGTGATCAGTCTTATCTAGTTAACTGGAAAAGAATAAAGCAAAAATGCAAATGACTGGGAAGACTCAATAATTAACGCAATGGGTACGGAGGCTACCCAGGAGCGAATAAAATCGTCTGGCGTTACCAAAAATAAAGTACTAAATAGAGTTAAGTACCCTATGGATTAATAAAGCAAAAATTCACTTGCTAAACTAACTGTAAACACCAGTAAACTTGTGCCTATAAACTTTAATGATAAATACCTAAATATGAACGAGTGAGTATTATCTCGTGAATAGCTTTAGAGCTAGGAGTTAATATCCTGGAATGAGGTCGCGAATTGTCACGGGGTTTTTAAAATAAAAGCAAGATTATTTAAATGATAATGATAAATAATATTGAAGAGCAGGGACAATGAATTGTCTTGCTAAATCAAGCAATGATTACTTTATACCGGTTTGCAAGGACTCTCAGAACGAGAATTTATAAACTTTCTCAACAGTACACAGCAGAAACTAATTACTCACAAATGCTGATTATTAGTACTGTTAGCCTCTGGAGAAAGTGACCACCCCTGACAATAAATAACTAATACTATTAATGATATCAGGTTCTTGCTGATGCTTAACTCCTAGAAGGCACAACGGATTTTAAGCTTAATACAACAAGACTGGCCTAAGTACCAGTTATGAATGGCAAAACGTTTATGCAAGCTAGGAGCTATAAGGGAAATAAGCTTAATTGTGGAGAAATGAAACACGAATTTACATTAGATTAAGCTCAAGATAAAGAACTGTTAAATTTATTGATTTCAAAGAAATAAATTTAACGTTACATTTCAAATGAATTCAAATAAAGAGATCGTACTCACTCACTCACTCAAAAGCTAAATTCTTACGATTAAAAAAAAACAACTTGCGGCGCAGCCGGCCAGTATGTGAGGAAACAGCACACTTAACAAAACTCTTAAACCTAGGAAAATACAAAAAGGAAATACTGGTCAATCAATGTGTTGTATCACCAAGAAGGGTGGGAGCCTGGAGAACTGTAGTCTAGTGGAGTCTGGGTGCTAGCTGACCTCTCACTACTCTCACTGCTGGAGCACAGAACCTCACTCCGTCACGACAGACACTTGACTGACAAACTCGTGGGAAAAAAGGAGCGCTAGGGCCGCATTTTTAACGGCTAGAGTGAGCGAAACGCGCCCAAAACAAATCGCTCAATGGAAGCGCTAATGTCTCACACAAAGACGATCACTTACGACACTGAAAAATTGATTTGAAAGGACTCCCGACCGAATGAGCGGTTAACTGAACGATAAACTGGGATTCCACTAGAGTTCGCGGTTTCCCATAAAAGCCAATGTCACTAGCCGACACTTGACACTGGAACTGAATGGAAAGGTGAAGCGTGGAATCATCATCGTATGAGTTGATCGGTTAGATGTGTAGATTAGAAGGTAACTGATGAACAAAAAGGAGAGAGTTGGTGATAGAACAACCCTTGAGGAACACTACTGTTGATGGATCTAGCAGAAGAACGGTGGCAGTCTACAACACCTGCTATAGAACGACCAGAAAAGAAGCAATAGGTGAAGACACAGAAGATAGAAACCGTAAAAGGGAAGTTTGGAAATTAAAGATTTATGCCAGACTCGATCGAAAGCATATGAGTTGACAAGTGCAATGACAAAGCTTTCGCCATGACTATCTGAGAGAAGGTTGTGACTGGAAAGATGCCTTAAAATTTTTCTGTTAAGAATAGATTCGAAAACTTTTGATACACAGGATGTTAAAGCAATTGGACAATAGTTAAAGGGTTAGGAATGGTCACCCTTCTTTGGGACTGGCTGAATCAGAGCAAACTTCCAGCAAGAAGGAAAGGTACTATTGTGGCCAGGAGTTCTTGGCCACCCTCGTCCAGCCAACCCGTGTATGTGGCAGCGTCGCATTCACGAGCACAGAAGTTCCCTTCGATGCATTTCTGTTGAAAAATATTCCTTCAGCTTTGGGCTTGTACTAATGGATAGAGCAATAGTAATATTTACTTTTGAAGGTTTGACTCTGATAACACGAATATATCATACCGGTACTGATTATTTAGTAACTTGTTTCTCGTATAGAGCCAAGCAAGTGACAAATATGTATATTTGGTTCCACTCCACGACTTCCTGTAGGTTTGAACCAGCGAACACAGAGTGAACAAGTTCAAAGCATTCATTTGTTACCAGGAGAGAGAGAGAGAGAGAGAGAGAGAGAGAGAGAGAGAGAGAGAAATGGAGAAATGACTTCCCCGAGCTAGGCAACTAAAGCCATATAGCCCCACTGGGGTTACAGGAGGAGCTACCCCTCCCGGCAACGGTAGCCCAGGCGAGTTTCGAACTTGCGACCTTCCGATCACAAGCTCAGCGCGCTACCACTGTGCTATCGCGCTCCCCACGAGAGAGAGAGAGAGAGAGAGAGAGAGAGAGAGAGAGAGAGAGTAGCGGGTGCCCGTGAATTTTAGAGGAATGAGGTGGAGAAATGAGGTGCTCAGCACAGTTAAACAGGGATTTTTCCTTTCGTTTCGGTTGGCTCTCTATGCCTAAATGAGTAAATGAAGGTAAATTATGAAATATAATAACTGGATGACGAAGTGGTAATAGGGTCTGGCTAATGGTTGTTTGGTCCAAGGTGGGCAGTGGTAAGCCTAATTCCAGGCAACGATCGCTGTTAAAAGTTGGATATTTTAGATCCCATTGATTGTAAATATCTCCATGTATGTTTACAGTACGTGTATGCCCCTATGGACCTATTATCACCCCATGAATATTTTTATCAATGGACATTTTCACCACTTAGAGCACAGTCCCCATTGGATCTATTTCCCTTAATGACTTTTCTTCTTTTTTCTTTCTTTTTTTTAAGACGCCTACTTCTCTTCGTAACCTATTTTCCCACGAACTAATTTTCCTTATTGATGTATTTTCTCCCCACGGACCAATTTCTCCGTCGACCATGAATTTCTCCATGGATGCAGATTTCCTACATGGACGTATACTCATGGATGTATTTTTCATAATAAACCTATTTTCCCCATAAACCTGTTATCCGACGTGGTTATATCACCCACTGATACGTGCAGTTGAAACACAGACCTCTTAACCAACAGGCGTATTGCACGATGGACCTGTTGTAACCCACTGGATATATATACCTACTTCAGCATGATTCCAGAATAATATCCCCTGTGCACCGATTTTCCCAACTCGGACATTAACTCGAATCACCTAACCCCAGTGGCCTGTTTTCCCACAATCCGTCCATCCACCTACACACCCACCCATCAACGCACATACCCACAACCTTAATACAGTATGTCTCAAAAGTAGGACGACACAAACCCGTCTCTTGCCTTGTCCTACAGATAGCCTCACCACCCACCCCACTTAAACAATGCACCTCACTTAACCAGCCCAACAACCCTTTCCCTCCCTCTCGCCCACCCACACCACGTAATCCGCCTGTGAAACAACCAACCTACACTAATATCCCCACCCAGTCCCCAACCTACCAACCCGCATACCATGCTCCACGAGTCAGATGACTCTCAGTTCAACACACACACACACACACACACACACACACACACACACACACACACACACACACACACACACACACACACAGAGGCGGGATGGATTTCCTTACACGAAAGATGAGTCTCACCGCTTAACTCTGTCGGTAGAAAATAGTACCGGATACTCTTTACAGGGAGTTTGCCAGGTCGTAGATAAGGGGCTTCATTCCGGCTACATACACATGATTTTATGCGATATGAGGAAATAAGGTGCTCGAGCTAAATAGGGAATTTTTCCTTTGGCTGATGACGAAAGAGTTTATTTATCCCAGGATAACGTCTCGTCGGACAAAATGAAAGATGGGTTTTATTCTGGGTAACACCAGTTGACTTTGTCAAATGATTTGGCAGGCCGCGTAACTTCTGTTAGATGCCTTGTGGTCGAATTTTTTTCTCTCTCTCTGGTTGTTGGCACCTGGAGATTATTGGCAAACTCATAAGTATTTTTCTCATTAACTGGAGATCTCTCTCTGGACAGAGAGGCAAATTACTTTCTTAAGCACAGCTTTTTGTTAAATCAACAGCATTTATCTCCTAATTCATTATTCCAACGAAAGCTATATATATATATATATATATATATATATATATATATATATATATATATATATATATATATATATATATATATATATATATATATATATATATATATCACAAAGCAAGTCAAGTTCTAGTGACTGATGGAAGAAATATTCACTGTGGCCTGTTTTCAATGGATCACAGGAATCCAGGATATCTCATCCGTTGCATTTCCCTGCGCCAGTCTGCCTCCACCTCATTATTCCAAAATTCACAGGCGCCCACCATACACGCTCTCTCTCTCTCTCTCTCTCTCTCTCTCTCTCTCTCTCTCTCTCTCTCTCTCTCTCTCTCTCTCCTGGTAACAAATGAATCTTCTCTGTTCGCTGGTTCAAACCTACAGGAAGTCGTGGAGTGGAACCAAATATACATATTTGTCACTTGCTTGGCTCTATACGAGAAACAAGTTACTAAATAATCAGTACCGGCATGATATATTCGTGTTATCAGAGTCAAGCCTTCAAATGTAAATATTACTATTGCTTTATCCATTAGTACAAGCCCAAAGCTGAAGGAATATTTTTCGACAGAAATGCATCGAAGGCAACTTCTGTGCTCGTGAATGCGACGCTGCCACATACACGGGTTGGCTGGACGAGGGTGGCTAAGAACTCCTGGCCGCAATAGTACAAGTTGAAAGACAAAGGCGAAAGAGTTTACCTAGGCAAGGTGTAAGCACAGAAGCACAGTTCTTGAGGACAACAGAAGGGACTCAATCATGCCCATATGCCTTGTTAGTATTTGAGGCCAGTAATGGGAGAAAATACATCGGCTGAAGAAATTTTAATGTCAGCCATGAGACAGTCAGACGGGGAGTGTGATGGAGGAACAGCACTAGAATCATCTAAGATGGAATTAGAGGAGAAAGTCTGAGCAAAGAGATCTGCTTTGTCAGTAGAAGAAATGGCTATAGAACTATCAGAGTAGAAAAGAGGAGGGAAGGATGATGAGGTAGGTAAAGTTGTAAGAAAGGTTTTTAGCAAGGTGCCAGAATGAGCGGGAAGATTTCGGGTAGGAGAGTTGAAAGCCTTTAAGGATGAAATTTTTTTTGGCGAACAGACTTAGCAGTATTCCTGGCACAAACATAAAAAAAGATGTGATTCAGGGGTGGGTTTCCTGCAGTACTCTTTATAGGCCCTCCCCTTGTTGCGGATAACATTAAAACAAGCGTGATTAAACTAAGGCTTACTTGCATTAGTCAAAGGATATGAGAAAGAAATGTATGCTTCCATGCCCAAGAGAATAACCTCCATAATGCGCAACGCCCACTCAGATGGCTCCTGGCCATGGAAGCAATAATCATTCCAAGGAAAATCAAAGAAGTACTGCCTGAGGGTCTCGCAATCCGCACCTCCAAAGTGCCACAATCGACGTTTCTTTGGAGGGTCCTCTAGCCGTATCGGAGCGATAGGAGAGGTTAAGTTAATTAGTATACGATCGGAGGAGCCCAACGGAGAGAAAAGATTAACAGTGTAAGCAGAGAGATTAGTTGAAAGGAAGAGGTCATTTATTTTGTAGCTTTTTCTTAGGCCATTAGTGATACAGGTAAGGTACGGTACAAACTGCTGTAGGTTATTAAGGATGGAAAAGATGTAGGCTTGTTCACCAGGTGGATCAGTTAAACGAGAGGAGAGCCAAAGGTGGTGGTGAACATTGAAATCTAGAATGGAGATTTCAGAGAAATGAGAAATGGATAGAATGTGTTCCATTGTTGAAGTGCAGTAAGATAGTCCAAGATTTTTTGATACTCAGTAGAAATAGGAGATAAGAAAACAATGCAGATATATTTAGTCACAGAATGACAGAAGAGCCGAAGCCTGAGAGTAGGTAATTCAGAAGAATCAAGTTCAGGAACACGAGAGCAAGATAAGTCGTTGCCTACATTTACACAACAGCCACCTTTGGCTTTGAGATGAGTATACAGAAAGCTGGAGGATGCAGAAAAGGATTTGCTGTCAGTTGACTCAGACAACTGAGTCTCTGTTAAGAAGAGAAGATGAGGTTTAGAGGAGTAGTGGTGTTCAACAGAGAGAAAGTTAGAGGAAAGACGGCGAATGTTTCAGAAATGAAGAAGTGAGTCCGACAGTGGTTCCAGGCATGTTGAGTCACCACTGGGAGAGGGGCGGATGGTGGGGGCATTGATGGTCCGCCTCTCCCAAAGGACTCCGAGACATCGTTATAATACGCATGTTTTTTTTTTTTTTCTTAATTGGAAAAGGTAATGTAGTGTGTGCTGTGCATGTAGATTAATGCTGACAGTTGGAGAAACTTGTACTGGAGAGCATGCTGGCCTACTCTCTGAGTAACTAAAACGCGGAAAAATTTAGAAAAGGGAGATGGTCAGGAAGTAGTCCCGAGGGCTGATGAAACGGGAACTCCAGCTCTCCCTGTCATCAGTTTTCCAGCAACCTTGGTAGTACTCCCCTCCTCGGCTGGTGCTACTGTCTACTCCTCCTTCCAGTAGTGCAAGAGTTTCTTGCTTGTAGCAATATTAACTACAAATGCTTGCATTACTGATGTTATGTTACAATTGTTTCAACTATATATGTACAAATGCTTGCTTTACTGCAATTATGATAATGTTCCTACAATTATCTAAATGTAAACGATAGCATTCTACAGTAATGTTATAACTGCTACAATTATATAACTACAAACTTTTCCATACTATAATTATGTTACAACTGCTACAGTTATGTAAGAGAAAACGCTTGCATTACTGCAATGATATTACAATTGCTACAGTTATGTAAATAGAAACATTAGCATTACTGCAAGTGTGTTCTAATACCTACATTTAGGTAAGTACAAACGATAGCATTACTGCAATTCTGTACAACTGCCACATTTTTGTAACTACAATTTTATGGCCAACACAATTATGTAACAGTTGCATCAACACAATGTCATGTTAGAATCACACTTGCCTAACAGTTGCACTTACACGATGTGACTACAATTGCATTGACACGATGTAACTTCAATTGTTATACAATATTCATACACTTATGTTACTTTTATAATATTATGTATTTCACTTAATTAGTTTACAAGTTTATTTTAATGTGTTTATGTATACATTAATATATTATGACAGTATTTACTGTCGTTCGTACGACAGTGGGCGTGACCGATCGATATGTAGACATAATATGTTATAATACAGTACTATGTGTAACTACGGTATGCAGCTATATAGACATAAGGTAGATAACAATATGTAGAACAGGTAGTTATGTCTGAGTTCTCCAGGAAGTGTTAGAGAATACATCCTACCTAGAAGAATCAAGAATGCCAAACACTCCTGATCATGTGCCGGATAAATTACCCTCCCCCACAGACACACACACAAATGTACACACACAGACGCCCACTTTAGTCGGAAGCTAGAGGGAGATATAAGTCCGATATAATATGTAGGAAAGCTAGTCAGACACAATAGGACAGGAGAGAGCAAGAGTTAGATAAGGAGAGAGCGATAGGGAGTAGGAGAGTGAGAGTAAAGTAGGAGGACTGAAGCTAGCATAAACCACTAATAATCACAGGCTACATGGGTTACACCAAGTTCTCAACTTTTATTCATATGACTGCCTCAATAATAAACGCCATCGACCAAAATCTGCCTATTTCATCATCCCACTTAAATACGAAGGGAATAACTGAACAGAGAAGGACTACATCTACAACGCCTCGCCATTACTCTCTCCTAGTGCCTCTCCCATCGAGATTCAACCAGTTAACCATCTCTATAGAATTTCACCCCTCAGCTACGTCTTCTTACATGTGTGTGTGTATGTGGTCTTATTAACTCATTTTTTCCTGATTTTAAGCAACATTGTACCTACAACGGTCAAGGTTAAAGTCTGATCTAGCAAGATGTACTTATACACATTTAATCTAGTATAGATCAAATTTTAGGAGGATGGGTTGAGGGTAAGATAGGAATGTAATGATTCAGTTTTGAGAACAATCAATCGAAGTTCAAATGAGTTTGACCCATGTGCCTGTGTATGAACAAACTAACTATAACAGTGTCGATCTGATTTGGATCAAACTTGGACGATGAGCTGATGCTCGAGTAACAGACTGGCCTATCATTTTTTAAAACAACAGGCGATAGATCAAAGTCACATGCCAAGGTCAACTTATAATTTTGAATATGATGTACAATAAATTTTGTGGAAGAGTACACGTTAAACAAAGCTATTAGGATATTCGATTCTTCGAGCAATCAACGTTCATGATGACAAGGAAAGGTCAAATATCAAGGACACTAAGCAAATTATACATAAATTAAAGTTGGCGAATGTGTTAATGATTAAGTAAGAATTAAGCAATATTTCAAAGGCCAACTTCACACGAAGACAAATATTTGGTCTTTAGTTCAATAGGTGCACACAGTTGTTGCACTCTTGGATGTTTGTTTTGAGTTGAAGTTTGCTGATTCCTTTTTTATATACAAGGAAATAAGGAACCAAAGTCCTGAAACCTGTAAACCGTTTCTCCCAAGGAAAAAACAACAATACAAAGGGGAACCAAATTCAAGATCAGTTCATTTCGAGATGCCTTGACACACTGCATTTGAAACACTTGGAATACAGACAGAGTGAGACAGTCCCTAGAGTTGGCCTTTCCCATAAATGAATGATTGGCAGTAACGGGTTAACTCTTGCATTAGAAAGTTGAACAGAAAAAAGATGAGACTTTGTTGCTAGACAGGAGCTACGCGCCCTTCGGTGATGTGGAGGGATGGAAGCAGACAGTTCAGAGGAGCAGTGTCCATTGAAGTAGCGATAAAAAATAAAGATGCAAAAGTGCAGCAGAGAGACAGAATGAAAGGAGCCAGTAAGAGAAGGAGAGTTAATGATAAAAAGCCTTTGACTCGATCCTATTGAGAAGAGCGGTATGTGGGGAGCCTTCCCACACATGAGAGTTGTACTTTACACAGGGGCGAATAAAACCCTTGTACAAAGCCAAACTCTGTGCAAGGGTAAAGAAGGTACAGACACGGCGGTAATTTTTAGAAGTAACCAACGTTTTCGTTTATTATTATTTTTATGATTTCCAATGCAAAATACCGTGTTTTAATTAGTTTTGACCTTCATTTTTGGGGGAAAATCCCCCATTTGTAATTTTGAGTAAGATTTCCAAAAGTGGGTTTATCCCCCCAAATCAAGATAAAAATTAATTGAAAACACACTAATCTGCATTAAACTAACGAAAACTAACCTAACCTAACCTAACCTAACTTAACCTAGGGCCTGACATAGACCGAGTCCAAATGCTTGCACCAGCCAATATGGCGCGACATTCATCCGCTACTGAGAGATAACCTAACCTAAGTCACTACATGACGACCCCTACAAAGTTAGCTCCCCCAACTCAAACTGGGCTTAAAAGGTAAGTCTTGGTTAGAATAGTTCAGGGACGTAATATAATGAAAATCGGTAATGTTGGTTACTTCTAAAGTTATATCGACTCGACTTAGCACATCTAATCTCTTGGAAAAATATCGACTCGGCTTAGCACATCTAATCTCTTGGAAGCGGCTTTTACAAGAGATGTAATGTCATCTTTCCAAGATAAATCACGACAGAACTTAACCCCAGGTATCTTTAACGATGATGCAGGATTAAGCTGGATATTATTAACCACTATAGGGTACTCCGGTGGAAGATATGGCTGGTTAATAGGTGTAAGAATTGAGTCCATGATACATCAAAAACAATAAGATTACTTTTATCCCAGTCACAGAAACGAGCCAAGTCAGTCATTAGGTGTTCTATAGTCTCATCACCTGTTTATTGAAGTAACTGCTGAGATGGACGTTGCTGGAACTGAATGGAAAGGTGAAGCGTGGAATCATCATCGTATGAGTTGATCGGTTAGATGTATAGCTTAGAAGGTAATTGATGAACAAAAAGAAGAGGCTTGGTTATAGGAAAACCATGAGGAACACTACTTTTGATACATCTAAAAGAAGAACGGTGGCAGTCTAAAACATCTGCAATAGAATGACCAAAAGGAACCTATAGATGAAGATACGGATAGAAGGATAGAACCCGTAAGAGGGCAGTTTGGAAATTAAAGATTTATGCCAGGCTCGATCGATTGATTGATTGATTGATTGCAAATAATTAAAATCTGGCGGCGCAACTGCCAGGGTCATATGCCGCCGGGCAACAAAGTAAAACGCACAACAAAATGAAAAGTGCATATTCAATTTAAAGTTAATATCTGGTAGTAGGAACAAAAAACTGAAAAACAATAAAAGAATTGTGTACAAAATATCAAATACTTATAAAAGTGGAAGGAGGCCCGACTCCTGAAGAAAACTAAAAACATCACTAAAATCGCTAGACGCTTTGCCAAGCATCGAGGACAAACAGTAGGCACCATCTGCCCCCTTATGCCTATGGAGGAATCTCTGACGTAGGTCCCCCAGACTCGGACACTCGACCAGCAAGTGACGGACAGTAAGGGGAACAAGACAGTCATCACAGTACGGCTGAGATTCACCATTCATCAGGAACCCATGTGTAAGCCGCGAATGCCCAATGCGAAGCCTAGCAAGAGCCACCTCCAATCGCCGAGACATAGAAGGAAGAGCCTTTGGCACAACCACTCTCTTAAAGATTTCTTTTAGTTTATTGTGAGAAACAACATCCCAGTGTCTCTGCCAACACGTATGAATTGCGTACCGCAAGTAAGGTGTTACATCTGAAGCAGGAAGTGGGTAGTCGGTTGGGGGCTGTTGAGAAGATGCAGCTTTAGCTAAAGTATCTGCCCTCTCATTGCCCACCACACCAACATGTGCAGGTACCCAACAGAAGTCTACATGGTGGCCCCGACGGCCAAGAAGAAAAAGCCACTCTAAAATTGATAAAACCAATGGATGGGATACATTAAAAGACTCCAGTGCAGACAAAGCACTACGCGAGTCACTAAAAATCACAAAAACGGATTGGGGGAGAGTAAAAATAATTTTAACAGCATATAAAATTGCAGTCAGTTCTGCCGTATACACTGAAGTAATGCCAGGAAGGCTACCACCCCTACTAAAGGAAGGGAAGACAACACCAAATCCTACTCCAGTATCAGTCTTAGACCCGTCGGTATAGACAGGGACAGAACCCTCATGAATGGAGGCATGTTCTAAAAAGAGGGAGAGGGACACATGAGAGGGAAGTGAGCCCTTTTTTTCAACAACGGACCTACAGAATGTCACACGAGGGAGCAGCCAAGAACCCACCCTTGAGATCCGATGAGGACAAATTGCCAGTCTTGGGACAGAGAGGGCTAACATAACAGACCGGACCCTGTAACCAAATGGCTTTGGGAAATTCGGACGGGTGTCAAAAACAGAAGATCGGGAATCCTGTGAGACGATGGCACAAGAAACTGAGTCTGGAATGCGGTGAAGACGATACCAACACCTCATCATTAGCAACTGGCGTCGCAAATCCAAGGGGAGTACACCAGCATCCACCAATAAGCTTGGAATCGGGGATGATCTGAATGCCCCGGTTGCCAGACGCACACCAGCATGATGTACAGAATTTAACAACCGGAGATGTGCATCTGTTGCAGAGGAGTAGACCTCACACCCATATTCAAGTTTGGGAAGAATAAGAGACCTATGCAAGAGGAGGAGGGTCTGACGGTCAGCACCCCAAGAGGTATGAGCTAAGACCCTCAAAAGACTCAAAGCTTTAAGACAAGCCACCTTAACAGAACGAATATGAGGAACCCAGGTTAGTCATCTATCAAACAAAAGACCCAGAAACCGCATCTCTTCCACACAAGATATTCTCCTACCATAGAGATACAAGTCAGGGTCAGGGTGAACCCCTCGAAGGCGACAAAAATGCATAGCCACTGTCTTTGTTGAAGAAAAATGGAAACCGTGAGTTTCTGTCCAGTCAGAAATTCGATTTAGAGCCAGCTGCAACTTCCTCTCTATCAGAGACATTCTAGATGAGGTAAAGGAAATCGAGAGGTCATCGACATATAGTGATCCTCGTACACCGTCAGGAAGTACACTAATGACACTGTTAATGGCTACAGCAAACAGAGTAACACTAAGGATACTCCCCTGTGGTACTCCATCTTCTAGAGCTCGGGTAGTAGAAAGCACTCCTCCCACTCGCACCCTTAAAATTCGGTTAGATAAAAACTGTTGAATAAAAATAGGCAAGCGTCCACGAAGACCAAACTCGTGAAGAGAGAGTAAAATACCATGACCCCAGGCAGTGTCATATGCCTTCGCCAGATCAAAGAAGACCGTGACCTGGTGTTGGTTAGTGGAGAAAGCCTCAGTGACAGAAGATTCCAAGGACAGTAGTGCATCAGAGGTAGATCGCATTTTTCGAAAACCATACTGAGCAGAGGATAAGAAGTCACCTCTCTCTAAAAACCACACAAGCCTAACACTGACCATCTTTTCCAAAACTTTACATATACAAGACGTCAAAGAAATAGGCCGATAATTCGTCGCCTGTAAGTGGTCCTTACCTGGTTTGGGGATGGGGATAACTACAGCAACACCCCAACAAGTCGGAAACTCCCCAGAACACCAGATCTTATTAAACAGTGAAAGCAAAAACAACAGGGACTCATCAGACAGGTGGCGTAAAAAGGCATAAGGAATATCATCATAACCAGGAGAGGAATCATGGCACTGCGACAAAGCCGCCTGGAGTTCAGAAATTGAAAATGGAACATTGTAAGGCTCTCCTCCAGAAGATGCAAAACTAAGACCACGAGACTCTAGGCGCCGACGGTGGCAAGCCGAAGGCGTATCTGCATCCTTCTTTGACACACTGGCAAAATGATCAGCAAGCAACTCTGCAACAGCAAATGGATCAGCCACAGTTCCACCTGCTGCAGATAAAACAGGAGGGGAGGGAACAGTAAATTTTCCTGAAATTTTCCTTACCCGGTTCCACACCCGGTTGATGGAAGTCCTCGAATTGACGGAGGAAACATAATTCTTCCAGGATGAACGCCTGGCCTCCTTTAAAACCCGCCTCATATGAGCTCGTGCCTTCTGATACGCCACCAAATACTGAGGATCCCTACGGTGACGACGAAGTCGAGAGAAGGCGACTCGTTTGGCTCTCACTGCGGAACTGCACTCAGAGTTCCACCAAGGAACCGGACGTTTAGGAAATTGACCCTTCGTTTTTGGAATAGATAACAGGGCTGCTGAGTGCAACACGGTATTGAAATATGACACAGCCTCGTTAAGACAGCCAAACTCGTTGACAGAAAGGGAAATGGAACTTAATTCCCTGAAACTTGGCCAGTCAGCCTTATGCAGAAGCCAGCGAGGAAGACGTGGCTGAGGTCCACCAGCACTAGTAGTTAAAAGTAATGGAAAATGGTCGCTGCCGTACAGGTCTGGCAACACATCCCAGGTAAAATCTAAAACAGCATCAGCAGAGCATAAGGACAAATCAATGGCAGTAAAAGTTTCAGTCTGACTATGGAAATATGTCATTTTGTTAGTATTGAAAATGCCTAACTCCTCATCTTCCACTAAAGAGGCCAGCATTACACCCCGAGGGTTGGCCTCACTATTTCCCCATAGAGGATGGTGACCATTCATATCTCCTAGTAACAGAAAGGGAGAAGGAAGGTCATGAATAAGGCGTTCCAGATCCGCCCTTTCAACAGTAGCACTAGGAGGAAGATAAAGACTGCAAACTGTAAACTGTCGACGTAAAAACATCCGGACAACAACAGCCTGCAGGGGAGTGGAGATTTCCAGATGACTATATGGAATATCCTTGCGAAGGAAGATAGCAGCACCTCCATGATGACCTTGACCTGGCACAGGATCAGAATAAAAGGCATGGTAGCCAGAAGGACCAGAAGGAACAGTATCACCCACCATGGTCTCCTGGATGCACATGCACAGAGGAGTAGATTGAGAAACAAGATGACACAGTTCCTCATAGTTTGCACGTAAACCCCGACAATTCCACTGGATGATAGAACCCATAATGGAGGAATGATGATTAAGTGCGGGACTGTACATCTGACGAGCGAGCGGGTTTGGATTGATGCTTATGAAGACCCTTCATAGGAGCTTGCCTAGCACCAGAAACCCGCACCCTCTGTCTAACATCTGAAGACAGACGTGAGGATGGGGAAGTAAGTGTTACAACACTCCTTCTTTGAGTGGGCATACCAGTTTGTTTGGTAAGTGGCTTGGGGGCTGTCTTTGGAGGCGTAGGACGGCCAGTGCCCCCACCAGAAGCCCCAGAAGTGGAAGTAAAGCCCACAGGTCTAGAGTCATTTGAGGCCGTCCTATGCTTCAGATCTGAAACACCAACAAGTGGTCCAACATCCCCAGGTGGGGACTGGACCAGAGCTGAACCATCAGCTTCAGCAGTCTCCTGGCTAGATCCCTCAGCCTGCTGGACAGAGGGAACAAGAGAGGTGTCAACGGAAGGGTCAACAACAGAGACTTTAGGTGGCCGGTCTTCATGTTCCGAGGACTCTGATGAACTACGATGACGTTTACCAGGTACAGATGGAGCCTCGGGCATACTGGCTTCAGCGGGAGAAGAGGTCCGGTCAATATTGTCGTCTGCCACCACCACAGAAGTGTGCAAGGCGTCAGCCGCCGAAGTGGGGGCAGAAACAGTTGGAGTAGCGGTCAGGCAAGCATCATTCTCACCAACAGTAGTAACCATGGGGACAGCATTCTGTATATCATGAGTTGAAGGAGTTGGTACTGGAATACGTCGAGGCTGCCTCTGAAATACAGGGCGGCGCACAGACACTCCAGTAAGGACAGCAGCATAAGTAATTCCGGGCTGGAAAAAACGAGTCTGGGCTATCTTCTTAGCTTCAAGAAACAAAACCCTCTCAGTCGTTCGGATAGACAAAATCTCCTTTTCTAGACAGTAGCATGGGCAGTTTTTAGAATTTACAGCATGCGGACCCCCACAGTGATAGCATTTAAGGGGGCCTGGACAGTCATTGGTATGACTTTGTCTGCCACAAGAGACACATATGGCAGGAAGGCCAGCCTGTGCATGACGGCAAAAGCGGCTAACATGGCCATAACCTTGACAGTGGAAACAACGCTTTGGGGTTGGCACATACGGCTTCACTGGAAGAGATAGCCAAGCAAGTTTCACTGATGCACGCAAAGTTAATCTATTAAAGGTCAGGAACAAGGTCGGAGTAGGGGTCAGGACACCATCTATTTTCTTCTGTAGACGCTCAACTTTGACAACACCTGATGACTGCAATTCCTCCAACAACCGTCCCTCTGAATATCGGAGTAGGTCACGAGAAAATATGACGCCCTTACAACTGTTGAAAGAAGCATGTGGTACGCAGCAAATACCAGAACCTGAGACAGACTTCAGAGCCATGAGACTGGAGCTCTCTTCTGGGGACGACACCTCAGCCAGAATGCTTCCGTCTCCCTGTGTCGAGATCTTCGGTTCCCTCCCACATGTAGAAACTATGGCCCGGTGCAGGTCAAAAATATCAATGTCCATCACTGACGTCCCCTTAGAGGATTTCAATACCAGATATTTGGTGTAAATTACTGGCTCTGACTCATCAAGATCTTGCCTCATAGCCCCACCAACCCGACGTGACCGCCTCCCAGTCCCATCTGATCGCCAGGGTAGAGGAGGATAAACGTCACGGGTCTGGAAAGGCTCCAGAGTGGCAATAAGTGAGGAGTCCGAAGAATGGCCAGGGACAGATGCCGTGTCGTCAACAAGAGGTTTGTCTTTATGCTCCATGTAGTACTAAAAAAAACTTCATTCCCCCACCCCCCCACCCACCATGGAGCCCAACAGGGGGAGGCCATATGTAAGGGACAGAACCACTGACGATCCCAGCGGTATCAGAGGAGTATACGCAGGTAACCACTGGGGGACGCGGACAAGGGTGACTCCAGGACAATAGGAGCCACCAGGCCCCCCATTGCCCACTTGACCCTAGCCAACGCATGACCAGCTGCTTGACCTGGTCGGGCCCAACCAGGCCGCCCGTCTAGCCAGAATAAGGGACCAAAGAGGTGTATTGCTAGCTGCAGGACGCACCGTGCAGCATCACTCAACCTCCAGGACTCCCGTCTCCCAGCATTACGGGATGCCACGCACGGCAAACACGTGGGGAGGCAACAGTCCTGCCCAAGATGGCAAGTGGGCAGGGACTAGCATCACCAGCAGGCCTCCTCCACCAGTGATGTAGGGGGTGCTTGGTCCACGACACTGACAAATGCCGAACCCTACAAAGGTAGGCATGCCTCCAAAGTAGGTGGCACTGCCAGCCACGCTTCAAGCCCCGCCACCACGTCAAGGTGACCCCCCTCAGCGGGGAGGCTCGATCGAAAGCATTGGAGTTGACAAGTTCAATGGCAAAGCTTTCGCCAAAGTCCCGAAAGGAGAATCACCAAGAGTCTGAAAGGTAGGTGAGAAGATAGCCAGTGGAGCGTCCCTGACAGAACCCATACTGACTATCTGAGAGAAGGTTGTGATTGGAAAGATGCCTTAAAATTTTTCTGTTAAGAATAGATTCGAAAACTTTTGATACACTGGGTTAAAGCAATTGGATAATAGTTAGAGGGTTAGGAATGGTCACCCTTCTTTGGGACTGGCTAAATCAGAGCAAACTTCCAGAACAAGGACAGGTACAAGTTGAAAGACAAAGGCGAATGAGTTTACCTAGGAAGGGTGTAAGCACAGAAGCACAGTTCCTGAGTAAAACAGGAAGGACTCCATCAGGCCCATATGCCTTGTTAGTACGGAGGCCAGTAATGGCAGAAAATACATCAGCTGAAGAAGTTTAAATGTCAGCCATGAGGAAGTCAGACGGGGAGTGTGATGGAGGAACAGCACTGGAATCATCTTAGGTGGAATTGGAGGAGAAAGACTGAGCAAAGAGATCTGTTTTATCAGTAGAAGAAATGGCTACAGAACTATCAGAGTAGAAAAGAGGATGGAAGGATGATGAGGTACGTAAAGTTGTGAGAAAGCTTTTTAGCAAGGTGCCAGAATGAGCGGGGAGATTTGGAGTTGGAGAGTTAAAAGCATTTAGTAAGGAAGAAATTTTTTCTGGTGAACAGGCTTAGCACTATTCCGGGCAGAAAAGTGAAAAATAATGTGATTCAGGAGTGGGTTGCCTGCAGTACTCTTTATAGGCCCTCTCCTGTTGAGGTCAGCATTAGAAAGAGCGTGATTAAACCAATGGTTACTTACATTAGTCAAAGGAATGTATGCTTCCATTCCCGAGAGAATAACCTCCGTAATGCGCAACGCCCACTCAGATGGCTCCCTACCATGGAAGCAATAATCATTCCAAGGAAAATCAAAGAAGTACTGCCTGAGGGTCTGCCAATCCGCACCTCCAAAGTGCCGCAATCGACACGTCTTTGCAGGGTCCACTGCCTGTATCGGAGCGATAGGACAGGTTAAGGCAATAAGAATATGATCGGAGGAGTCCAACGAAGAGAAAACACTAACAGTGTAAGTAGAAGGATTAGTTGAAAGCAAGAGGTCAGTTATTTTGTAGCTCTCTTGAAGGCCGTTAGTGATACGAGTACATGCTGCACTAGGTCATTAAGGATGGCTTGTTCACCAGGTGGCTCAGTTAAACGAGAGGAGAGCCAAAAGTGGTGGTGAACATTAAAATCTCCTAGAATGGAGATTTCAGAGAAATAAGAAATGGATACAATGTGTTCTATCACAGAAGTAAGACAGTCCAAGAATTTTTAATAGTAGAATTAGGAGATAAGAAAACAGGTCAGATATATTTAGTCACAGAGTGACAGAAGAGCCGAAGCCAGAGAGTAGATCATTCAGAAGAATCAAGTTCAGGAACACGAGAGCAAGATAGATCGTTGCATACATATACACAACAGCAACCACTGGCTTTGAGATTAGTATATAGAAAGTAGGATACAGAAAACGGTTTGTTGTCAGTTGACTTAGCTGAGTCTCCGTTAAGAAGGGAAGGTGAGGTTTAGACGAGGAGAGGTGGTATTCAAATGAAGAAGTGAGTTCGACAGTTTCCAGGCATTTTGAGTCACCACTGGGAGAGGGGCGGATGGTGGGGGCATTTATGGTCCCCCTCTCTATGAGGACTCCGAGGCATAGTTTTAGTACGCCATTTTCTTTAAATTTGAAAAGGTAATGTAGTATGTACTGTGCATGTAGATTGATGCTGACAGAGAAACTTGTACTGGAGAGCATGCTGGTCGAGTCTCTGTGTAACTAAAACACTGAAAATTTCAGAAAAATGGGGATGGTCAGGATGAAATCCCGAGGGCTGATGAAGCGGGAGATTCAGCTCTCCCTATCATCAGCTTTCCATCCTCCTTGGGAGTACTGCCCTATTCGACTGGTACTACAGTCTACTCCTACTTGCAGTAATGCAACAGTTTGTAGTTACATACGTGTAGCAATTGTAACTACAAATGCTTGCATTGCTGCAGTTATGTTACAATTCCTACATGTATCGACAAATGCTTGCATTACTGCAAATATCATAGTGTTCCTACAATTATGTAACTGCAAACGATAGCATTCTGCAATTATGTTACAACTGCTACAATTATGTAACTAAAAACTTTTCCATACTACAATTATGTTACAACTGCTACAGTTATGTAAGTAAAAACGCTTGCATTACTGCAACTATATTATAATTGCAACAATTATGAATATACAAACACTAGCATTACTGCAAGTGTTTTCTGTTTGCTACAATTAGGTAACTACAAACGATAGCATTACTGCAATTATTTACAACTGTCACATATATGTAACTACAATTATATGGCCATCACAATTTTGTAACTGTTGCATTAACAAGATGTAACTACAATTTTATGGCAGTCACAAATATGTAACAGTTGCATTACCAAGATGTTACTACTGTTACATAAAACTACAGTTTTATGTAACAGTTGCATTAACGCAATGTTATATCAGAATTTCATTGCCTAACAGTTGCATTTACATAATGTGACTACAATTGCATTTAGACGATGTAACTGGAATTGTGATACAATATTCATATAATAATGTTCCTTTTACAATATTATGTACGAAGTATTTCACTTAATTAGTTTACAAGTTTATTGTAATGTGTTTATGTATACATTAATATATTATGACGGTATTTACTGTCGTTCGTAACAGACTGGCCTATCATTTTTTAAAACAACAGGCAATAGATCAAAGTCACATGCCAAGGTCAACTTATATTTTTGAATATGATGTACAATAAATTTTGTGGAAGGGTACACGTTAAAACAAAGCTATTAGGATATTCGATTCTGCGAGCAATCAACGTTCATGATCACAAGGAAAGGTCAAATATCAAGGACACTAAGCAAATTATACATTAATTAAAGTTGGCGTATACGTTAATGATTAAGCAACAATTAAGCAATATTTCAAAGGTCAACTTCACACGAAGACAAATATTTGGTCTTTAGTTCAATAGGTGGACACAGTTGTTGCACTCTTGGATGTTTGTTTTGAGTTGAATTTTGCTGATTCCTTTTTTATATACAAGGAAATAAGGAACCAAAGTCCTGAAACTTGTAAACCGTTTCTTCCAAGGAAAAAACAACAATACAAAGGAGAACCAAATTCAAGATCAGTTCATTTCGAGATGCCTTGACACACTGCATTTGAAACACTTGGAATACAGACAGAGTGAGACAGTCCCTAGAGTTGGCCTTTTCCATAAACGAATGATTGGCAGTAACGGGTTAACTCTTGCATTAGAAAGTTGAACAGAAAAAAGATGAGACTTTGTTGCTAGACAGAAGCTACGCGCCCTTCGGTGATGTGGAGGGATGGAAGCAGACAGTTCAGAGGAGCAGTGTCCATTGAAGTAGCGATAAAAAATAAAGATGCAAAAGTCCAGCAGAGAGACAGAATGAAAGGAGCCAGTAAGAGAAGGAGAGTTAATGACAAAAAGCCTTTGACTCGATCCTATTGAGAAGAGCGGTATGTGGGGAGCCTTCCCACACATGAGAGTTGTACTTTACACAGGGGCGAATAAAACCCTTGTACAAAGTCAAACTCTGTGCAAGGGTAAAGAAGGTACAGACTCGGCGGTAAATTTTTAGAAGTAACCAACGTTTTCGTTTATTATTATTTTTATGGTTTCCAATGCAAAATACCGTGTTTTAATTAGTTTTGACCTTCATTTTTGGGGGAAAATCCCCCGTTTGTAATTTTGAGTAAGATTTCCAAAAGTGGGTTTATCCCCCCAAATCAAGATAAAAATTAATTGAAAACACACTAATCTGCATTAAACTAACCAAAACTAACCTAACCTAACTTAACCTAGGGCCTGACATAGACCGAGTCCAAATGCTTGCACCAGCCAATATGGCGCGATATTCATCCGCTACTGAGAGATAACCTAACCTAAGTCACTACATGACGACCCCTACAAAATTAGCTCCCCCAACTCAAACTGGGCTTAAAAGGTAAGTCTTGGTTAGAATAGTTCAGGGACGTAATATAATGAAAATCGGTAATGTTGGTTACTTCTAAAGTTATATCGACTCGGCTTAGCACATCTAATCTCTTGGAAGCGGCTTTTACAAGAGATGTAATGTCATCTTTCCAAGATAAATCACGACAGAACTTAACCCCAGGTATCTTTAATGATGATGCAGGATTAAGCTGGATATTATTAAGCACTATTGGGTACTCCGGTGAACGATATGGCTGGTTAATAGGTGTAAGAACTGAGTCCATGATACATCAAAAACAATAAGATTACTTTTATCCCAGTCACAGAAACGAGCCAAGTCAGTCATTAGGTGTTCTATAGTCTCATCACCTGTTTATTGAAGTAACTGCTGAGATGGATGTTGCTGGAACTGAATGGAAAGGTGAAGCGTGGAATCATCATCGTATGAGTTGATCGGTTAGATGTATAGCTTAGAAGGTAATTGATGAACAAAAAGAAGAGGCTTGGTTATAGGAAAACCATGAGGAACACTACTTTTGATACATCTAAAAGAAGAACGGTGGCAGCCTAAAACATCTGCAATAGAATGACCAAAAGGAACCTATAGATGAAGATACGGATAGAAGGATGGAACCCGTAAGAGGGCAGTTTGGAAATTAAAGATTTATGCCAGGCTCGATCGAAAGCACTGGAGTTGACAAGTTCAATGGCAAAGCTTTCGCCAAAGTCCCGAAAGGAGAATCACCAAGAGTCTGAAAGGTAGGTGAGAAGATAGCCAGTGGAGCGTCCCTGACGGAACCCATACTGACTATCTGAGAGAAGGTTGTGATTGGAAAGATGCCTTAAAATTTTTCTGTTAAGAATAGATTCGAAAACTTTTGATACACTGGGTTAAAGCAATTGGATAATAGTTAGAGGGTTAGGAATGGTCACCCTTCTTTGGGACTGGCTAAATCAGAACAAACTTCCAGCAAGAAGGACAGGTACAAGTTGAAAGACAAAGGCGAATGAGTTTACCTAGGAAGGGTGTAAGCACAGAAGCACAGTTCTTGAGTAAAACAGGAAGGACTCCATCAGGCCCATATGCCTTGTTAGTACGGAGGCCAGTAATGGCAGAAAATACATTAGCTGAAGAAATTTAAATGTCAGCCATGAGGAAGTCAGACGGGGAGTGTGATGGAGGAACAGCACTGGAATCATCTTAGGTGGAATTGGAGGAGAAAGACTGAGCAAAGAGATCTGTTTTATCAGTAGAAGAAATGGCTACAGAACTATCAGACTAGAAAAGAGGATGGAAGGATGATGAGGTAGGTAAAGTTGTGAGAAAGCTTTTTAGCAAGGTGCCAGAATGAGCGGGAAGATTTGGAGTTGGAGAGTTGAAAGCATTTAGTAAGGAAGAAATTTTTTCTGGTGAACAGGTTTAGTACTATTCCGGGCAGAAAAGTGAAAAAAGATGTGATTCAGGAGTGGGTTGCCTGCAGTACTCTTTATAGGCCCTCTCCTTGTTGAGGTCAGCATTAGAAAGAGCGTGATTAAACCAATGGTTACTTACATTAGTCAAAGGAATGTATGCTTCCATTCCCGAGAGAATAACCTCCGTAATGCGCAACGCCCACTCAGATGGCTCCCTGCCATGGAAGCAATAATCATTCCAAGGAAAATCAAAGAAGTACTGCCTGAGGGTCTGCCAATCCGCACCTCCAAAGTGCCGCAATAGACACGTCTTTGCAGAGTCCACTGGCCGTATCGGAGCGATAGGACAGGTTAAGGCAATAAGGATATGATCGGAGGAGTCCAACGAAGAGAAAACACTAACAGTGTAAGTAGAAGGATTAGTTGAAAGCAAGAGGTCAGTTATTTTGTAGCTCTCTTGAAGTCCGTTAGTGATACGAGTACATGCTGCACTAGGTCATTAAGGATGGCTTGTTCACCAGGTGGCTCAGTTAAACGAGAGGAGAGCCAAAAGTGGTGGTGAACATTGAAATCTCCTAGAATGGAGATTTCAGAGAAATAAGAAATGGATACAATGTGTTCTATCACAGAAGTAAGACAGTCCAAGAATTTTTGATAGTAGAATTAGGAGATAAGAAAACAGGTCAGATATATTTAGTCACAGAGTGACAGAAGAGCCGAAGCCAGAGAGTAGATAATTCAGAAGAATCAAGTTCAGGAACACGAGAGCAAGATTGGTCGTTGCATACATATACACAACAGCAACCACTGGCTTTGAGATGAGTATACAGAAAGTAGAAGGATAAAGAAAACGGTTTGCTGTCAGTTGACTTAGACAGCTGAGTCACTGTTAAGAAGGGAAGGTGAGGTTTAGACGAGGAGAGGTGGTATTCAAATGAAGAAGTGAGTTCGACAGTTTCCAGGCATTTTGAGTCACCACTGGGAGAGGGGCGGATGGTGGGGGCATTTATGGTCCCCCTCTCCATGAGGACTCCGAGGCATAGTTTTAGTACGCCATTTTCTTTAAATTTGAAAAGGTAATGTAGTGTGTACTGTGCATGTAGATTGATGCTGACAGAGAAACTTGTACTAGAGAGCATGCTGGTCGACTCTCTGTGTAACTAAAACACTGAAAATTTCAGAAAAATGGGGATGGTCAGGATGAAATCCCGAGGGCTGATGAAGCGGGAGATTCAGCTCTCCCTATCATCAGCTTTCCATCCTCCTTGGGAGTACTGCCCTATTCGACTGCTACTACAGTCTACTCCTACTTGCAGTAATGCAACAGTTTGTAGTTACATACGTGTAGCAATTGTAACTACATATGCTTGCATTGCTGCAGTTATGTTACAATTCCTACATGTATCGACAAATGCTTGCATTACTGCAAATATCATAGTGTTCCTACAATTATGTAACTGCAAACGATAGCATTCTGCAATTATGTTACAACTGCTACAATTATGTAACTAAAAACTTTTCCATACTACAATTATGTTACAACTGCTACAGTTATGTAAGTACAAACGCTTGCATTACTGCAACTATATTATAATTGCAACAATTATGAATATACAAACACTAGCATTACTGCAAGTGTTTTCTGTTTGCTACAATTAGGTAACTACAAACGATAGCATTACTGAAATTATTTACAACTGTCACATATATGTAACTACAATTATATGGCCATCACAATTTTGTAATTGTTGCATTAACAAGATGTAACTACAATTTTATGGCAGTCACAAATATGTATCAGTTGCATTACCAAGAAGTAACTACTGTTACATAAAACTACAGTTTTATGTAACAGTTGCATTAACGCAATGTTATGTCAGAATCTCATTGCCTAACAGTTCATTTACATAATGTGACTACAATTGTATTTAGACGATGTAACTGGAATTGTGATACAATATTCATATAATTATGTTGCTTTTACAATATTATGTATTTCACTTAATTAGTTTACAAGTTTATCGTAATGTGTTTATGTATACATTAATATATTATGACAGTATTTACTGTCGTTCGTACGACAGTGGGCGTGACAGATCGATATGTAGGCATGACATGTTATAATATAGTACTATGTGTAAGTATGGTATGTGGCTATATAGACATACAGTAGATAACAATATTTTAAACAGGTCTGAGTTCTCCAGGAAGAGATAGAAAACACATCTTACCTAGACGAATCAAGAATGCCAAACACTCCTGATCATGTGCCGGAAAAATGACCCCTCTCATCACACACACACACACACACACACACACACACACACACACACACACACACACACATACACACACATACGCCCACTTTTGTCGGAAGCTAGAGGGAGATATAAGTCCGATATAATATGTAGGAAAGCTAGTCAGACACAGAAAGACAGGAGAGAACAAGAGTCAGAGGAGAGAGTGATAAGGAGTATGACAGTGAGAGTAAAGTAGGAGGACTGCAACTAGCATAAACTACTACTAACCATAGGCTAAATGGGTTACGCCAAGTTGCTAACTTTAATTCATATAACTGTCTCAATAATAAACCCCATCGACCTAAATCTGCCTATTTCATCATCCCACTTAAAATACGAAGAGAATAACGGAGCAGAGAAGGACTATATCTCCTACAACGCCTCACCATTACTGTCTTTTAGTGTCTCTCCCATCGACGGTTCAACAAGATAACCTTCTCTATAGAATTTCACCCCTCAGCTACGTCTACTTACATGTGTGTGTGTGAGTGATCTAAATAACTCATTTTTTCCCGATTTTAAGCAACGTTGTGGAAGGGGTGTGGCTAAGATAATGACTAAACCTACAAAGGTCAAGGTTAAAGTTTGATCTAGCGAGATGTACTTAAACACATTTAATCCAGTTTAGATCAAATTATAGGAATGTAGTGATTCAATTTTGAGAACAATCAGTCGAAATTCAAATGAGTTTGACCCATGTGCCTGTGTATGAACAAACTAACTATAACAGTGTCGAATATGATTTGGATCAAAACTTGGTTCATGAGCTGATGATCGACTAACAGACCAGCCCTATCATTTTTTTAAACAAACAATAGATCAAAGTCACATGCCAAGATGTCTTATAATTTTGTATATGATGTACAAGTACAATTTGTGGACGGTTTCACATTAAAAATAAAGCTATTAGGATATTCGATTCTGGGAGCAATAAGAAGTTCATGGTCACAAGGAAAGGTCAAATATCAAGGACACTAAACGCAGTAAACATTAATATTCTTTGCTTTATAAGAATCAAAGTTGATGGATGGGTTCAAGAATAGGCAAGAATAAGGCAAATATTCCAAAGGTCAACTTCACACGGAAAAAAGAAATATTTGGTCCTCAGTTCAGTAGGTGGACACTGTTGT
>NC_136978.1:24100065-24102565 GCF_032717465.1 Coenobita brevimanus
CACTCCACTAGGGAGTACTTTGCACGGTATGGAACCGTTCAAAGCAATCACCTACACAAAGTGGCACATCACAAACAGGACACATGTGACTTGTGTCCCCTCCTCATCTTGCCCAGGGAACACAGGGTGCACCGCAACCTTCTCCTGCCAGGGATCCTCTCCCGACGGTGCCCCAGTGTGTGTTGTCCAGCCGCATCCTATGGTTGACAAAGCGACGTCGCCTGCTGGGCTGGATTCCTGGGTGTCCCTGGTCCTCTTCTCCTGGAGGTTGAGCACGGGCCCGGGCATCACAGCGACAAAGTTCTCCCGACAGACCAGGAAGTGGTGATGGCTCCCTCTCCACCTGCACTGGTTCACAACTGATGTTGGTGGTGGCTCCTGTGCTGGGACTCCTCCTGCAGTTGGTGCTCCTGGCTGGTCCTCCTCCCCTCTTGGTGGCGCAGGAGCCATTGGTGTGGGCAGCTCTGTGGTTGCTGCATCAGGTGCTGGGAGTCCTCCCTGTGCTGGCCGTTGGGTTGGAAGATCAGGGGCGTGGTGGATGACATGCCCTGACGGAGGCCACTCTGCTTCGTCGAAGAAAAGGAGTTTGTCGATTATTTCTTCGAGAAACTCCAGCAGAGTGACCTGCCTCCGTACGGTCTTTTTAATACAGAGGCGAAGGCATTAAGCAACGCCATCTGGATGAGGTAGAACGTAACCTTCTTGGGTCCACTTGACGGTCCGGCTTTGCATAGGGTAATATTGGACCATTTGGTCAAAGTGGTCTACCCCACCCATATGGCGATTGTAGTCAACCACCACGACGGGCTTGTTGATGGTCTTCTGGACGTATCTGGTCGTCCCGTCACGTGCCCTGGTCTTCCCTCGAACCCGCTTTGGGATGGTGTCTTCGCTGTGGAAGGTGGAGATCATGTTGACGATGCGCTTGTCCTTCCACAGCAGCACCATCACATTATCCTTGCTCATCCATGTGATGCCCGGCGCCGGTAGATCCCTGCCCCGATGCGATGTCCTGCAGCTGCTTCGATTGCTCCTCTCTAGCCAGGCGTAGGGTTTACACGTAGGTTCCTGCAGTGAAGAGGAGTTTGCACTGAGATACAGAGTTGTAATAATTGTCCATGTAAACTTTGTATCCCTGATCCTTCAGCAGCTCTACGAGGCCCATGACCGTCTCTGCTCCAAGGTCTTCCTCTGCCCCGTATACACATCAAAGTTGAAGATGTAGCCCGAACAAGCCTCAGCCAGGATGTAAAATTTGATGGCATACTTGGCAGGCTTCGTGGGTTGTAGACAACGGAAGCTGAGCCTCCCCTTCCAAGCCAGCCAGTCCCTCATCCAGGCTGAGATTTTTCTTCGGGCTGGTAGGTGTTCCTGAACCGCTGAAGGAGGTACTCGAGTACCGTGCGAACCCTGATGAGCCGGTCTTGACTGTCCCAGGGGGATGGCAAGCGAGTTGAACGCGTGGAAGTGTTTCAAGATGGCCCGAAACCGCCTTCCACTCATCACTTGCGAAAACATGGGGTAGTTGTGCACCCTGGACCGATGCCAGTAATGCCTGATGGTCGGCATTGTAACTACCCCCATGAGTAAGTAAATCCCCAGGAACCTGGCCATCATCTCTTCACTACAGATAAACCATGAGTCCAAACCAGTCCCCAAGAATGCTGCGTAGTTGTTTGTCTACGCGGGTTAAGTACACCAACAACTCCCTGGTGAAGAACAGTTGGAAAAACTGCAGCGGAGTTGTTGACGTCTCAACCTTCATCCCAGGGGATCCGGTAAAGGGCCCATTTGCTGGCGTGAATGGGCCACTGCTCCACCCCTCGTCACGTGCGTCAACACCAGTGGCACGGGTCGCAGTGGGTCGGGGGTTCCGACACCCTTGTGCCTCCTCGGCGACCCCTTGGCCGGCCTCCATGGCCACGCTGAGGACCGCGACGTCTTCGTGGCGGGGAAGGTGTCGGTGATGGAGAGGACGGCGACACTATCTCACTCTTCGGGGTCGGCGCGTGGTTCTCCTCTTGGGGCCCGGCCAGGGGAGGATGACACAGTCGCATCCTGCACCAGTTCCAGTGCCGAAAGTGCACGACGTGCAGGTGCCAGTGTCATGTAACTCGGCCCTGGCCGGGGACGTTAGGCCGGCAAAGGGGTACCTGGAGGCAAAAGGAGGAGAGACAGCGGTCGCTCTTGGTCCCACTGGACCGATAGGAGGCGATACCTCTTCTTCAAGTGGGGACAACGGCTGGGTTGAACCATGGGACACCGGTGGTGTTGGTGTCCGCTCCCGTCTTGTCAGGCGTGGTGTTTCAGACGCCTCAGGGGTTGGATCATCTATGTCAACCCAGTCCTCCTCACTTGAGGCACCGCTTATCTCCTCATCCTCCTCGCTAGTCGTCTCCTCCTCGAACAGAACCTTCTGCCACTCATCAGCTGACAGTCCCTTCCTTTCCATCTTGACTAATGTAGCTTGGCAGTAATAATTCTCACAAAAGGATTCAAT
>NC_136978.1:24107565-24172565 GCF_032717465.1 Coenobita brevimanus
CTCCCCTCCCGACTTCCGCGTGGCCACGACGCCATCCATAACACTTGCTTCCCCCATAAAATTTCACCATGCCATCCACTGAAACTTTCACAAACTATATATTGATGCCTTGGCTGCATTATTGACATACGTCAGCTCACGCAACACGGCCTAGTGGGGGGGCGGAGTGACAAAACCCCGCTACACTGACCATGAGTCTTTCTCAAAGGCACAACGATTCCTAACCGCCATTATTTCTTTTCAACACATAGATATATGTTCCATCGACAATATCACGTCACTATATGTTCACATACAATGTATTATCACACTGAGTCAATAGGGGCCTTTGCTTCGGGCAGGAGGGGGAAAATAATGGAGGATTTAAAGGGAACCACGATCTGTCACCCTCACCGCCTGGCTGCTGGACAATGACTGAGGTTGGAGCGAGCGGGGTGAGGGACATGAGCCGACACAGCGTTGCCAATGACTTACCTCGAGTAGGCCTTGGCTACCCTAAGACGCGCCGAAAAATCACGCAAATCGGCCTATAACTTTTTTTCTGGCGAATATTTTTGGGCCTTAAGGACGCGAGTCGCGTGACTGTGTCTGCCCGAATGCAAGCCGATACCACGCGAATCGCGTGACCGTGCCTGAAAGGGTTAACAGAGACTCAATTGTCTGAGTCAACTGACAGCAAATACTTTTCTGCATCCTCCAGCTTTCTGTATACTCGTCTCAAAGCCAAAGGTGGCTGTTGTGTAAATGTATGCAACGACTTATCTTGCTCTCGTGTTTCTGAACTTGATTCTTCTGAATTCCTTACTCTCAGGCTTCGGCTCTTCTGTCATTCTCTGACTAAATATATCTGCATTGTTTTCTTATCTCCTATTTCTACTGAGTATCAAAAAATCTTGGACTATGTTACTGCACTTCAACCGGTGTATGTGGCAGCGTCGCATTCACGAGCACAGAAGTTGCCTTCGATGCATTTCTGTCGAAAAATATTCCTTCAGCTTTGGGCTTGTACTAATGGATAAAGCAATAGTAATATTTACATTTGAAGGCTTGACTCTGATAACACGAATATATCATGACGGTACTGATTATTTAGTAACTTGTTTCTCGTAGACCCAAGCAAGTGACAAATATGTATATTTGGTTCCACTCCACGACTTCCTGTAGGTTTGAACCAGCGAACACAGAGTGAACAAGTTCGAAGATTCATTTGTTACCAGGAGAGAGAGAGAGAGAGAGAGAGAGAGAGAGAGAGAGAGAGAGAGAGAGAGAGAGCGTGTATGGTGGGCGCCTGTGAATTTTGGAATAATGAGGTGGAGGCAGACTGGCGCAGGGAAATGCAACGGATGAGATATCCTGGATTCCTGTGATCCATTGAAAACAGGCCACAGTGAATATTTCTTCCATCAGTCACTAGAACTTGCCTTGCTTTGTGATATATATATATATATATATATATATATATATATATATATATATATATGTATATATATATATATATATACATATATATATATATATATATATATATATATATACATATATATATACATATATATATACATATATATATACATATATATATATATATATATATATATATATATATATATATATATATATATATATATATATATATATATATATATATATAGCTTTCGTTGGAATAATGAATTAGGAGATAAATGCTGTTGATTTAACAAAAAGCTGTGCTTAAGAAAGTAATTTGCCTCTCTGTCCAGAGAGAGATCTCCAGTTAATGAGAAAAATACTTATGAGTTTGCTAATAATCTCCAGGTGCCAACCACCAGAGAGAGAGAAAAAAATGCGACCATAAGGCATCTAACAGAAGTTACGCGGCCTGCCAAATCATTTGACAAAGTCAACTGGCGTTACCCAGAATAAAACCCATCTTTCATTTTGTCCGACGAGACGTTATCCTGGGATAAATAAACTCCTTCGTCATCAGCCAAAGGAAAAATTCCCTATTTAGCTCGAGCACCTTATTTGCTCATATCGCATAAAATCATGTGTATGTAGCCGGAATGAAGCCCCTTATCTACGACCTGGCAAACTCCCTGTAAAGAGTATCCGGTACTATTTTCTACCGACAGAGTTAAGCGGTGAGACTCATCTTTCGTGTAAGGAAATCCATCCCGCCTCTGTGTGTGTGTGTGTGTGTGTGTGTGTGTGTGTGTTGAACTGAGAGTCATCTGACTCGTGGAGCATGGTATGCGGGTTGGTAGGTTGGTGACTGGGTGGGTGGATTGGTTAGTGTAGGTTGGTTGTTTCACAGGCGGATTAGGTGGTGTGGGTGGGCGAGAGGGAGGGAAAGGGTTGTTGGGCTGGTTAAGTGAGGTGCATTGTTTAAGTGGGGTGGGTGGTGAGGCTACCTGTAGGACAAGGCAAGAGACGGGTTTGTGTCGTCCTACTTTTGAGACATACTGTATTAAGGTTGTGGGTATGTGCGTTGATGGGTGGGCGTGTAGGTGGATGGACGGATTGTGGGAAAACAGGCCACTGGGGTTAGGTGATTTGAGTTAATGTCCGAGTTGGGAAAATCGGTGCACAGGGGATATTATTCTGGAATCATGCTGAAGTAGGTATATATATCCAGTGGGTTACAACAGGTCCATCGTGCAATACGCCTGTTGGTTAAGAGGTCTGTGTTTCAACTGCACGTATCAGTGGGTGATATAACCACGTCGGATAACAGGTTTATGGGGAAAATAGGTTCATTATGAAAAATACATCCATGAGTATACGTCCATGTAGGAAATCTGCATCCATGGAGAGATTCAAGGTCGACGGAGAAATTGGTCCGTGGGGAGAAAATACATCAATAAGGAAAATTAGTTCGTGGGAAAATAGGTTACGAAGAGAAGTAGGCGTCTTAAAAAAAAGAAAGAAAAAAGAAGAAGAGTCATTAAAGGAAATAGATCCATGGGGGACTGTGCTCCAAGTGGTGAAAATGTCCATTGATAAAAATATTCATGGGGTGATAATAGGTCCATAGGGGCATACACGTATTGTAAACATACATGAAGATATTTACATCAATGGGATCTAAAATATCCAACTTTTAACAGCGATCGTTGACTGGAATTAGGCTTACCACTGCACACCTTGGACCAAACAACCATTAGCCAGACCCTATTACCACTTCGTCATCCAGTTATTATATTTCATAATTTTCCTTCATTTACTCATTTAGGCATAGAGAGCCAACCGAAACAAAAGGAAAAATCCCTGTTTAACTGTGCTGAGCACCTCATTTCTCGACCTCATTCCTCTAAAATACACGGGCACCCGCTACTCTCTCTCTCTCTCTCTCTCTCTCTCGTGGGGAGCACGATAGCACAGTGGTAGCGCGCTGAGCTTGTGATCGGAAGGTCGCAAGTTCGAACCTCGCCCGGGCTACCGTTGCCGGGAGGGGTAGCTCCCTCCTGTAACCCCAGCGGGGCTATATGGCCTTAGTTGCCTAGCTCGGGGAAGTCATTTCTCCATTTCTCTCTCTCTCTCTCTCTCTCTCTCTCTCTCTCTCTCTCTCTCTCCTGGTAACAAATGAATGCTTTGAACTTGTTCACTCTGTGTTCGCTGGTTCAAACCTACAGGAAGTCGTGGAGTGGAACCAAATATTCATATTTGTCACCTGCTTGGCTCTATACGAGAAACAAGTTACTAAATAATCAGTATCGGTATGATATATTCGTGTTATCAGAGTCAAACCTTCAAATGTAAATATTACTATTGCTTTATCCATTAGTACAAGCCCAAAGCTGAAGGAATATTTTTCAACAGAAATGCATCGAAGGGAACTTCTGTGCTCGTGAATGCGAAGCTGCCACATACACGGGTTGGCTGGACGAGGGAGGCCAAGAACTCGTGGCCACAATAGCACCTTTCCTTCTTGCTAGAAGTTTGCTCTGATTCAGTCAGTCCCAAAGAAGGGTGACCATTCCTAACCCTTTAACTATTGTCCAATTGCTTTAACATCCTGTGTATCAAAAGTTTTCGAATCTATTCATAACAGAAAAATTTTAAGGCATCTTTCCAGTCACAACCTTCTCTCAGATTGTCATGGCGAAAGCTTTGTCATTGCACTTGTCAACTCATATGCTTTCGATCGAGTCTGGCATAAATCTTTAATTTCCAAACTTCCCTTTTACGGTTTCTATCTTCTGTGTCTTCACCTATTGCTTCTTTTCTGGTCGTTCTATAGCAGGTGTTGTAGACTGCCACCGTTCTTCTCCTAGATCCATCAACAGTAGTGTTCCTCAAGGGTTGTTCTATCACCAACTCTCTCCTTTTTCTTCATCAGTTATCTTCTAAGCTACACATCTAACCGATCAACTCATACGATGATGATTCCACGCTTCACCTTTCCATTCAGTTCCAGTGTCACGAGTCGGCTAGTGACATTGGCTTTTGTGGGAAACCGCGAACTCTAGTGGAATCCCAGTTTATCGTTCAGTTAACCGCTCATTCGGTCGGGAGTCCTTTCAAATCAATTTTTCAGTGTCATAAGTGATCGTCTTTGTGTGAGACATTAGCGCTTCCGTTGAGCGATTTGTTTTGGGCGCGTTTCGCTCACTCTAGCCGTTAAAAATGCGGCCCTAGCGCTCCTTTTTTCCCACGAGTTTGTCAGTCAAGTGTCTGTCGTGACGGAGTGAGGTTCTGTGCTCCAGCAGTGAGAGTAGTGAGAGGTCAGCTAGCACCCAGACTCCACTAGACTACAGTTCTCCAGGCTCCCACCCTTCTTGGTGATACACCACATTCATTGACCAGTATTTCCTTTTTGTATTTTCCTAGGTTTAAGAGTTTTGTTAAGTGTGCTGTTTCCTCACATACTGGCCGGCTGCGCCGCAAGTTGTTTTTTTTTAGGCGTAAGAATTTAGCTTTTGAGTGAGTGAGTGAGTACGATCTCTTTATTTGAATTCATTTGAAATGTAACGTTAAATTTATTTCTTTGTAATGAATAAATTTAACAGTTCTTTATCTTGAGCTTAATGTAATGTAAATTCGTGTTTCATTTCTCCACAATTAAGCTTATTTCCCTTATAGCTCCTAGCTTGCATAAACGTTTTGCCATTCATAACTGGTACTTAGGCCAGTCTTGTTGTATTAAGCTTAAAATCCGTTGTGCCTTCTAGGAGTTAAACATCAGCAAGAACCTGATATCATTAATAGTATTAGTTATTTATTGTCAGGGGTGGTCACTTTCTCCAGAGGCTAACAGTACTAATAATCAGCATTTGTGAGTAATTAGTCTCTGCTGTGTACTGTTGAGAAAGTTTATAAATTCTCGTTCTGAGAGTCCGGCGAAGCAAGCCGGTATAAAGTAATCATTGCTTGATTTAGCAAGACAATTCATTGTCCCTGCTCTTCAATATTATTTATCATTATCATTTAAATAATCTTGCTTTTATTTTAAAAACCCCGTGACAATTGGCGACCTCATTCCAGGATATTAACTCCTAGCTCTAAAGCTATTCACGAGATAATACTCATTCATATTTAGGTATTTATCATTAAAGTTTATTGGCACAAGTTTACTGGTGTTTACCGTTAGTTTAGCAAGTGAATTTTGCTCTATTAATTGATAGAGTACTTAACTCTATTTAGTACTTTATTTTTGGTAACGCCAAATGATTTTATTCGCTCCTGGGTAGCCGCCATACCCATTGCGTTAATTATTGAGTCTTCCCAGTCATTTGCAGTTTTGCTTTATTCTTTTCAAGTTAACAAGATACGACTGGTCACCACTAGCTTGTGTCTGTATTCTTTACTTGTGTTTATTAGCATTCGTTTGCGAAGTAGCAATCAGTACTGAGTCGCTAGTTATTTAGATTGAGCTAGCATCATGGCAGCCACATCTATGTACAGGAAGCTAAAGAAATGGGCCTCACAGACCCAGAGAAAATTTAGAGTTACGTTCTCTCACGGTTTAATTACGAGCAAGAACGTGAGAAAGATGCTCGTGAAGAGCGTAGAATCCAACGCGAACACGAGCGAGAACAGCGTGAGGAACGCGAAAAGGAGCGCGAATACGAGCGAGAACAGCGCGAACACGAGCGAAAACAGCGCGAACTCGACTTAGAACACGAGCGGGAACAAGGTGAAGATGAACGTGCCGAACGTGAGGCACGAGAAAAACATGAGCTTGAGATTTTGAAGCTCAAACGAGATTCTTTGGCTTCAGACACATCTGGTGCAGTTGGTCAAAGCTCCACGAGCGTTCTCCCTGCACATATCCTTGCGACCCCACGCATCAAGCTTCCTTCATACAAGGAAGGCAAGCGAATCGAGCCGTACATAGCTCGTTTTGAGGACATGACAGACATGTATGAACTGGATGAGGCAGCTAAGCGGCTCCAATTTCTTAGTTTATTTGAGAGCCCTGCCCTCGATCTTCTCCACAGAATTCGTGGAGACAATCTCACGTATGAGATGATGAAAGCTGCACTCATTAAGGCGTATGGTCTCACAGTAGATGACGCCAAAGTTCAGTTCATGCGAGCTCATCTCCAAGACAAGGAGACAGCTGTTCAAATCCTCGACCGTCTCACTGCTTACTTAGGTGAGTGGATGGAGAAAGATGAAACTCCTTCCACGTGTGAGGGGATAGTTGACCTTATGCTGCGTACACAGCTAGAGAGATCGTGGCCTGCTGAGCTCATAGCACAGCTTAAGATCTGCCAGGTGAAAGATGCCAGTCAAATGGCAGAAAAGGCTGACGCATATTTTCCTGCATACGGATATCAAACTCGTAAGCAAAACACCTGGAACAGCAGAAAAGATACTGCCAAGTCTGGGAAGCCGTCTCAGACTGAATCCCAGCACCAAGGCCGTTCTCAGAGTAATGGCCAAGGTCCAAGCAAACCGCAGAAGGACCAGGGGCAAATTACACAGCAGCCTGCTTGGAGGCGGTACAACAAACACCCCAACCAGCAGCAGTTCCCCAAGCAGCAGCAGCAATACAAGGACAAGCCACGTAACCCTCAGTCAGGTCAATTAGTGTATCAGAGGCAGGAGGCAAATGCAGCCTTCATTCCACGACAAGCACAAGGTGGTGCCATCTCTACCAGTACAGGTACTTCCCAATAGTTCACGAGTCCCCCTCCGACCGTGAACTCTCCTCCACAAGTAGTCAATGCTCCACCACCTCAGATTGTGAGTACGACCCCACAGACACCTAGTTCCCAGGGCGCCACGTTTGCTGCATCGGTTGTTCTGCAATTTCATGAATGACTGGCTGCTACCTCCTCAGACCCTTCCACCAGCAACACTGCCTTTCTTGTTCAGCCAGGGTTTGTGGGAGGTGTTTCTGTAAATGTTCTGAGGGACAATGGTTCCTCAGGTTGCTCTGTTAAGCAGAGTTTAGTTCGGCCTGATGAGTATACAGGTCGACAGATCCAAGTTAGACTTATTGATGGATCAGTGAGATTGTTCCCTGAGGCATGTATCCAGGTGGCGTCTCCATTTTTCACTGGCCTGACAGCTGCAGTTGTCATGCCAGAACCTTTATTTGACCTCATTATAGGCAACATATCTGGCGTCAAAAATAGTTGCGCCGTAGATGTTGCTACTCAGACTTCGGCTGCTGCGGTAACATGAGCCATGGCCAAGGCTCCAAATCGCGTACCTCCGTTGACCGTCGCAACGCCGCAAGATCTGATTCGTAGTCAATTTGTTGTCCAAGAGCAACAGACTGACTCAACACTTGCCTCAGTGCATAAGAAGCTGGAGGGTAAAGTGATTAAGTATTCACGGGGAGGACAAGCCAGGTTCCTTCGTAAGCAAGGACGGCTGTACCGTGAATCACAGACACCCCAGGGTGAGGTTCGACTGCAGTTTGTCGTTCCTGCAAAGTATCGCCGAGCAGTGTTTGAATTAGGTCATTGTTCAGCGATGGGAGGTCACATGGGACAAAAGAAGACCTCTGACTGCATCCATGCTGACTTTTTCTGGCCAGGAATGGGACGGGAAATAACGAGGCTCGTACGTTTCTGTTATGTGTGCCAGCGTACCACTGACCAGGGACGTGTCCGTCCTGCGCCATTAAAACCAATGCCCATAATCTCTGAACCGTTTGACAGAGTAGCAGTTGACATAGTTGGGCCAATCTCCCCTAGGGCTAGCGATGGATTAAAGTATATCCTCACTATTGTTGATTTCAGCACACGGTGGCCTGAAGCCGTGGCCCTTAAGAATATAGAGGCCATCACTGTTGCTGAGGTATTAATTGAAGTGTTCTGTCGTGTAGGTATCCCTAAGGAGGTCTTAAGCGACTGGGGTTCGCAGTTCACTTCAGCAATGATGAACGAAGCGTTCAGGTTGCTGTCCATCCGAGGCTTACAGACTACGCCATATCATCCCATGTGTAACGGGTTGTGTGAGAGGTTCAATGGGACTCTCAAGAAGATGTTGAGGCGCATGACCGCCGAACAGCCAAAGGAATGGCCACGGTTCATTGCTCCTCTTCTATTTGCTTATCGAGAAGCCCCACAGCATTCATTGAAATTCTCATCCTTTGAACTGGTGTATGGAAGGTCGGTCCGTGGACCACTTCAAGTCCTTCGCGAGTTGTGGGACGATGAAGAACCTGACCCTGAAGTCAAGACCACCTACACCTACGTCCTTTATCTAGCTGACTGCCTCCAGTCGACATGCGAGTTAGCTAAGGAAGAATTGATCAAGGTGCGCGAAGTTCAGAAAGCCTATTATGCTAAGAAGGCAAAACTTCGGAAGTTTAGTCCAGGCGATTTGTGCCTGGTGTTACTCCCCACTACCCAGAACAAGTTGTTGGAGCAGTGGAAGGGTCCATTTGATGTAGTAGAACGCATTTCAGACCTCAACTACATAATTCAGATGGGGAATCTTCGTAAAAGGTTCCACATTAACATGCTGAAGGCTTATCATGAGTCAGACCCCGAGGAGACTGGCCTACAAGTAGCTGATGATAGTGACCGGCCACTGGAAGAAACAGGGGCAGCCGCAGTGATCCCAGCTGATGACCATGATGATGAGCCCTTAACCGCTCAGTCCTGTCAGGAAGAGACTGTCTGAGATGTTTTACTTAACCCTGACTTAGCAGTAGGAGGCCAAAATGCCTTAAGGTCACTGCTCTGTCAGTATGCTGATGTCTTCTCAGACCAACCTAGACTCACAAAGGTTGCGTGTCATAAAATTGAGTTGACCAGCAATGCTCCCATAAAGGTTAAGCCATATCCGATTCCCATGCGACTACAGGACGCAGTAGACAAGGAAATTGCCGACATGGAGACTGCAGGCATTATCGAAAAGTCCTCATCTCCTTACTGTAGTCCGATGGTAGTAGTCCGCAAGAAAGATGGTGGAGTCAGGATTTGTGGCAACTATAGACGGTTCAATGCAATCACCAAAGTGGATGCTGAGCCAATGGGTGACCATATTGCCATCTTTTCCAAGCTGGCAGGGTCACGATATTTCACGAAGCTCGATCTGGCGAAGGGATTCTTCCAGATTCCCCTTCATCCTGAGAGTCGTCAGTTCACTGCCTTTGCTACTATTAGGGGGTGGTACCAGTATAAAGTCCTACCGTTTGGATTTACCAATTCCTCAGCAGTATTTAATCGTGCCATGAAACAAGTGCTCCATGATATCGTAGGAGTAGAAATGTTCGTTGACGATGTTCTCACTCATTCTGCCACGTTGGAGGAGCACCTCAGACTCTTTGAAATTGTCTTTAGTAGACTCCAGAGTCTCAACATGACTGTGAAGCCCAGCAAATGTAAGATTGCTCACAGTGAGGTGGAGTTCCTTGAACATATTGTTGGCAACAATCTCTGCAGGTGTCAGGGTGACAAGATCAGGAAGGTTAGAGAAGCCCCGAGACCTGTGACCAAGAAACAGGTTAGGGCATTCCTTGGCCTAGTGGGATATTATAGGAGTTTTATCCCCAACTTTGCTCTCATTGCCCAACCGTTGTACGAGGTGCTACGGAAATATGCTCCAAACAACACTGAATGGGGAGAAGCGCAAGAGAGATCTTTTATCTCTCTTAAGATCATGTTGTGCAAGGAGCCTATCTTGCAGTTGCCTGATTCCAACAAACCTTTCATACTGCGCACTGATGCTTCACAAGATGGAGTAGGTGCCGTATTGATGCAGGAATCAGAAGGTGGAATCTTCCCAGTGGCATACAACAGCCGTAGGCTAAAACCCGCCGAGAGGAATTACAGTACTGTTGAGAAGGAACTCTTGGCTGTGGTTGATGGTGTTAAAAAATATTATTATTATTTATTTGGGGCACCATTCGCTGTGGAAACTGATCGTGTGCCACTCACTAGTCTTAGCACGACCAAGACGGCTAATGCAAGGTTGACACGCTGGACACTGTATTTACAGCAGTTTAACCTTGTTGTGAGATACATCAAGGGAAGTGATAACGTAGGTGCAGACCTGATGTCTCGCCTGCTAACTGCTGACTAACACGGGCAGCTATTGTATGCTGGGTTCCGTAAGATAGGCGTCCTCAGAGATTTGAGTAATCCAAGGACCAGCCTGGTTCCCAGTTAAAAGTGTACCAGTAATTGTGAACGTTTCGCCCGTTGGCCCCACAGGACACAGTGTGTCCAGGGCCTGTACATACATGTATACCATAAGCTAAGGTGCTGCACCCTCACATGCTGGCCGGCTGCGCCGCATGTCGAGCGAGGTGGACGCCAGGTTAGAGTGCCCCCTAAACTCGGTGATGGGATGTTGTTAAGGTGCTGTTCCGTCACGTGCTGGCCGGCTGTGCCGCATGTCGAGCGAGGTGTATGCCAGGTTAGAGTTCCCCCTAAACTGGGTGATGGGATGTTGTTAAGGTGCTGCTCCCTCACATGCTGGCCGGCTGTGCTGCATGTCGAGCGAGGTGGACGCCAGGTTAGAGTTCCCCCTAAACTGGGTGATGGGATGTTGTTAAGGTGCTGTACCCTCACATGCTGGCCAGCTGCGCCTCATGTTGAGCGAGGTGCATGCCGGGTTAGGGCTTCCCCGCTAAGAACCATTACGACTACGTTTCCTAGTTAATAATGTATCTAATAAATTAATGGGGACCTCGAATGTACGACGCTTAGGCTGTCATTCGTATTTTTCAGCTAGAGCGTACCTTTCGTAGCATGTACTGATTCCTAGGCAGAGAGTAATTGTAATGTAATAAGAATTTTTGTCTCATTGACACTTTTGTAGCTCCACCTTAATTGATTTTGCAGGTACAGCAATGGGTTTAGCAGTTTTGCTGTGCGGGCCAGCTGATCGTCTGCCACACGCTGCCGCCTTTTCTCCTCTGCCTTCGTTGTCGCCATATTATTATTTACTGTGTCATTTTACACGTAGGTACAGTTACACTACAACTGTCACACGTACACCGTGTATCACATACACCACGCTACACAACAATTAGTTGTCAGTGTAAATGTAGCGAACTTTGGCTCAGTTTGACCTGAGTACAGGATTTTCACTGTCGTCACAGAGTTTTTCCCTCAAGCTTGCTTCTATTAACGTAAATACGAGGTTTTTTCGCTCATTGGCGATAGTGATTTTCTCCTGTTGCAGGATAGCACTCACCACAGTGTGAATCTTGTGTGACTGAGTTAGGATTTATATGTATGCATATTGAAATCTTTCTTCTGAGGAAAGAAAGATTTGATTGATTTTCATGGGGCGTAATGTCACGAGTCGGCTAGTGACATTGGCTTTTGTGGGAAACCACGAACTCTAGTGGAATCCCAGTTTATCGTTCAGTTAACCGCTCATTCGGTCGGGAGTCCTTTCAAATCAATTTTTCAGTGTCATAAGTGATCGTCTTTGTGTGAGACATTAGCGCTTCTGCTGAGCGATTTGTTTTGGGCGCGTTTCGCTCACTCTAGCCGTTAAAAATGCGGCCCTAGCGCTCCTTTTTTCCCACGAGTTTGTCAGTCAAGTGTCTGTCGTGATGGAGTGAGGTTCTGTGCTGCAGCAGTGAGAGTAGTGAGAGGTCAGCTAGCACCCAGACTCCACTAGACTACAGTTCTCCAGGCTCCCACCCTTCTTGGTGATACACCACATTCATTGACCAGTGTTTCCTTTTTGTATTTTCCTAGGTTTAAGAGTCTAGTTAAGTGTGCTGTTTCCTCACTTGCTGGCCGGCTGAGCCGCATGTTTTTTTTTTTAGGCATAAGAATTTAGCTTTTGAGTGAGTGAGTGAGTACGATCTCTTTATTTGAATTCATTTTAAATGTAACGTTAAATTTATTTCTTTGCAATCAATAAATTTAACAGTTCTTTATCTTGAGCTTAATGTAATGTAAATTCGTGTTTCATTTCTCCACAATTAAGCTTATTTCCCTTATAGCTTCTAGCTTGCATAAACGTTTCACCATTCATAACTGGTACTTAGGCCAGTCTTGTTGTATTAAGCTTAAAATCTGTTGTGCTTTCTAGGAGTTAAGCATCAGCAAGAACCTGATATCATTAATTGTATTAGTTATTTATTGTCAGGGGTGAAGTCACTTTCTCCAGAGGCTAACAGTTTGTGAGTAATTAGTCTCTGCTGTGTACTGTTGAGAAAGTTTATAAATTCTCGTTCTGAGAGTCCGGCGAAGCAAGCCGGGGTAAAGTAATCATTGCTTGATTTAGCAAGACAATTCATTGTCCCTGCTCTTCAATATTATTTATCATTATCATTTACATAATCTTGCATTTATTTTAAAAACCCTGTGATATCCAGCAATGTCCATCTTACCAGTTACTTCAATAAAAAAGGGATGAGGCTATGGCACACCTAATGACTGACCTGGCTCGTATTTATGACTTGGGTAAAAGTAATCTTGTTGTTTTTAATGCACCAAAGACTCAGTTCTTCCACCTATTAACCCAACAAAATCTTCCACAGGAGTACCCAATGATGCTTAATAATATTCAGCTCAATCCTGCATCATCCTTGAACACACTTGCGGTTTCACTCTTTCATGATTTATCTTGGAAAGATCATATTACATCTCCTGTAAAATCTGCTTCTAAGAGATTAGATGTGTTAATTCGAATCTGTACCTTCTTTACCCTTGCACAGTTGTTGACTTTGTACACTGGTTTTATTCGCTCGTCTAAAGTACAACTCTCATGTGTGGGGTAGCTCTCCACATACCTCTCTTCTCAATAGGATGGAGTCAAAGGCTTTTTGTCTCATTATATCTCTTTCTCTTAGTGACTCCTTTGATTCTGTCTCTTTCCCTCACTGTTGCATCTTTATTTTTTTTTTTTTTTATCGCTACATCAATGAACACGGCTCCTCTGAACTGTCTGCTTGCATCCTTCCACTTCTACGAAGGGTGCGTAGCTCCCATCTAGGAACGAAGTCTCACCTTTTTTCTGTCCAACTTTCCAATGCAAGAGTTAATCGTTACTCCCAGTCCTTCATTTATGCAATAGGCCAACTCTGAAACTGTCTCCCTCTGCCTGAATTCCAAGTCTTTCAAACGCTGTGTGTCCAGGCATATTGAAATGAACTGATCTTGAATTTGGCTTTCCTTTGTGTTTTTGTTTTTTCCTTGGTAGAAACGGTTTACGAGCTGCAGGCCTTTGGTTCCTTATTTCCTATATAAAAAAGGAATCGCAGCGAAACCCAGCTCAAAGGAAACATCCAAGAGTGCAACAACAGTGTCCACCTACTGAACTGAGGACCAAATATTTCTTTTTTCCGTGTGAAGTTGACCTTTGGAATATTGCCTTATTCTTGCCTATTCTTGAACCCATCCATCAACTTTGATTCTTATAAAGTAAAGAATATTAATGTTTAATGTGCTTAGTGTCCTTGATATTTGACCTTTCCTTGTGACCATGAACTTCTATTGCTCCCAGAATCGAATATCCTAATAGCTTTATTTTAATGTGAAACCGTCCACAAATTGTATTGTACATCATATACAAAATTATAAGATGACCTTGGCATGTGACTTTGATCTATCTCTTGTTTTAAAAAATGATAGGTCAGTCTGTTAGTCGATCATCAGCTCATGAATCAAGTTTGATCCAAATCAGATCGACACTGTTATAGTTAGTTTGTTCATAAACACGCACATGGGTATCAAACTCATTTGAATTTCGACTGATTGTTCTCAAAATTGAATCACTACATTCCTATAATTTGATCTAAACTGGATTAAATGTGTTTAAGTACATCTCGCTAGATCAAACTTTAACTTTGACCTTTGTAGGTTTAGTCATTATCTTACCCGCACCCCTTCCACAACGTTGCTTAAAATCGGGAAAAAATGAGTTATTTAGATCACTCACACACACACATGTAAGTAGACGTAGCTAAGGGGTGAAATTCTATAGGGAAGGTTATCTTGTTGAACCGTCGATGGGAGAGACACTAGAAGAGAGTAATGGTGAGGCGTTGTAGGAGATATAGTCCTTCTCTGCTCCGTTATTCTCTTCGTATTTTAAGTGGGATGATGAAATAGGCAGATTTAGGTCGATGGGGTTTATTATTGAGACAGTTATATGAATTAAAGTTAGCAACTTGGCGTAACCCATTTAGCCTATGGTTAGTAGTAGTTTATGCTAGCTGCAGTCCTCCTACTTTACTCTCACTGTCATACTCCTTATCACTCTCTCCTCTGACTCTTGTTCTCTCCTGTCTTACTGTGTCTGACTAGCTTTCCTACATATTATATCGGACTTATATCTCTCTCTAGCTTCCGACAAAAGTGGGCGTATGTGTGTGTGTGTGTGTGTGTGTGTGTGTGTGTGTGTGTGTGTGTGTGTGTGTGTGTGTGTGTGTGTGTGTGTGTGTGTGTGGTGAGAGGGGTCATTTTTCCGGCACATGATCAGGAGTGTTTGGCATTCTTGATTCGTCTAGGTAAGATGTGTTTTCTATCACTTCCTGGAGAACTCAGACCTGTTTAACATATTGTTATCTACTGTATGTCTATATAGCTGCATACCATAGTTACACATAGTACTATATTATAACATACCATGCCTACATGTCGATCTGTCACGCCCACTGTCGTACGATCGACAGTAAATACTGTCATAATATATTAATGTATACATAAACACATTACAATAAACTTGTAAACTAATTAAGTGAAATACATAATATTGTAAAAGCAACATAATTATATGAATATTGTATCACAATTCCAGTTACATCGTCTAAATGCAATTGTAGTCACATTGTGTAAATGCAACTGTTAGGCAATGAGATTCTGACATAACATTGCGTTAATGCAACTGTTACATAAAACTGTAATTTTATGTAACAGTAGTTATATCTTGGTAATGCAACTGTTACATATTTGTGACTGCCATAAAATTGTAGTTCCTTCTTGTTAATGCAACAGTTACAAAATTGTGATGGCCATATAATTGTAGTTACATATATGTGACAGTTGTAAATAATTGCAGTAATGCTATCGTTTGTAGTTACCTAATTGTAGCAAACAGAAAACACTTGCAGTAATGCTAGTGTTTGTATATTCATAATTGTTGCAATTATAATATTGTTGCAGTAATGCAAGCGTTTTTCTTACATAACTGTGGCAGTTGTAACATAATTGTAGTATGGAAAAGTTTTTAATTAAATAATTGTAGCAGTTGTAATATAATTGCAGAATGCTATCGTTTGCAGTTACATAATTGTAGGAACACTATAATATTTGCAGTAATGCAAGCATTTGTCGATACATGTAGGAATTGTAACATAAATGCAGCAATGCAAGCATTTGTAGTAACAATTGCTACACGTATGTAACTACAAACTGTTGCATTACTGTAAGTAGGAGTAGACTGTAGTACCAGTCGAATAGGGCAGTACTCCCAAGGAGGATGGAAAGCTGATGATAGGGAGAGCTGAATCTCCCGCTTCATCAGCCCTCGGGATTTCATCCTGACCATCCCCATTTTTCTGAAATTTTCAGTGTTTTAGTTACACAGAGAGTCGACCAGCATGCTCTCCAGTACAAGTTTCTCTAACTGTCAGCATCAATCTACATGCACAGTACACACTACATTACCTTTTCATATTTAAAGAAAATGGCGTACTAAAACTATGCCTCGGAGTCCTCATGGAGAGGGGGACCATAAATGCCCCCACCATCCGCCCCTCTCCCAGTGGTGACTCAAAATGCCTGGAAACTGTCGAACTCACTTCTTCATTTGAATACCACCTCTCCTCGTCTAAACCTCACCTTCCCTTCTTAACAGAGACTCAGCTGTCTAAGTCAACTGCCAGCAAACCGTTTTCTGTATCCTACTTTCTGTATACTCATCTCAAAGCCAGTGGTTGCTGTTGTGTATATGTATGCAACGACCTATCTTGCTCTCGTGTTCCTGAACTTGATTCTTCTGAATGATCTACTCTCTGGCTTCGGCTCTTCTGTCACTCTGTGACTAAATATATCTGACCTGTTTTCTTATCTCCTAATTCTACTATCAAAAATTCTTGGACTGTCTTACTTCTGTGATAGAACACATTGTATCCATTTCTTATTTCTCTGAAATCTCCATTCTAGGAGATTTCAATGTTCACCATCAGTTTTGGCTCTCCTCTCGTTTAACTGAGCCACCTGGTGAACAAGCCATCCTTAATGACCTAGTGCAGCATGTACTCGTATCACTAACGGCCTTCAAGAGAGCTACAAAATAACTGATCTCTTGCTTTCAATTAATCCTTCTACTTACACTGTTAGTGTTTTCTCTTCGTTGGACTCCTCTGATCATATCCTTATTGCCCTAACCTGTCCTATCGCTCCGGTACGGCTAGTGGATCCTCCAAAGACGTGTCGATTGCGGCACTTTGGAGGTGCGGATTGGCAGACCCTCAGGCAGTACTTCTTTGATTTTCCTTGGAATGATTATTGCTTCCATGGCAGGGAGCCATCTGAGTGGGCGTTGCGCATTACGGAGGTTATTCTCTCGGGAATGGAAGCATACATTCCTTTGACTAATGTAAGTAACCATTGGTTTAATCACGCTCTTTCTAATGCTGACCTCAACAAGGAGAGGGCCTATAAAGAGTACTGCAGGCAACCCACTCCTGAATCACATCTTTTTTTACTTTTCTGCCCGGAATAGTGCTAAGCCTGTTCACCAGAAAAAAATTTCTTCCTTACTAAATGCTTTCAACTCTCCAACTCCAAATCTTCCCGCTCATTCTGGCACCTTGCTAAAAAGCTTTCTCACAACTTTACCTACCTCATCATCCTTCCATCCTCTTTTCTACTCTGATAGTTCTGTAGCCATTTCTTCCACTGATAAAACAAATCTCTTTGCTCAGTTAAAACACTGTATGAGAGATCACGCTGTGACTACATGGAATGGTTGAAAAAGGGAAAAGAAAGAAATTCAAAGGAGTACATGAAGATGGTTGGTAGTAGGAAAGAATTTAAATTAGCACTCTCTAAGTGCAAGAAGGAAGAAATTAATGAAAGATCAAAGGCTGTGGAAGAAAAATTCTTAAATAAGAATATGACAGCCTTTTGGAAAGAAATCAAGAAACAAAGTAATAAAATAAGGTCATCAAAAGTAGTTGATGGGACCAGTAATGATAAGGAAATAATAAACATTTTTAATGGAAGAATGCTCAGAGGAGTTGGAGATGTTAGTAGTGGTGATGAAGAGGACTCCTTTCTCACAGTATTGAAAGAAAGGTGGAAAATTAAAAGAAAGTTTCATATATGCATATCAGTTGAAAGACTTTCTGTGTTAATTAAGTCATTGAATGATGGAATAGGGCATGATGGATTACATTCTTTTTTACTAAAGCATGCTTCAGTGGAGTTTTTAAATATTTTAACACATTTTATCAACAGTTGTTTTACTCATTGTTACATACCTGTTGAAATGTTGAAGGGTGATATCACTCCCATAGTGAAAGATCTGAAGGGTAATGCAGCGGACTCTGCTAACTATAGACCAGTAATGGTTTCATCTTGTCTTTTAAAAATTTTAGAACTTCATTTTTTAAATATTTTAAGTGAGAGTGTATTTTTTGATTCCAAACAATTTGGCTTCTGTAATGGAATGTCTACAAGAGATGCTTGTTTTTTATTAAAAGAAACCATTAGGTCTTATACAAAAGGAGGCAGAAAATCATACATAGCTTTTATGGATCTATCAAAGGCCTTTGATAATGTTGATCATTTTAAATTGGGTCATATTTTACTGGATAAAGGAGTTCCCCCTGACTTAACATTAACTTTAATGAGATATTTAAGAAACCAGTTAGCAAGAATTACATGGAATGGGAGTAAAGGAATGTATCATATAATTAATAAAGGAGTGAGGCAGGGAGGGGTTGGTTTGACATTTACTTTTTAAACTGTACATAGATAATGTTTTAAAAACCCTGACGGAAACAGATGTGGGTTGCTGCCTTGGGGTTGTTAGATTGAATGCAATTGCATATGCTGATGATATAGCATTACTAGCTGATAGTGAAGAGCATATTCTATATTTGTGTGACATATTTGAACAGAATATTAATAGTCTTAATTTAAGAATTAACAATGATAAATCAAAAATTGTTATATTTCAACATAATAAGAAACAGGCACAAGGTATCCGTTATTTAAATTGTTATGAAGTGGTAAATGAATACAAATATTTAGGCCATGTAATTCAAGACAACTTTTCTGATAATCAAGATATTTATTTCAGATTGAACTCATTTTATGCTAAATTTAATTCAGTAATTAGAAAATTTAAGAACGTTAATGCACAGACGTTACTGTATTTGTTTAAAGCATACTGTGTCCCTGACTATGGTTTAAGTATTTGGAATATGAAAGATATGCTTAAAAGCAATGTATTCAGAAGCTTTGAAAGTGCATTTGCAAATGCTCTTAAGAAAATATATAATGTGCCAAGATTAATAAGTAATCATAGTATATCTAAGGCAGCAGGACTACTTTTACTTAGACACCATGTTGCCCTAGTGCAAGCTAAAGGTATTGTAAAGCCCTAAGTAGAAAGAATAATGCGGTTTTTAGGTTATTTTATCAGTCCTCTGGCCACCATGTTCCTCATTTATTGAAATATTTTTATGATAAATATGAGATAGATATATTGGATAACTCTGTGGACATTATAAATGCCAGAATTCAGTGGGTGCAGAACCATGAGGAAATAAGTGGTGTGGAGTTAATGTAAATTTCGAAAAAGATGTATAACAGTTGATACTGAATGTGTTGGTAGGCAAATTGTATATATTGAATTGATTTATTTATTTATTTTTTTTTTAATTAATGAAATTGGATCAACTCCTCGATCTGATTGTTAAGGATTTATTTATTGTAAATATTTTATTAAATTCAATTGTAAAGGAGTATCTATAGTATTTATGATGATGAAATGTATTATATTTTATGTATCACGAGATACGAAATAAAGACGATTGATTGATTGATTGATTGAATTCCACCTAAGATGATTCCAGTGCTGTTCCTCCATCACACTCCCCGTCTGACTTCCTCATGGCTGACATTTAAATTTCTTCAACTGATGTATTTTCTGCCTTTACTGGCCTCCGTACTAACAAGGCATATGGGCCTGATGGAGTCCTTCCTGTTTTACTCAAGAACTGTGCTTCTGTGCTTACACCCTTCCTAGGTAAACTCATTCGCCTTTGTCTTTCAACTTGTACCTTTCCTTCTTGCTGGAAGTTTGCTCTGATTCAGCCAGTCCCAAAGAAGCGTGACCATTCCTAACCCTCTAACTATTATCCAATTGCTTAAACATCCTGTGTATCAAAATTTTCGAATCTGTTAAAAATTTTAAGGCACCTTTCCAATCACAACCTTCTCTCACATAGTATGGTTTCCGTCAGGGACGCTCCACTGGCTATCTTCTCACCTACCTTTCAGACTCTTGGTCATTCTCCTTTCGGGACTTTGGCGAAAGCTTTGCCATTGAACTTGTCAACTCCAATGCTTTCGATCGAGCCTGGCATAAATCTTTAATTTCCAAACTGCCCTCTTACGGGTTCTATCCTTCTATCCGTATCTTCATCTATAGGTTCCTTTTGGTCATTCTATTGCAGATGTTTTAGACTGCCACCTTTCTTCTTTTAGATGTATCAAAAGTAGTGTTCCTCATGGTGTTCCTATAACCAAGCCTCTTCTTTTTGTTCATCAATTACCTTCTAAGCTATACATCTAACCGATCAACTCATACGATGATAATTCCACGCTTCACCTTTCCATTCAGTTCCAGCAACGTCCATCTCAGCAGTTACTTCAATAAACAGGTGATGAGACTATAGAACACCTAATGACTGACTTGGCTCGTTTCTGTGACTTGGATAAAAGTAATCTTATTGTTTTTAATGTATCATGGACTCAGTTCTTACACCTATTAACCAGCCATATCTTCCACCGGAGTACCCAATAGTGCTTAATAATATCCAGCTTAATCCTGCATCATCGTTAAAGATACCTGGGGTTAAGTTCTGTCGTGATTTATCTTGGAAAGATGACATTACATCTCTTGTAAAAGCCGCTTCCAAGAGATTAGATGTGCTAAGCCGAGTCGATATTTTTCCAAGAGATTAGATGTGCTAAGCCGAGTCGATATAACTTTAGAAGTAACCAACGTTACCGATTTTCATTATATTACGTCCCTGAACTATTCTAACCAAGACTTACCTTTTAAGCCCAGTTTGAGTTGGGGGAGCTAATTTTGTAGGGGTCGTCATGTAGTGACTTAGGTTAGGTTATCTCTCAGTAGCGGATGAATGTCGCGCCATGTTGGCTGGTGCAGGCATTTGGACTCGTTCTATGTCAGGCCCTAGGTTAAGTTAGGTTAGGTTAGGTCAGGTTAGGTTAGGTTAGGTTAGTTTGGGTTAGTTTAATGCAGATTAGTGTGTTTTCAATTAATTTTTATCTTGATTTGGGGGGATAAACCCACTTTTGGAAATCTTACTCAAAATTACAAACGGGGGATTTTCCCCAAAAATGAAGGTCAAAACTAATTAAAACACGGTATTTTGCATTGGAAACCATAAAAATAATAATAAACGAAAACGTTGGTTACTTCTAAAAATTTACCGCCGAGTCTGTACCTTCTTTACCCTTGCACAGAGTTTGACTTTGTACAAGGGTTTTATTCGCCCCTGTGTAAAGTACAACTCTCATGTGTGGGAAGGCTCCCCACATACCGCTCTTCTCAATATTATCGAATCAAAGGCTTTTTGTCATTAACTCTCCTTCTCTTACTGGCTCCTTTCATTCTGTCTCTCTGCTGCACTTTTGCATCTTTATTTTTTATCGCTACTTCAATGGACACTGCTCCTCTGAACTGTCTGCTTCCATCCCTCCACATCACCGAAGGGCGCGTAGCTCCTGTCTAGCAACAAAGTCTAATCTTTTTTCTGTTCAACTTTCTAATGCAAGAGTTAACCCGTTACTGCCAATCATTCATTTATGGAAAAGGTCAACTCTAGGGACTGTCTCACTCTGTCTGTATTCCAAGTGTTTCAAATGCAGTGTGTCAAGGCATCTCGAAATGAACTGATCTTGAATTTGGTTCTCCTTTGTATTGTTGTTTTTTCCTTGGAAGAAACGGTTTACAGGTTTCAGGACTTTGGTTCCTTATTTCCTTGTATATAAAAAGGGAGTCAGCAAAATTCAACTCATAACAAACATCCAAGAGTGCAACAACTGTTTCCACCTATTGAACTAAAGACCAAATATTTGTCTTCGTGTGAAGTTGACCTTTGAAATATTGCTTAATTCTCTCTTAATCATTAACACATTCGCCAACTTTAATTTATATTATAATTTTCTTAGTGTCCTTGATATTTGACCTTTCCTTGTGATCATGAACGTTGATTGCTCGCAGAATCGAATATCCTAATAGCTTTGTTTTAACGTGTACCCTTCCACAAAATTTATTGTACATCATATTCAAAATTATAAGTTGACCTTGGCATGTGACTTTGATCTATCGCCTGTTGTTTTAAAAAATGATAGGCCAGTCTGTTACTCGAGCATCAGCTCATCATCCAAGTTTGATCCAAATCAGATCGACACTGTTATAGTTAGTTTGTTCATACACAGGCACATGGGTCAAACTCATTTGAACTTCGATTGATTGTTCTCAAAACTGAATCATTACATTCCTATCTTACCCTCAACCCATCCTCCTAAAATTTGATCTATACTAGATTAAATGTGTATAAGTACATCTTGCTAGATCAGACTTTAACCTTGACCGTTGTAGGTACAATGTTGCTTAAAATCAGGAAAAAATGAGTTAATAAGACCACATACACACACACATGTAAGAAGACGTAGCTGAGGGGTGAAATTCTATAGAGATGGTTATCTGGTTGAATCTCGATGGGAGAGGCACTAGGAGAGAGTAATGGCGAGGCGTTGTAGGAGATGTAGTCCTTCTCTGTTCAGTTATTCTCTTCGTATTTAAGTGGGATGATGAAATAGGCAGATTTTGGTCGATGGCGTTTATTATTGAGGCAGTCATATGAATAAAAGTTGAGAACTTGGTGTAACCCATGTAGCCTATGGTTACTAGTTGTTTATGCTAGCTTCAGTCCTCCTACTTTACTCTCACTCTCCTACTCCCTATCGCTCTCCCCTGATCTAACTCTTGCTCTCTCCTGTCCTATTGTGTCTGACTAGCTTTCCTACATATTATATCGGACTTATATCTCCCTCCAGCTTCCGACTAAAGTGGGCGTCTGTGTGTGTACATTTGTGTGTGTGTGGGGGGGGGGTTATTTCTCCGGCACTTGATCAGGAGTGTTTGGCATTCTTGATTCTTCTAGGTAGGATGTATTCTCTAACACTTTCTGGAGAACTCAGACATAACTACCTGTTCTACATATTGTTATCTACTGTATGTCTATATAGCTGCATACCGTAGTTACACATAGTACTGTATTATAACATATTATGTCTATATATCGATCGGTCACGCCCACTGTCGTACGAACGACAGTAAATACTGTCATAATATATTAATGTATACATAAACACATTACAATAAACTTGTAAACTAATTAAGTGAAATACATAATATTGTAAAAGTAACATAAGTGTATGGATATTGCATAACAATTGAAGTTACATCGTGTCAATGCAATTGTAGTCACATCGTGTAAGTGCAACTGTTAGGCAAGTGTGATTCTAACATGACATTGTGTTAATGCAACTGTTACATAATTGTGTTGGCCATAAAATTGTAGTTACAAAAAAGTGGCAGTTGTATAGAATTGCAGTAATGCTATCGTTTGTACTTACCTAAATATAGGTATTAGAACACACTTCCAGTAATGCTAATGTTTCTATTTACATAACTGTAGCAATTGTAATATCATTGCAGTAATGCAAGCGTTTTCTCTTACATAACTGTAGCAGTTGTAACATAATTATAGTATGGAAAAGTTTGTAGTTAAATAATTGTAGCAGTTATAACATAACTGTAGAATGCTATCGTTTACATTTACATAATTGTAGGAACATTATCATAATTGCAGTAAAGCAAGCATTTGTACATGTATAGTTGAAACAATTGTAACATAACATCAGTAATGCAAGCATTTGTAGTTAATATTGCTACAAGTAACAAACTCTTGCACTACTGAAAGGAGGAGTAGACAGTAGCACCAGTCGAGCAGGGGAGTACTACCAAGGTTGCTGGAAAACTGATGACAGGGAGAGCTGGAGTTCCCGTTTCATCAGCCCTCGGGACAACTTCCTGACCATCTCCCTTTTCTGAATTTTTCCGTGTTTTAGTTACACAGAGAGTAGGCCAGCATGCTCTCCAGTACAAGTTTCTCCAACTGTCAGCATTAATCTACATGCACAGCACACACTACATTACCTTTTCCAATTTAAAAAAAAAAATGTGCGTACTATAACGATGTCTCGGAGTCCTTTGGGAGAGGCGGACCATAAATGCCCCCACCATCCGCCCCTCTCCCAGTGGTGACTCAACATGCCTGGAACCACTGTCGGACTCACTTCTTCATTTCTGAAACATTCGCCGTCTTTCCTCTAACTTTCTCTCTGTTGAACACCACTACTCCTCTAAACCTCATCTTCTCTTCTTAACAGAGACTCAGTTGTCTGAGTCAACTGACAGCAAATCCTTTTCTGCATCCTCCAGCTTTCTGTATACTCATCTTAAAGCCAAAGGTGGCTGTTGTGTAAATGTATGCAGCGACTTATCTTGCTCTCGTGTTCCTGAACTTGATTCTTCTGAATTCCCTACTCTCAGGCTTCGGCTCTTCTGTCATTCTCTGACTAAATATATCTGCAATGTTTTCTTATCTCCTATTTCTACTGAGTATCAAAAAATCTTGGACTATCTTACTGCACTTCAACAATGGAACACATTCTATCCATTTCTCATTTCTCTGAAATCTCCATTCTAGATTTCAATGTTCACCACCACCTTTGGCTCTCCTCTCGTTTAACTGATCCACCTGGTGAACAAGCCTACATCTTTTCCATCCTTAATAACCTACAGCAGTTTGTACCGCTGTAACTTGCAATACTTTGGTGATAGAAACTCCGTGTACAAACAGCTAGATAAGGAGTTTATTACAAGCTCACAGTAAAACAGTCTACCCTTCTCGGCTGCCCGATATCAACTGATGCAATAACGCCGTCTTCAGGCGTGGGAGAGCATGCTGACCTAGCAAATTTAGTGGGGGCATGTATGCATTGGGGGGGGGACATATATACATCGGGGGTAGACATATTGTGGAGGGGGTACACTACTCCCCCGGGTAGCTGAGACGGTGTCTCCTGACACCGGGAGTTAAATGGTGTTTGATTATAGGAGTAAGGCAGGACCGGGAGGTTTGTACAAGGGATAAGTATGATACAGGGGCAGTAGGGGAGACATGGCCATGTTGAGGGGAGGGAATTAGAACGATATATACAGATGAGATATACAAGGATTAATTGGGACAAATGCAGTAAGGGTCGAAGGTATATATGAACATAATGGGAAGTACACAATAATAGTTTGATACATGATAAACAAGGAGTAGATATGAGAGTTCTGTTGTTGTTCTTCCTTCATTTTTTTTTTTTTTTTGTGTTGTATTGTCTGTAGGATACACTGTCACTCAGTAATGCGTGAAAGAAATACCATCATTTTCTAGTAGGCTGCTGTTCACAGTTTGGTTAATTGTCAGATGGCATTGCTAGTCACTGAATGCGAGGGCACTAAGTACAGGGAGTTTCTACGTCGTGTGTAGGGCGTACTATGCCTGTAGCGACTCTGATTTCCTGGAGTCGACGTTCCATTTTTCTGACACAACAATGCACTGCACGGATGATGATTAGAAAACCTATGAAAGCGATAACCACAGGGGGAAACACAACTGTTGGATGAACCCATGAACGGCTGAAGGCCAGAGAAAATTGATCCATAATGAAATCACTGTCATTGAGGAAGGTGAGCATGCGCAAGTGAGGGGAGGTGATGGTAATGTTGGCAGATGGTAGGGTTGAAGGCATGTCGATTGGTTGAAAGATGTCATAGGAGTGTTTATGAACAGCTTGGTGATAGCGAGTGGCGTAAGTGATGACGGACTCTGATTTGACGGTACAATAGTCAGGGGCTTCGTAGAGACCACGAGCGGGGACGGAGCGAACGGAAGAACCAGGACACATGATTGTGACAGAGATGGGAACAGCAAAGAAGAAGTACTGGACATGGTTGAGGTGAGCATGGTGGACTGGGAGGTCAGGAGCTGGGACAAAAGAATAGGCCGAGTAGATGGAATGGTTGCGAACTAAAGCAGACACACAGGGTGTAGCACTGCTAGGGAAGATAGCGAAAAGGTGGGCAGCACAGAGACGAGAGGTCGGAGTAAGGGAGGAACATTGCTGGAGGTCTGTGGAAGAAAGGAAGGCAACGGAAAGATGATCATGGGAGAGGAGGAAATATTCTGAAGGAACAGATACCTGTAACAAGGAGTTGTTGAGGCAGAAAGGGAAGGGAATGATGTGGAAAAGGTTAAAGGTTATGGCAGAACGGAGAGGAATATGGACGATGACGTATGTAGTGAGAAGAGTGGCTTCGAGAACAGGATAATAATATTCAAGGGAGGAGTAAGGGAGGACTGGGGAGAGACCGAAGGTGGAGTGAGCCCATTCCAGGACAGAACGGAGAGCTGAGACAGGTACTAAGTCGGCAGTGACACGTCCATTGAGAGCATTGACCAGGATACGAACCAAGGTAGAGACCTGAGACAGGAGAGAGTCAATGGCTAGTTGGAGAATATCCATGTTGAGTTTGGGGTAGAAGAAGAAAATGTGTCAATGAGCTCAGTGAATCTGGTACTTATGTATTGCAATTGCCAGGAGAGTGGGAGGAAAAGGTTATAGAGATACTCATTCGGGTTGTGTGTCCCCATGAGGGCCGTGAGATGGTTCCTGATTCCGTGGAGCTGGTGCGCGTAGGCAGGTAGGGCAATGGCTACGTCAGCCAGGGGCGCAAGATCGTAGCGCAAGGAGACCTCGCCTCCTGAGCCGACCAAGGCCCCGAGACGTAGTCCACCATCGTCCTGACCTGACCCAGACCCCAGGAGGGTCAGCACTGCCAGCAGGGAGATCGCTAACATCGTACCTAGAAAATCAGGGTAGAGTTAATGGGGGAGGTCGCGAAGAGGTTGATGGGCAGAGCGCAGTTTGGACCGATATTGATTGATTGATGAATGAGCAGGTGGAGATGGAGAGGAAGGAGACTGAGGGATAGGTGGAGACAAGGTAGACTGAGGGATAGGTGGAGACAAGGTAGACTGAGGGATAGGTGGAGACAAGGTAGACTGAGGGATAGGTGGAGACAAGGTAGACTGAGGGATGGGAGGAGGGGAAGAGGGGGCAGGAGGTTGTGTAAGTGACTCTTCCAACACGAGGCCACGGGGTGCTCGCTTTAAGTCATCGATGTGGACCCATCTGGTGTCCCTAGTGGACAGGTCCTGGAGGTGAAATTTGTTGCCTTGTTGAGTGAGGACGCGGTAGGGCCCTGTAAATTTGTCATCCAACTTAGAGGAACGCGTATGGGAATGAGCAAAGACAAGATCGCCTACATTGATAGTGATAGGAGAGGCGGACTTATGTTGGAGCTGCAGCATGTCCTCCTGAGAGGAAGCCAAAGTGGATTGGACATACTGGTGGATTGTCTGGAAGTTGGCCAATTTTAGTTTAACATAATCATCCATGTTGTAGATGGGTTCTGGCTTTGAGGATAAGAGAGAGTATGGGAGGTCCTTGTCAAAACCAAAAAGGACGAAGAAGGGAGATTCAGCAATGGATGCATTGATGGAGCTATTGACGGAAGATGCCACTTGGGGAATCCAGTCATCCCAGGACGAACTATGGGAGCCTAGATGTCTGAGGCACTCTAAGATTTTACGGTTGTGGCGTTCTACAAGGCCATTGGAAGCCGGATCGTTAGGCACGACATTGCACTTACTGATATGAAAGTGGCGACAGATCTCATCGAGAAGGCTATTGTTGAACTATGTACCATTATCAGTAAGAATGGTATGAGGGGTACTGAACGGGGAAATTACGTGATCTACAAGGGCACGTGCAACGCTCTTCGCGGTCTTGTCGGAGAGGGGAACGAGGACACAGTAGCGGGAGAAGTGGTCGACCGCTACGAACAAGTACTCAGCGCCAGATTCTGTGAGAGGAAGTTTTAAGAGATCGATTGAGACAGTTTCCCATGGTCGTGATGGGATTGGGTATTGTAAGAGAGGTGCTGGTAAGCCGGTTGATCCTTTGTGGTGGTGGCAGGAGAGACAAGAGTCACAGTGGGCATTGATATCACGGGGCATGGTTGGCCAATAGTATTTGAGACGTGCTTGGCGCAAGCATTGGTCTTTACCTGGATGGGAAGCTTGAGAAGTATTATGAACAATATGAAGAATCTTTGGTATCAGGGCAGTGGGGACAACAAGTTGGCGTACTTCGCAATTGGACATATCTTTGCCTGTTAGCAGTGTTTTCCTGTAAGAGAGATCATTGTCTAGCATGAACTCATCTAGTGATATTGGCAGAGTAGGTAAGGTCGAGGCATCACCAGATTCTAGGAAATAAATGACTTTGGACCACATGGGGTCTTGGCGTTGAAAGTTTCGAACAACTTCTGACGTTAATGTAGTATTTTCAGCTACTTCAGGCTGCAGTGATGTTATAGCTGCTGCTACGTGACGTGAGAGTGCATCTGCGACTACATTCAACTTGCCTGGTACATATTGAAAAGTGGGATTAAAGTCCTGGATGATGACAGACCATCTAGATAACCTACCTGTTAGGTTGCGATTTTTGAACAAATCACATAGTGGAAGGTGGTCTGTTTGGATATGCACTGGATAACCATAGACGATATCTCTGAAATTTTTCAAGGACCAGATTACCGCTAGTGCTTCGAGATCTGTGACACTGTAGTTACGTTCAGCGGTTGTAAGGGTGCGACTAGCATAGGCTATTAGCGCTTCCTTGATGCTTCATCGAGTTGCATCAAAACGGCACCAAGTTCAGTGCCTGAGGCGTCTGTGCAGAGAAGGAAGGGTGTGGTATAATCAGGGAACGCTAGAATAGGGGCATTTACAAGAGCTGTCTTTAGCTTTTGGAAAGCCTGTGACTGGTCGTTAGTCCAAACAAAGGGCACATTCTGCTTGAGTAAGTGGGTCAGAGGAGCGGCAATCTTCGCGTAATCCCGGATAAAGCAACGATAATAGCCACTGAGGCCCAGGAAACTTCGTACAGCGTCGGTAGTGGTAGGTTCTGGGAAGTTAATGATCGCCTTAGTTTTATCCTCATTAGTATGAATGCCTTGTGCATCTATGACATGGCCTAGGAATTTGATTTTCTTTCACAGAAAGTCACATTTACTGAGATTGATTATTAGGCCTGCGAGCTGGAGGCGTTCAAAGACTTGCTGGAGTTTGGTAAAATGATCAGGGATGGATTTACTCACAACAATGATATCATCTAGGTAAGCAAAAAGAGAGTGTCCCATCATACCGCTGAAGACTGAATGGATAAGTCGCATGAACACGGAAGGAGCATTTCTCAGACCAAAAGGGAATCTCTTAAGCTGAAAATGTCCGAAGGGGTGCTAAAGGCTGTGACTGGGCGAGAGGACTCTTCCATTTCGACCTGCCAGTACCCGCTGAGGAGGTCTAAAGATGTAAAGACTACGTTATTGTCACCAAGGGATTCTAGCAAATCAGTGAGGAAAGGTAACGGGAAACGGTCTGGAACGGTGACAGAATTGACCTTACGATAGTCGACTACTGGTCTAAAGTTGCCGTCCTTCTTTGGTACTAAGAAAAGTGGGCTATTCCATGGACTGACGGAGGGTTCAGTAATGTCCTGGTCTAACATGTTCTGTACCATTTGATCTGTTTGCTTTCTCTGGCTGTGAGGCAATCGATACGCTGGTATGTAAATCGGCTGAGTTCCTGGGAGTAGTTCAATCGTATGTTTGACAAGGTCTGTTCTACCCATCGGTTCACCGGGTAAGGCAACCACGTTTCTGTACGAGGTCAGAAGGTCGAGGAGTTGAGGCGTATGTTCTGGGAAATCTATGCAAGTGAGATGTGAGAGCATATCGGGTGAATGCATCGGCGCAGATCCCGTAGAGTTAATAGTACATACACCGATTGGCGTATCATCAGTCTGAATAGTAGGAATTGAGGAATCCTGGCACACCTTTACGGCCGCTGGGTATACTAGGAAGTCTCCAATCTTTACACCACTTTTAAGTTTTAGTGGAGCATTTGTGACATTGAGCAAGTACAGGTAGCATAAACTGTCCTCTAAGACTGTACACCATGCTGACTCATAAGTCAAGCCATTCACACAACACGTCTCAGGTAGGGTTAGTACATCCACTCCTTCTTTCGCACCGGCAACACAAACAGAGACTTTGGTGAACTCATGCGGTAACAAAATTGTGCACGTATTCGTTACTTCACGTTTCGTCTCTGCGTGTTGGAGAAGATCATTCAGACTGTGTGAGGTAAGTAACTGAGACATGTCTGAGTCAGCGATAGTGTTGTCAGGAGAGGATGTAAGAGCCATGTTCGAGGGCTGAGATGATGTATCAGGGAACATTGAGAAATTTATGTCCTTGCTCGCAGTCAGTAAAGGAATGATCTCTGTATTCTCAGATGATGATAGTGGTGGTTTCTGCTGGGTTGGACTCTTTGGTAGTGATAGGGACAGAGGTAATTGAAGGACTGATTTGATCGTAAGAACAGGACGGGCACATTCCATAGTGTAAACCGGGAATCCAGAAATGTCTATACTACCACAAGCAGGTAATAATGCAATGGAATGTTGTGCCATGGTGGAGAAACCAATAAGGGCATCTGCGGGATACTGCAAGTCATTAGTGACATGAAATTCAATGAGGATAGGGGGCAAAGCTCTGTGGAGTTTGACTTCAAGGGTGACTCTTCCCTTAACCTTAAACTCTGAGCCGTTAACACCACATAGGCGAATGTCTGGTGGTTCTAGGAAACTGACGTGGCTGTGTTGGCGATGAACAATTTGTAAGGAATTTTCGGAGATGAGATTTACTATAGATCCTGTGTCCAAGAAGAATGACGTTCGTATGTCATGACTGCTTCCGAGAATGACTAAACCCGAGGATGTTATGGGACCTACATGGCAGATGGGGAGTTGGGTTTCTGGTTCTACATGATATTGGTCCGATACAGGCGCGGCGCTTCCCCCGACTGTGGGCGGTTGAGGTAACGACATTCCTCGGTGGTGTGAGTCATGCTTGATTTGTGGTATTTGCAGTGTGGACGACGTGAGCGGGAAGGCGTACGCTGTCTGGTTTGGGAGTGAGGACGTCTGTATGTACGGTCGCAACTGGATGCTCGATGTCCAGGATGACCACAGTACCAGCAAAGAATCGAAGATTGTCTGTTCCGTCGGGCGCTAGATTGATCATGACCTGCGGTAGGAGAGCGATGTGTGGCAGGTCTGCCGCGTGTGGTGGGACGGGAGCGAGATTGGTCTGGGGTAGTGGAGATGTGACAGACTGAGGAGGCCAAGGGTTGGGTGGTGCCCTGATGTGTGTAGTTCGAACCTGTTCTTTCATGAATGGCTTTAGTGACCTGAATAATTTTATCTCCTGGATTGAAACCGATTTCCAAGGCTAGCTCTCGCTGTTTAGGAGTATGCCAGTGAAGGAATCTGAGGTAACCAATTAAGTCAGCAAAGTTGGTGAGTGAAAGCATTGGAACGCCATTCTTGTCTTCTAACCATTTCGTGCCTACCAGTAATTGGAGCATCTCTCTACTAGTTGCTTTCATGGCGGCGGCAGCTTCGCGGAGCTTGGCATATTGCGCTGGGACGCGCAAGTCCTCATCTAGTTGGTTTAGGAGATTAATGAATCCCATGAGAGACGCGGTATTGAATGCTGGCAACAAAGGCTGATGAGTTCCGTACGAAAATCAGCAAAGGTACGAATGCTATCGAAATGTCCTGCACGGATCGCGGATCCGATGTCTGATTTACCGTGATGCAAGTGACCGAGGAGGTAAGCTACTTTGAGCGATTCCTCGGTAATTTATCTATTATTTATTTTGGTTTCGACTTCTCTGAGGAAATCATAGACAGACCAAGTTGGGTCCTGGCTGGTAAATTTGGGATGATTGGCATCGTCGAGATAGATAGACTGTGGAGGGTTGGCCACGGCTGGAAGTGCAGAAGTGGCGTCAGGAGAGGTGTGCGAGAGAGAGAAGGTAGTGGTAGTTAACCCGCGCCGTCCCGAGGACGTACTTCCACGTCCTCACGTTTTGTCACAGCTAATCCCGAGGACGTACTTCAACGTCCTGCAATTGCAAGGTTCATAATTTCCACAATGTTCAATTTTCGCGAGTCATTTTTGGTACGTATACACGGGACACCTTCCTCAACAAGATGCCAGGCAGGGACAATGCCTTACCCAGCATGACCTCCTCCCCCCCACTGCATGCCCTTTTCTCAGCAATTCACCTGTTATCAGTGACCTGACCAGTATAGCCATGTCATGCCACGGTACGAAATTCAGGGCCAGAGTGATTCCCCAATCAATGACAATGTGGAGGACAAACTTTACATAGCATTAGAGGAAGAAACAGTTAGAAATGATGATCAGGTAATGTGGCAAAAAAAGGTCAGGTATTAGTGAGTGAAACAATGCTTATAATGCCTATATTGAAAACCAATATACTCTTGTACTACATATAAATTCGTAACAGTAAATAAATAAATACCGTTTATGAGTGGTGTGAAATAGTTATCCTCCCATAGAACTCGTTTTCTTTGGTGCCAGCCTGATAGAAAACCCAGTAAGGTAAGGAGGCTCTCCTACCTGTAATGAGTATTTAAAACCTCAGGTGAGCGATTTCTCTATGAATTTTCGATGTTTCTCACCAAAAGCGAAAGTTTTAGCAAAAAAAAAAAAGGGTCGAAAAATGGTTGGGATTGGGGGGTACCAGTGGTCAAAAAGTGGCCGGGATGGGGCGGGTTAAGGGCGAGCAAGACGGGGTATGAAGGGAGGCAGGAGAGGGAACGACAGGGGAAGGAGCAGAGGAAGAAGAAGGGAGTGTAGAGGCAGGAGTAGAGGAGGAGGTATCTGGATTTACGAGGGTAGGACAGGTAGTAAGTGATTCTGCAGGAAGGGAAACGGGAGTCTCAGGTACAGGGTGGTGGTACTCTTTGCCACTTCGTAAATGAGTGATTGTGTTAGAGTCGGCAGACGGGGTATGAGCAGGGGATGTTTCCGGGTCGAGAGGGCTGGTGGTAAGCGGTTGACGTGGAAAGTATGACATTTAATGCGGCAATGGAAGATGAAAGGAGGAAGATGGATACGTAGGTGGAAATATATAAATAACAATGAGAGAATGGAATACATTAGGTGTGAAAATATGAATGAAGGTGCGGGGATGAATGGTTTAAATAAAATGCGAAGGATGAGATGGAGTATAAATAACGGAGGTGAAGATGAAAACGGGGTAATGGAAATGAGATGGAATATTTACAATAACCAATCTGTAGAGAAAATCGAGGATAATCTCTAGAGAAAGGAAAGATATACTATAGTTACACAGTAGAAACGGGAGTGTCGAGATGTATGACGTGCAGGGTGGCTGGGCGTAGCTGGGCTGGGGCAGGGCGGGGCGACGGGGCGGGGCGGGGCTGGGCGGTGGGGCAGAGACAGCTGGGCGGAGAGGAGAAGAGATGCCGCGACGAATCACCGGCAGGGAGTGGCGGTCTTAGGAGGCTACGTAATGCAGACCAAATGCGGGCGACGGCGGAGGCCGGTGGTGGGTGTTGAGGCAGATGTCGGAGCAAGGCAGGTGTAGAGCTGGTGAGTTGTAAATGCAGAGAATGGTGGTGGGCAGGCAGCGGGCAGACAGTGATAAGTGGCACCGTGGGGGCAGGAGCTATGATGAGTCCGGAACAGGTGCTGGGAACAAGTGCAACAGGTGCGTAGGTCGGCGAAGGCGACACATGCGGTCAGAAACAAGGCATATAGGTGCAGTGGTTTGAGAGGTGAGCACGGGTGAGAAAAATGATACACTCGAAAAGCACAGCCAAGGTATGACACCACTAGAGGCATGGAGGAGGGGCGAGGCTGGCAGATGCAAGACGTCGTGTATCTTGTTGTATCACTAAAAATCCAAGGAGGCGGTCAGAATGTGATGGTTCGAAACACCGCTGCTACCAAATGTAACTTGCAATACTTTGGTGATAGAAACTCCGTGTACAAACAGCTAGATAAGAAGTTTATTACAAGCTCACAGTAAAACAGTCTACCCTTCTCGGCTGCCCGATATCAACTGATGCAATAATGCCATCTTCAGGCGTGGGAGAGCATGCTGACCTAGCAAATTTAGTGGGGGCATGTATGCATTGGGGGGGGACATATATACATCGGGGGTAGACATATTGTGGAGGGGGTACACCGTATCTTACCTGTATCACTAATGGCCTAAGAAAAAGCTACAAAATAAATGACCTCTTCCTTTCAACTAATCTCTCTGCTTACACTGTTAATCTTTTCTCTCCGTTGGGGTCCTCCGATCATATACTAATTACCTTAACCTGTCCTATCGCTTCGATACGGCTAGAGGACCCTCCAATGAAACGTCGATTGTGGCACTTTGGAGGTGCGGATTGGCAGACCCTCAGGCAGTACTTCTTTGATTTTCCTTGGAATGATTATTGCTTCCATGGCCGGGAGCCATCTGAGTGGGCGTTGCGCATTACGGAGGTTATTCTCTTGGGCATGGAAGCATACATTTCTTTCTCATATCCTTTGACTAATGCAAGTAAGCCTTAGTTTAATTATGCTTGTTCTAATGTTATCCGCAACAAGGGGAGGACCTATAAAGAGTACTGCAGGCAACCCACCCTGAATAACATCTTTTTATATGTTTATGCCCGGAATAGTGCTAAGTCTGTTCGCGAAAAAAAATTTCATCCTTAAATGCTTTCAACTCTCCAACCCGAAATCTTCCCGCTCATTCTGGCACCTTGCTAAAAACCTTTCTCACAACTTTACCTACCTCATCATCCTTCCCTCCTCTTTTCTATTCTGATAGTTCTATAGCCATTTCTTCTACTGACAAAGCAGATCTCTTTGCTCAGACTTTCTCCTCTAATTCCATCTTAGATGATTCTAGTGTTGTTCCTCCATCACACTCCCTGTCTGACTGTCTCATGGCTGACATTAAAATTTCTTCAGCCGAGGTATTTTTTCCCATTACTGGCCTCAAATACTAACAAGGCATATGGGCATGATTGAGTCCCTTCTGTTGTCCTCAAGAACTGTGCTTCTGTGCTTACACCTTGCCTAGGTAAACTCTTTCGTCTTTGTCTTTCAACTAGTACTATTGTGGCCAGGAGTTCTTTGCCACCCTCGTCCAGTCAACCCGTGTATGTGGCAGCGTCGCATTCACGAGCACAGAAGTTGCCTTCGATGCATTTCTGTCGAAAAATATTCCTTCAGCTTTGGGCTTGTACTAATGGATAAAGGTATCTATCTATCTATCTATAGCTCGACGCCCTAATCCCGCAAAGGGTGGCCGCAGACAAAAAGCCTCCAAGTCACTCTGTCACCCACCATTTGACTCCCCTCCCCTCAACTCACCCCCCCCTCCCTCATATACCTCTCAACTCCATCCCTCCACCTCATCCTCGGTCTACCCCTCCCTCTCCCTCCCTCCACCTCACCTACATACACCCTCTTAGTCAGTCTTTCATTCTCCATTCTCTCCACATGTCCAAACCACCTCAGTGTATTTCTCCTAATCTTTTCAACCACATCCACATCTACCCCACAACGTTCATTCACTTCTTCATTCGTCAACCTGTCCCTCCACGTCACTCCACATGCTCCTCTCAAGTAGCTCATTTCCACTGCTCTCACACTTGACTTGTTTCCCTCTTGCAAGGTCCACGCCTCGCTTCCATACGTCAGGGTAGGGATCACAATACCATCATGCAGTGACTTCTTAACTTCCATACTCACCTCCCTATTTCTCATCACTGCTTTCAGTGTACCAACAACCTTCCATCCCTGCTGTACCCTTTCACGTACTTCATCCCCCAAAGTTCCATCCTTACTCATCACACTACCCAAGTACTTGAATGCACTCATATTCTCCATATCCTCACAATCCAACCTCACTGCACACTCTGTGACTTCATTCCTCTCAAACACCATAACTTTACTTTTGTTTACATTAACTTTCAGCTTCCTCCTCCTACACACTGTCCCAAATTCATTCACCAAACCTTGCAACTCCCATTCATCTTCACTCAACAATACTGTATCATCAGCAAACAGCAACACCGGAAGCTTCCAAATCTCACCCTCATTCATTAGGGCCACCCCCACATCCACTGCCCTACCTTGCACCTCCTTTACAACCCCATCCATATATATATTAAACAGCCATGGAGACATCACACACCCCTGTTTCAATCCCACACTGAGATCAAAGAACTCACTCAGCTCACCATCCACTCGCACCGTAGCCCTAGCAATAGTAATATTTACATTTGAAGGCTTGACTCTGATAACACGAATATATCATGACGGTACTGATTATTTAGTAACTTGTTTCTCGTATAGAGCCAAGCAAGTGACAAATATGTATATTTGGTTCCACTCCACGACTTCCTGTAGGTTTGAACCAGCGAACACAGAATGAACAAGTTCGAAGATTCATTTGTTACCAGGAGAGAGAGAGAGAGAGAGAGAGAGAGAGAGAGAGAGAGAGAGAGAGAGAGAGAGAGAGAGAGAGAGAGAGAGAGAGAGAGAGAGAGAGAGCGTGTATGGTGGGCGCCTGTGAATTTTGGAATAATGAGGTGGAGGCAGACTGGCGCAGGGAAATGCAACGGATGAGATATCCTGGATTCCTGTGATCCATTGAAAACAGGCCACAGTGAATATTTCTTCCATCAGTCACTAGAACTTGCCTTGCTTTGTGATATATATATATATATATATATATATATATATATATATATATATATATATATATATATATATATATATATATAGAGAGAGAGAGAGAGAGAGAGAGAGAGAGAGAGAGAGAGAGCTTTCGTTGGAATAATAAATTAGGAGATAAATGCTGTTGATTTAACAAAAAGCTGTGCTTAAGAAAGTAATTTGCCTCTCTGTCCAGAGAGAGATCTCCAGTTAATGAGAAAAATACTTATGAGTCTGCCAATAATCTCCAGGTGCCAACCACCAGAGAGAGAAAAAAAAATGCGACCATAAGGCATCTAACAGAAGTTACGCGGTTTGCCAAATCATTTGACAAAGTCAACTGGCGTTACCCAGAATAAAACCCATCTTTCATTTTGTCCGACGAGACGTTATCCTGGGATAAGTAAACTCCTTCGTCATCAGCCAAAGGAAAAATTCCCTATTTAGCTCGAGCACCTTATTTGCTCATATCGCATAAAATCATGTGTATGTAGCCGGAATGAAGCCCCTTATCTACGACCTGGCAAACTCCCTGTAAAGAGTATCCGGTACTATTTTCTACCGACAGAGTTAAGCGGTGAGACTCATCTTTCGTGTAAGGAAATCCATCCCGCCTCTGTGTGTGTGTGTGTGTGTGTGTGTGTGTGTGTGTGTGTGTGTGTGTGTGTGTGTGTGTGTGTGTGTGTGTGTGTTGAACTGAGAGTCATCTGACTCGTGGAGCATGGTATGCGGGTTGGTAGGTTGGTGACTGGGTGGGTGGATTGGTTAGTGTAGGTTGGTTGTTTCACAGGCGGATTAGGTGGTGTGAGTGGGCGAGAGGGAGGGAAAGGGTTGTTGGGCTGGTTAAGTGAGGTGCATTGTTTAAGTGGGGTGGGTGGTGAGGCTACCTGTAGGACAAGGCAAGAGACGGGTTTGTGTCGTCCTACTTTTGAGACATACTGTATTAAGGTTGTGGGTATGTGCGTTGATGGGTGGGTGTGTAGGTGGATGGACGGATTGTGGGAAAACAGGCCACTGGGGTTAGGTGATTTGAGTTAATGTCCGAGTTGGGAAAATCGGTGCACAGGGGATATTATTCTGGAATCATGCTGAAGTAGGTATATATATCCAGTGGGTTACAACAGGTCCATCGTGCAATACGCCTGTTGGTTAAGAGGTCTGTGTTTCAACTGCACGTATCAGTGGGTGATATAACCACGTCGGATAACAGGTTTATGGGGAAAATAGGTTCATTATGAAAAATACATCCATGAGTATACGTCCATGTAGGAAATCTGCATCCATGAAGAGATTCAAGGTCGACGGAGAAATTGGTCCGTGGGAAGAAAATACATCAATAAGGAAAATTAGTTCGTGGGAAAATAGGTTACGAAGAGAAGTAGGCGTCTTAAAAGAAAGAAAAAAGAAGAAGAGTCATTAAGGGAAATAGATCCATGGGGGACTGTGCTCCAAGTGGTGAAAATGTCCATTGATAAAAATATTCATGGGGTGATAATAGGTCCATAGGGGCATACACGTACTGTAAACATACATGGAGATATTTACAATCAATGGGATCTAAAATATCCAACTTTTAACAGCGATCGTTGCCTGGAATTAGGCTTACCACTGCACACCTTGGACCAAACAACCATTAGCCAGACCCTATTACCACTTCGTCATCCAGTTATTATATTTCATAATTTACCTTCATTTACTCATTAAGGCATAGAGAGCCAATCGAAACGAAAGGAAAAATCCCTGTTTAACTGTGCTGAGCACCTCATTTCTCCACCTCATTCCTCTAAAATTCGCGGGCACCCGCTACTCTCTCTCTCTCTCTCGTGGGGAGCGCGATAGCACAGTGGTAGCGCGCTGAGCTTGTGATCGGAAGGTCGCAAGTTCGAACCTCGCCCGGGCTACCGTTGCCGAGAGGGGTAGCTCCCTCCTGTAACCCCAGCGGGGCTATATGGCTTTAGTTGCCTAGCTCGGGGAAGTCATTTCTACATTTCTCTCTCTCTCTCTCTCTCTCTCTCTCTCTCTCTCCTGGTAACAAATGAATGATTTGAACTTGTTCACTCTGTGTTCGCTGGTTCAAACCTACAGGAAGTCGTGGAGTGGAACCAAATATACATATATGTCACTTGCTTGGCTCTATACGAGAAACAAGTTACTAAATAATCAGTACCGGTATGATATATTCGTGTTATCAGAGTCAAACCTTCAAAAGTAAATATTACTATTGCTTTATCCATTAGTACAAGCCCAAAGCTGAAGGAATATTTTTCAACAGAAATGCATCGAAGGCAACTTCTGTGCTTGTGAATGCGACGCTGCCACATACACGGGTTGGCTGGACGAGGGTGGCCAAGAACTCCTGGCCACAATAGTACCTTTCCTTCTTGCTGGAAGTTTGCTCTGATTCAGCCAGTCCCAAAGAATGGTGACCATTCCTAACCCTTTCACTATTGCCCAATTGCTTCAACATCCTGTGTATCAAAAGTTTTCGAATCTATTCTTAACAGAAAAATTTTAAGGCATCTTTCCAGTCACAACCTTGTCTCAGATAGTCATGGCGAAAGCTTTGTCATTGCACTTGTCAACTCATATGCTTTCGATCGAGTCTGGCATAAATCTTTAATTTCCAAACTTCCCTTTTACGGTTTCTATCTTCTGTGTCTTCACCTTTTGCTTCTTTTCTGGTCGTTCTATAGCAGGTGTTGTAGACTGCCACCGTTCTTCTCCTAGATTCATCAACAGTAGTGTTCCTCAAGGGTTGTTCTGTCACCAACTCTCTCCTTTTTGTTCATCAGTTACCTTCTAATCTACACATCTAACCGATCAAGTCATTCGATGATGATTCCACGCTTCACCTTTCCATTCAGTTCCAGTGTCACGAGTCGGCTAGTGACATTGGCTTTTGTGGGAAACCGCGAACTCTAGTGGAATCCCAGTTTATCGTTCAGTTAACCGCTCATTCGGTCGGGAGTCCTTTCAAATTAATTTTTCAGTGTCATAAGTGATCGTCTTTGTGTGAGACATTAGCGCTTCCGTTGAGTAATTTGTTTTCGGCGCGTTTCGCTCACTCTAGCCGTTAAAAATGCGGCCCTAGCGCTCCTTTTTTCCCACGAGTTTGTCAGTCAAGTGTCTGTCTTGACGGAGTGAGGTTCTGTGCTCCAGCAGTGAGAGTAGTGAGAGGTCAGCTAGCACCCAGACTCCACTAGACTACAGTTCTTCAGGCTCCCACCCTTCTTGGTGATACACCACATTCATTGACCAGTATTTCCTTTTTGTGTTTTCCTAGGTTTAAGAGTTTTGTTAAGTGTGCTGTTTCCTCACATACTGGCCGGCTGCGCCGGATGTTGTTTTTTTTAGGCGTAAGAATTTAGCTTTTGAGTGAGTGAGTGAGTACGATCTCTTTATTTGAATTCATTTGAAATGTAACGTTAAATTTATTTCTTTGTAATCAATAAATTTAACAGTTCTTTATCTTGGGCTTAATGTAATGTAAATTCGTGTTTCATTTCTCCACAATTAAGCTTATTTCCCTTATAGCTCCTAGCTTGCATAAACGTTTTGCCATTCATAACTGGTACTTAGGTCAGTCTTGTTGTATTAAGCTTAAAATCCGTTGTGCCTTCTAGGAGTTAAGCATCAGCAAGAACCTGATATCATTAATAGTATTAGTTATTTATTGTCAGGGGTGGTCACTTTCTCCAGAGGCTAACAGTACTAATAATCAGCATTTATGAGTAATTAGTCTCTGCTGTGTACTGTTGAGAAAGTTTATAAATTCTCGTTCTGAGAGTCCGGCAAAGCAAGCCGGTATAAAGTAATCATTGCTTGATTTAGCAAGATATTTCATTGTCCATGCTCTTCAATATTATTTATCATTATCATTTAAATAATCTTGCTTTTATTTTAAAAACCCCGTGACAGTTGGCGACCTCATTCCAGGATATTAACTCCTAGCTCTAAAGCTATTCACGAGATAATACTCACTCGTTCATATTTAGGTATTTATTATTAAAGTTTATAGGCACAAGTTTACTGGTGTTTACCGTTAGTTTAGCAAGTGGATTTTTGCTTTATTAATCCATAGAGTACTTAACTCTATTTAGTAATTTATTTTTGGTAACGCCAGACGATTTTAATCGCTCCTGGGTAGCCGCCGTACCCATTGCGTTAATTTTTGAGTCTTCCCAGTCATTTGCATTTTTGCTTTATTCTTTTCCAGTTAACTAGATAAGACTGGTCACCACCAGCTTGTGTCTGTATTCTTTACTTGTGTTTATTAGCATTCGTTTGCGAAATAGCAATCAGTATTGAGTCGCTACTTATTTAGATTGAGCTAGCTTCATGGCAGCCAGTGTCTATGTACAGGAAGCTAAAGTAATGGGCCTCACAGACCCAGAGAAAATTCAGAGTTACGTTCTCTCACGGTTTAATTACGAGCAAAGAACGTGAGAAAGATGCTCATGAAGAGCGTAGAATCCAACGCGAACACGAACGAGAACAGCGTGAGGAACGCGAAAAGGAGCGCGAATACGAGCGAGAACAGCGCGAATACGAGCGAAAACAGCGTGAATACGAGCGAAAACAGCGCGAATACGAGCGAAAACAGCGCGAACTCGACTTAAAACACGAGCGGGAACAAGGTGAATATGAACGTGCCGAACGTGAGGCACGAGAAAAACATGAGCTTGCGGTTTTGAAGCTCAAACGAGATTCTTTGGCTTCAGACACATCTGGTGCAGTTGGTCAAAGCTCCACGAGCGTTCTCCCTGCACATGTCCTGGCGACTCCACGCATCAAGCTTCCTTCATACAAGGAAGGTGAGCGATTTGAGCCGTACATAGCTCGTTTTGAGGACATGACAGACATGTATCAACTGGATGAGGCAGCTAAGTGGTTCCAATTTCTTAGTTTATTTGAGAGCCCTGCCCTCGATATTCTCCACAGAATTCGTGGAGACAATCTCAAGTATGAGATGATGAAAGCTGCACTCATTAAGGCGTATGGTCTCACAGTAGATGACGCCAAAGTTCAGTTCATGCGAGCTCATCTCCAAGACAAGGAGACAGCTGTTCAAATCCTCGACCGTCTCACTGCTTACTTAGGTGAGTGGATGGAGAAAGATGAAAATCGTTCCACGCGTGAGGGAATAGTTGACCTTATGCTGCGCACACAGCTAGAGAGGTCGTGGCCTGCTGAGCTCATAGCACAGCTTAAGGTCTGCCAGGTGAAAGATGCCAGCCAAATGGCAGAAAAGGCTGACGCATATTTTACTACATACGGGTATCAAACTCGTAAGCAAAACACCTGGAACAGCAGAAAAGATACTTCCAAGTCTGGGAAGCCGTGTCAGACTGAATCCCAGCACCAAGGCCGTTCTCAGAGTAATGGCCAAGGTCCAAGCAAACCGCAGAAGGACCAGGGGCAAATTACACAGCAGCCTGCTTGGAAGCGGTACAACAAGCACCCCAACCAGCAGCAGTTCCCCAAGCAGCAGCAGCAATACAAGGACAAGCCACGTAACCCTCAGTCAGGTCAATTAGTGTATCAGAGGCAGGAGGCAAATGCAGCCTTCATTCCACGACAAGCACACGGTGGTGCCATCTCTACCAGTACAGGTACTTCCCAACAGTTCACGAGTCCCCCTCCGACCGTGAACTCTCCTCCACAAGTAGTCAATGCTCCACCACCTCAGATTGTGAGTACGACCCCACAGACACCTAGTTCCCAGGGCGCCACGTTTGCTGCATCGGTTGTTCCGCAATTTCATGAATGACTGGCTGCTACCTCCTCAGACCCTTCCACCAGCAACACTGCCTTTCTTGTTCAGCCAGGGTTTGTGGGAGGTGTTTCTGTAAATGTTCTGAGGGACAATGGTTCCTCAGGTTGCTCTGTTAAGCAGAGTTTAGTTCGGCCTGATGAGTATACAGGTCGACAGATCCAAGTTAGACTTATTGATGGATCAGTGAGATTGTTCCCTGAGGCATGTATCCAGGTGGCGTCTCCATTTTTCACTGGCCTGACAGCTGCAGTTGTCATGCCAGAACCTTTATTTGACCTCATTTTAAGGCAACATATCTGGCGTCAGAAATAGTTGCGCCGTAGATGTTGCTACTCGGACTTCGGCTGCTGCGGTAACACGAGCCATGGCCAAGGCCCCAAATCGCGTACCTCCGTTGACCGTCGCAACGCCACAAGATCTGTTTCGTAGTCAAGATGTTGTCCAAGAGCAACAGACTGACTCAACACTTGCCTCAGTGCGTAAGAAGCTGGAGGGTAAAGTGATTAAGTATTCACGGGGAGGACAAGCCAGGTTCCTTCGTAAGCAAGGACGGCTGTACCGTGAGTCACAGACACCCCAGGGTGAGGTTCGACTGCAGTATGTCGTTCCTGCAAAGTATCGCCGAGCAGTGTTTGAATTAGGTCATTGTTCAGCGATGGGAGGTCACATGGGACAAAAGAAGACCTCTGACTGCATCCATGCTGACTTTTTCTGGCCAGGAATGGGACGGGAAATAACGAGGTTCGTACGTTCCTGTGATGTGTGCCAGCGTACATCTGACCAGGGACGTGTCCGTCCTGCGCCATTAAAACCATTGCCCATAATCTCTGAACCGTTTGACAGAGTAGCAGTTGACATAGTTGGGCCAATCTCCCCTAGGGCTAGCGATGGATTAAAGTATATCCTCACTATTGTTGATTTCAGCACACGGTGGCCTGAAGCCGTGGCCCTTAAGAGTATAGAGGCCATCACTGTTGCTGAGGCATTAATTGAAGTGTTCTGTCGTGTAGGTATCCCTAAGGAGGTCTTAAGCGACTGGGGTTCGCAGTTCACTTCAGCAATGATGAACGAAGCGTTCAGGTTGCTGTCCATCCGAGGCTTACAGACTACGCTGTATCATCCCATGTGTAACGGGTTGTGTGAGAGGTTCAATGGGACTCTCAAGAAGATGTTGAGGCGCATGACCGCCGAACAGCCAAAGGAATGGCCGCGGTTCATTGCTCCTCTTCTATTTGCTTATCGAGAAGCCCCACAGCATTCATTGAAATTCTCACCCTTTGAACTGGTGTATGGAAGGTCGGTCCGTGGACCACTTCAAGTCCTTCGCGAGTTGTGGGACGATGAAGAACCTGACCCTGAAGTCAAGACCACCTACACCTACGTCCTTGATCTAGCTGACCGCCTCCAGTCGACATGCGAGTTAGCTAAGGAAGAATTGATCAAGGCGCGCGAAGTTCAGAAAGCCTATTATGCTAAGAAGGCAAAACTTCGGAAGTTTAGTCCAGGCGATAAGTGCCTGGTGTTACTCCCCACTGCCCAGAACAAGTTGTTGGCGCAGTGGAAGGGTCCATTTGATGTAGTAGAGCGCATTTCAGACCTCAACTACATAATTCAGATGGGGAATCTTCGTAAAAGGTTCCACATTAACATGCTGAAGGCTTATCATGAGTGAGACCCCGAGGAGACTGGCCTACGAGTAGCTGATGATAGTGACCCGGCACTGGAAGAAACAGGGGCAGCCGCAGTGATCCCAGCTGATGACCATGATGATGAGCCCTTAACCGCTCAGTCCTGTCAGGAAGAGACTGTCGGAGATGTTTTACTTAACCCTGACTTAGCAGTAGGAGGCCAAAATGCCTTAAGGTCACTGCTCTGTCAGTATGATGATGTCTTCTCAGACCAACCTAGACTTGCAAAGGTTGCATGTCATAAAATTGAGTTGACCAGCAATGCTCCCATAAAGGTTAAGCCATATCCGATTCCCATGCGAATACAGGACGCAGTAGAGAAGGAAATTGCCGATATGGAGACTGCAGGCAATATCGAAAAGTCCTCATCTCCTTACTGTAGTCCGATGGTAGTAGTCCACAAGAAAGATGGTGGAGTCAGGATTTGTGGCGACTATAGAAGGCTCAATGCAATCACCAAAGTGGATGCTGAGCCAATGGGTGACCATATTGCCATCTTCTCCAAGCTGGCAGGGTCACGATATTTCACGAAACTCGATCTGGCGAAGGGATTCTTCCAGATTCCCCTTCATCCTGAGAGTCGTCAGTTCACTGCCTTTGCTACTCCTAGGGGGTTGTACCAGTATAAAGTCCTACCGTTTGGACTTACCAATTCCCCAGCAGTATTTAATCGTGCCATGAGACAAGTGCTCCATGTATCGTAGGAGTAGAAATGTTCGTTGACGATGTTCTCACTCATCCTGCCACGTTGGAGGAGCACCTCAGACTCCTGGAAATTGTCTTCAGTAGACTCTAGAATTTCAACATGACTGTGAAGCCCAGCAAATGTAAGATTGCTCACAGTGAGGTGGAGTTCCTTGGACGTATTGTTGGCAACAATCACTGCAGGTGTCAGAGTGACAAGATCAGGAAGGTTAGAGAAGCCCCGAGACTTGTGACGAAAAAACTGGTTAGGGCATTCCTTGGCCTAGTGGGATATTATAGGAGTTTTATCCCCAACTTTGCTCTCAGTGCCCAACCGTTGTACGAGGTGCTACGGAAATATGCTCCAAACAACACTGAATGCGGAGAAGCGCAAGAGAGATCTTTTATCGCTCTTAAGAACATGTGCAAGGAGCCTATCTTGCAGTTGCCTGATTCCAACAAACCTTTCATACTGCGCACTGATGCTTCACAAGATGGAGTAGGTGCCGTATTGATGCAGGAATCAGAAGGTGGAATCTTCCAAGTGGCATACCACAGCCATAGGCTAAAACGCGCCGAAAGGAATTACAGTACTGTTGAGAAGGAACTCTTGGCTGTGTTTGATGGTGTTAAAAAATATTATTATTATTTATTTGGGGTACCATTCACTCTGGAAACTGATCATGTGCCACTCACTAGTCTTAGCACGACCAAGACGGCTAATGCAAGGTTGACACGCTGGACACTGTATTTACAGCAGTTTAACCTTATTGTGAGATACATCAAGGGAAGTGATAACGTAGGTGCAGACCTGATGTCTCACCTGCTAACTGCTGACTAACACGGGCAGCTGTTGTATGCTGGGTTCCGTAAGATAGGCGTCCTCAGAGATTTGAGTAATCCAAGGACCAGCCTGGTTCCGAGTTAAAAGTGTACCAGTATTTGTGAACGTCTCGCCCGTTGGCCCCACAGGACACAGTGTGTCCAGGGCCTGTACATACATGTATACCATAAGCTAAGGTGCTGCACCCTGACATGCTGGCCGGCTGTGCCGCATGTCGAGCGAGGTGGACTCCAGGTTAGAGTTCCCCCTAAACTTGGTGATGGGATGTTGTTAAGGTGCTGTTCACTCACGTGCTGGCCGGCTGTGCACCATGTCGAGCGAGGTGGATGCCAGGTTAGAGTTCCCCCTAAACTGGGTGAGGGGATGTTGTTAAGGTGCTGCTCCCTCACATGCTGGCCGGCTGTGCTGCATGTCGAGCGAGGTGGATGCCAGGTTAGAGTTCCCCCTAAACTGGGTGATGGGATGTTGTTAAGGTGCTGTACCCTCACATGCTGGCCAGCTGCTCCGCATGTTGAGCGAGGTGCATGCCAGGTTAGGGCTTCCCCGCTAAGAACCCTTACGACTACGTTTCCTAGTTAATAATGTATCTAATAAATTAATGGCGACCTCGAATGTACGAAGCTTAGGCTGTCATTCGTATTTTTCAGCTAGAGCGTACCTTTCGTAGCATGTACTGATTCCTAGGCAGAGAGTAATTGTAATGTAATAAGAATTTTTGTCTCATTGACACTTTTGTAGCTCCACCTTAATTGATTTTGCAGGTACAGCAATGGGTGTAGCAGTTTTGCTGTGCGGGCCAGCTGATCGTCTGCCACACGCTGCCGCCATTTCTCCTCTGCCTTCGTTGTCGCCATATTATTATTTACTGTGTCATTTTACACGTAGGTACAGATACACTACAACTGTCACACGTACACCGTGTATCACATACACCACGTTACACAACAATTAGTTGTCAGTGTAAATGTAGCGAACTTTGGCTCAGTTTGACCTGAGTACAGGATTTTCACTGTCGTCAGAGTTTTTCCCTCAAGCTTGCTTCTATTAACGTAAATACGAGTTTTTTTCGCTCATTGGCGATAGTGATTTTCTCCTGTAGCAGGATAGCACTCACCAGTGTGAATCTTGTGTGACTGAGTTAGGATTTATATGTATGCATATTGAAATCTTTTTTCTGAGGAAAGAAAGATTTGATTGATTTTCATGGGGCGTAATGTCACGAGTCGGCTAGTGACATTGGCTTTTGTGGGAAACCACGAACTCTAGTGGAATCCCAGTTTATCGTTCAGTTAACCGCTCATTCGGTCGGGAGTCCTTTCAAATCAATTTTTCAGTGTCATAAGTGATCGTCTTTGTGTGAGACATTAGCGCTTCCATTGGGCGATTTGTTTTGGGCGCGTTTCGCTCACTCTAGCCGTTAAAAACTCGGCCCTAGCGCTCCTTTTTTCCCACGAGTTTGTCAGTCAAGTGTCTGTCGTGACGGAGTGAGGTTCTGTGCTCCAGCAGTGAGAGTAGTGAGAGGTCAGCTAGCAACCAGACTCCACTAGAGTACAGTTCTCCAGGCTCCCACCCTTCTTGGTGATACACCACATTCATTGACCAGTATTTCCTTTTTGTATTTTCCTATTTTTAAGTCTAGTTAAGTGTGCTGTTTCCTCACTTGCTGGCCGGCTGAGCCGCATGTTGTTTTTTTTAGGCGTAAGAATTTACCTTTTCAGTGAGTGAGTGAGTACGATCTCTTTATTTGAAATGTAACGTTAAATTTATTTCTTTGCAATCAATAATTTTAACAGTTCTTTATCTTGAGCTTAATGTAATGTAAATTCGTGTTTCATTTCTCCACAATTAAGCTTATTTCCATTATAGCTCCTAGCTTGCATAAACGTTTTGCCATTCATAACTGGTACTTAGGCCAGTCTTGTTGTATTAAGCTTAAAATCCGCTGTGCCTTCTAGGAGTTAAGCATCAGCAAGAACCTGATATCATTAATTGTATTAGTTATTTATTGTCAGGGGTGAAGTCACTTTCTCCAGAGGCTAACAGTTTGTGAGTAATTAGTCTCTGCTGTGTACTGTTGAGAAAGTTGATAAATTCTCGTTCTGAGAGTCCGGCGAAGCAAGCTGGGGTAAAGTAATCATTGCTTGATTTAGCAAGACAATTCATTGTCCCTGCTCTTCAATATTATTTATCATCATCATTTACATAATCTTGCATTTATTTTAAAAACCCCGCGACATCCAGCAATGTCCATCTCAACAGTTACTTCAATAAACAAGGGATGAGACTATGGCACACCTAATGACTGACCTGGCTCGTATTTCTGACTTGGGTAAAAGTAATCTTGTTGTTTTTAATGCACCAAAGACTCAGTTCTTCCACCTATTAACCCAACAAAATCTTCCACAGGAGTACCCAATGATGCTTAATAATGATCAGCTCAATCCTGCATCATCCTTGAACACACCTGCGGTTTCACTCTTTCATGATTTACCTTGGAAAGATCATATTACATCTCTTGTAAAATCTGCTTCCAAGAGATTAGATGTGTTAAGTCGAATCTGTACCTTCTTTACCCTTGCACAGTTGTTGACTTTGTACACTGGTTTTATTCGCTCGTCTAAAGTACAACTCTTATGTGTGAGGCAGCTCTCCACATACCGCTCTTCTCAATAGGATGGAGTCAAAGGCTTTTTGTCTCATTATATCTCTTTCTCTTAGTGACTCCTTTGATTCTGCCTCTTTCCCTCACTGTTGCATCTTTATTTTTTTTTATCGCTACATCAATGATCACTGCTCCTCTGAACTGTCTGCTTGCATCCTTTCACTTCTACGAAGGGTGCGTAGCTCCCATCTAGGAACGGAGTCTCATCTTTTTTCTGTCCAACTTTCTAATGCAAGAGTTAATCGTTCCTCCCAGTCCTTCATTTATGCAATAGGCCAACTCTGAAACTGTCTCCCTCTGCCTGAATTCCAAGTCTTTCAAACGCTGTGTGTCCAGGCATATTGAAATGAACTGTTCTTGAATTTGATTTTCCTTTGTGTTTTTGTTTTTTCCTTGGTAGAATTGGTTTACGAGCTGCAGGCCTTTGGTTCCTTATTTCCTATATAAAAAAGGAATCGCAGCGAAACCCAGCTCAAAGGAAACATCCAAGAGTGCAACAACAGTGTCCACCTACTGAACTGAGGACCAAATATTTCTTTTTTCCGTCTGAAGTTGACCTTTGGAATATTGCTTTATTCTTGCCTATTCTAGAACACATCCATCAACTTTCATTCTTATAAAGGAAAGAATATTAATGTTTAATGTGCTTAGTGTCCTTGATATTTGACCTTTCCTTGTGACCATGAACTTCTATTGCTCCCAGAATCGAATATCCTAATAGCTTTATTTTAATGTGAAACCGTTCACAAATTGTATTGTACATCATATACAAAATTATAAGATGACCTTGGCATGTGACTTTGATCTATCGCTTGTTTAAAAAAATGATAGGTCAGTCTGTTAGTCGATCATCAGCTCATGAATCAAGTTTGATCCAAATCAGATCGACACTGTTATAGTTAGTTTGTTCATACACAGGCACATGGGTCAAACTCATTTGAATTTCGACTGATTGTTCTTAAAATTGAATCACTACATTCCTGTCTTACCCTCAACCCATCCTCCTATAATTTGATCTAAACTGGATTAAATGTGTTTAAGCACATCTCGCTAGATCAAACTTTAACCTTGACCTTTGTAGGTTTAGTCATTACCTTACCCGCACCCCTTCCACAACGTTGCTTAAAATCGGGAAAAAATGAGTTATTTAGATCACTCACACACACACATGTAAGTAGACGTAGCTGAGGGGTGAAATTCTATAGAGAAGGTTATCTTGTTGAACCGTCGATGGGAGAGACACTAGAAGAGAGTAATGGTGAGGCGTTGTAGGAGATATAGTCCTTCTCTGCTCCGTTATTCTCTTCGTATTTTAAGTGGGATGATGAAATAGGCAGATTTAGGTGGATAGGGTTTATTATTGAGACAGTTATATGAATTAAAGTTAGCAACTTGGCGTAACCCATTTAGCCTATGGTTAGTAGTAGTTTATGCTAGCTGCAGTCCTCCTACTTTACTCTCACTGTCATACTCCTTATCACTCTCTCCTCTGACTCTTGTTCTCTCCTGTCTTACTGTGTCTGACTAGCTTTCCTACATATTATATCGGACTTATATCTCCCTCTAGCTTCCGCCTAAAGTGGGCGTGTGTGTGTGTGTGTGTGTGTGTGTGTGTGTGTGTGTGTGTGTGTGTGTGTGTGTGTGTGTGTGTAATTCACCGGGTCGGTCAGGATCACCTGATGGTCGTGATCGTCAGTTCTTACCCTCCCGGAAGGGAGCTGAGAGTTCATATAGTCCGATCTAAGGTCAAGGCTGTGACCTTCACACACGCACACACCCGTCCCCTTGCTCTAGGGGGACAGTAACCACCCACTTCGTCAGTGAAACTTTTCGCAACCTGAGCGAGGTGCGAACTCCCGTCTACCAGATGGCAAGCGAGAACGTTACCACTGCACCAGCGAGCGGTGTGTGTGTGTGTGTGTGTGTGTGTGTGTGTGTGTGTGTGTGTGTGTGTGTGTGTGTGGTGAGGGGGGTCATTTTTCCGGCACATGATCAGAAGTGTTTGGCATTCTTGATTCGTCTAGGTAAGATGTGTTTTCTATCACTTCCTGGAGAACTCAGACCTGTTTAACATATTGTTATCTACTGTATGTCTATATAGCTGCATACCATAGTTACACATAGTACTGTATTATAACATATCATGCCTACATATCGATCTGTCACGCCCACTGTCGTACGAACGACAGTAAATACTGTCTTAATATATTAATGTATACATAAACACTTTACAATAAACTTGTAAACTAATTAAGTGAAATACATAATATTGTAAAAGCAACATAATTATATGAATATTGTATCACAATTCCAGTTACATCGTCTAAATGCAATTGTAGTCACATTGTGTAAATGCAACTGTTAGGCAATGAGATTCGGACATAACATTGCGTTAATGCAACTGTTACATAAAACTGTAATTTTATGTAACAGTAGTTACATCTTGTTAATGTAACTGTTACATAATTGTGATGGCCATATATTTGTAGTTACATATATGTGGCAGTTGTACATAAGTGCAGTAATACTATCGTTTGTAGTTACCTAAGTGTAGCAAATAGAACACACATGTAGTAATGCCAGTGTTTGTATTTACATAATTGTTGCAATTGTAATATAATTGCGTAATGCAAGCGTTTTTACTTACATAACTGTAGTAGTTGAAATATAATTGTAGTAAGGAAAAGTTTGTAGTTACATAATTGTAGCAGTTATAACATAATTGCAGAATGCTATCGTTTACAGTTACATAATTGTAGGAACACTATCATAATTGCAGTAATGCAAGCATTTGTAGATACTTGTAGCAATTGTAACATAACTGAAGTAATGCAATCATTTGTAGTTACAATTGCTACAAGTATGTAGCTACAAACTGTTGCATTACTGCAAGGAGGAGTAGATTGTAGCACCAGTCGAGCAGGGCAGTACTCCCAAGGCGGATGGAGAGCTGATGACAAGGAGAGCTGGAGCTCCCGTTTCAACAGCCCTCGGGACTTCTTCCTGATCATCCCCCTTTTGCTCAATTTTTCAGTGTTTTAGTTACACAGAGAGTAGGCCAGCATGCTCTTCAGTACAAGTTTCTTTAACTGTCGGCATCAATCTATATGCACAGCACACACTACATTACCTTTTCAAATTTAAAGAAAATGGTGTACCAAAACTACGCCTCGGAGTCCTCAGGGAAAGGGGTACCATAAATGCCCCCCCATCCGCCCCTCTCCCGGTGGTGACTCAACATGCCTGGAAACACTGTCGGACTCACTTCTTCATTTCTGAAATATTCGCCGTCTTTCCTCTAACTTTCTCTCTGTTGAACACCACTACTCCTCTAAACCTCATTTTCTCTTCTTAACAGAGACTCAGTTGTCTGAGTCAACTGACAGCAAATCCTTTTCTGCATCCTCCAGCTTTCTGTATACTCATCTCAAAGCCAAAGGTGGCTGTTGTGTATATGTATGCAACGACCTATCTTACTCTCATGTTCCTCAACTTGATTCTTCTGAATTCTCCACTCTCTGGCTTCGGCTCTTCGTCACTCTCTGACTAAATATAGCTGAGCTGTTTTCTTATCTCCTAATTCAACTATCAAAAATTCTTGGACTATCTTACTTCTACGAAAGAACACATTCTATCCATTTCTCCTTTCTCTGAAGTCTCCATTCTAGATTTCAATGTTCACCACAACCTTTGCTCTCTTCTCGTTTAACTGATCCACCTGGTGAACAAGCCTACATCTTTTCCATCCTTAATGACCTAGAGCAGCTTGTACAGCACCCTACCCGTATCACTAACGGCCTTAAAGAGAGCTACAAAATAACTGACCTCTTGCTTTCAACTAATCCTTCTGCTTGCATTTCAGTCTTTTTTCTCCGTTGGGCTCCTCCAATCATATCCTTATTACCTTAATCTGTCCTATCACTCCGATATGGCCAGTGGATCCTCGAAAGATGTGCGTCGTTTGTGGTACTTTGGAGGTGCGGATTGGCAGACCCTCAGGCAGTACTTCTTTGATTTTCCTTGGAATTTTTATTGCTTCCATGGCTGGGAGCCATCTGTGTGGGCGTTGCGCATTTCGGAGGTTATTCTCTTGGGCATGGAAGCATACATTTCTTTCTCATATCCTTTGACTAATGCAAGTAAGTATTGGTTTAATCACGCTTGTTCTAATGCTGTTCTCAACAAGGAGAGGGCCTATAAAGGATACGCAGGCAACCCACCCCTGAACCACATCTTTTTTACGTTTCTGCCCGGAATAGTGCTGTCTGTTCTTCGTCAGAAAAAATTTCATTTTTACTAAATGCTCTCAACTCTCCAACTCCAAATCTTCCCACTCATTCTGGCACCTTGCTAAAAACCTTTCTCACAACTTTACCTACCTCATCATCCTTCCCTCCTCTTTTCTACTCTGATAGTTCTGTAGCCACTTCTTCTACTGATAAAGCATATCTCTTTGCTCAGACTTTCTCCTCCAATTCCACCTTGGATGATTCCTGTGCTGTTCCTCCATCACACTCCCCGTCTGATATTAAATAATCTTTGTCCATTTACTATCCTGACGTACGAGTACGCAGTCGAACAATTTACATCATATGTTCACTTACAATGTCGGTGTCAGGAGGCCTTAATAAGGAAGCGAAAGCAACTGTTATTCAGAGATATGCTTGAATGTTATAGGTGTGGTAGTCATAAGAAAAACTATAGTTACCCTTCGGAGCTATGCACTATTACAGAATGACGAAATGTTGTGGAATAACAGGCTAGGAAAGTCTGTACCGCAAACCCTCAATGTCGGTTATGAGAGACACATATTAGAATTTGTGCTAGAGGTGATACAAAATAATTAGATCGTTTGGCCTCTGTGCATAGAGAGAGTACGTTTTATTATCCGGCACCGAATTCATTAAATAAAAATACAACAGAATGGTGTAGAGTCAGCAATATACATGCTGACGGGCAATGAGTATGCGCACCCATGCCAAAAGTATGATAGTAATTCAGCCAATACAAGCCAAGTTAGTAAATTTCAGTGTAATATTGATATGTATCGCTTTATACATATAATAAATGCAGAGTGATTATAGCCCCTCGTGCAGTCTGTGACGTCTCCATAATGCATAACATGGATTTAACACACCCCATCCATATTAACTCTCAGTATCCATCTGAAACATTTAACCACCCATCTAAAAGCAAACAAATGTACTCGTGCAGCCCTGCTAGACTATCATTAAAAAAAAAAAAGTCAATGCCTATCAAGATGATACCCTTCAAAATATTGTATTTGTTGTAGTCAATAGATAAATGTTGAATAGTAGGAAACTAATAAACGTAGTGAGTTTCATTTTAATCCCTGGCAGGCGCTCAGGGTAATGCAAACACGTCCTATATATTTCCCAGCCATATGGCTCATTTTTGCTCATTATTCCAACTCTTGTAATGGGACTATGATATGGCAACACTAGATAGGGGAGGGGCGAACAGCAAGGACCCGCCTACATAGCCCAGCTAACGTTCGTTTGGCATCGAACATTTCTAGGGGTAACGTTAGTTTTTCTTATGACTGTACACAATTATATTTCAAGGATGTGTTCCAAAAGAATATTTTAAAAACAGTACTGGCTCTGTAAACTGAAAATCTGTCCCCTTCTCTGCAATAATGTCCATTATATTCCGCCTTGCTGACTCCAGACGAGTGTCCTCAACCCAGAAGAGGTTTTACGAACTAATACATTACACAGATATAGGCTTCATTATCTCCTTCACTACTTGGGTACTCTCCTAAGACGAACAAAATCATCTGACATAAAAACAGTGACACAGAAAATCAATCCTCAGACTAAGTAGACTGAATTAGCGATTATTTTTTTCTGTCACTTGAAAGTGAAAATTAACTCCAGACGATGAAACTTACGAGTATATAACTAAGACTTTGTGTAGTGCTTTGTGCAAGTCAAGTTCTTCTACGGCATCAATGGAAGGTCCTTCTGGCAGAGAGGAGCAGCTTTGTGGTTGCAGGTGATGTCGTGAGTGTAGTACTTGTCAGGAAAGTACAGTATGGCACAGTTCTCATTACGACCACCGCTTGGCTCTGCTTTGTAGCTGTGGAAGTGATTGGGAATGCAAATTACTACTTCATAATCTACTTAAAAAAAAAGAAGGCTTAGGTTTTTATGCCTCTCGTTAACAAGAGGGTCATTAAGGATGACGATCTTACTGAGAATGCCATGCAAATAACGATGTTACATCCAGATCCCATCCAGGTCCTCAAACATGTTAAAGTTAAGAGGGTCAGTGGGATACAAAAATAGTCTGACCGGCTTGCAATATTCCTTTCTGTATGGGTGCCCCTCTCCATACCATAGTGGACCGACCAAAACCCAGTTGTTTCAACCAATCAGAGGCTACCAACTACATGTCAGGCAATTGGTTAATAAATTCAAGAATTTACATATTCGTTTATATATATATATATATATATATATATATATATATATATATATATATATATATATAGTTACATAGTCTATGATTTCATCATCCTTTGTGTAATTCTAACGTACAGTATGCTGCATGTTTGATCACGAGCGTGTTCTACCTCACTCCCCCCCTTCTCCCTTATAGTAGAGTAAGTCGTTCTTTCTGTTGTTCAGAGCAGGATTGTCAACTCTTTGTCCCCTCTGGCTTCATTTGCGCGTCCTTCTTACAAGTTGTATCAAGCTCTGCCGGCCCCTATATAATGAGCTCAGTCTCTGCATTATTTGCCACTTAGATCTACTCCTCATTTTGTTCACATCTCTGTCCTCCCCTGTACAGTTATTATTGTGAATGCTCAGGAAGTTTCCAGCCATCTAGCAGCTGTGTAATTTGAGTATAAGTGTTATTGCATTTTTTTCTTGTGCTGTGTAGCGTAAGGTGTTAATTCTTAGGCCTAGTAAGGTTTTGTAATTCATATTGTCAGCCCTTATTAATAATATTTTGTATCTGTAATAATATATCTTGCATTCACTGAGTATTATCTGGTATTGTCATTTATCAGGGCTGACTTAGATAAATTTACTCTTGCTAATTTCGTGTTAGTAGAGGCTATTGCAATTAACCATATATTTAACCTGTTTTTTGCCATTACATTATCCTTGTGAGTCCTGAATGTTTTGTTGTTAGTTTGAGCATTAAACTTTAACTTGTAATTTTACCTAACTCTTTTGTTTTGAACCTGGAACTTTACGGGACAGTAGTGATTTCTAGTATTCTCACTTAAAGTGTACATTATCTTTCTCTGTTCCGTAACATAAATTTGGCGACCTCGCCAGGATATTCAGGATATTATCATAAGGATATTGCTTGATATTTTGTGACTGTGATTTATTCATGATGTCTACTATTACTACTCTTGATGAAGCCAAAGATTTTTTGTCAAATGTGCAAACAGTGTGTGATGTAGAAAACAGAACAAAGAATGAACTTAAGCTTGTTGCTCAACAATTGGGAATTGCAGTTCACTCTCATCATTCTAAAGATCAAATTGTTGGCATGATTAATAAAAGCTTGTTTAATGTAACTCCTCCAAATGAGCAAATGCAGATTGAAATAGCTAAGTTACAGCCAGCTCTGCAGGAGGCTCGTGTTAAGGAAGCTGAGTTTCAGGCTCGTGCTAAGGAGGCTGAGTCTCAGGCTAAGGAGGTGGAGTCCCAGGCTCGTATTCAGGAGGCTGAGTTTCAGGCACAAGTTGAACTTGCTAGGATTCAGGCAGACCATGAGTATCGCATGAAACAAGGTGGAACTGGATCATCTAGCTCTGATGATTTTGATGTGGCTAAAAATGTTAAACTTGTCCCTCCTTGTAATGAATCTGATTTAACAAAGTATTTTCAGTTGTTTGAGAGGGTAGCTACAGGTTTCAATTGGCCCAAAAAGTATTGGCCAGTACTCCTTCAAACTGTTCTCACCGGTAAAGCTCAAGTAACTTATGCATCTTTGCCTCAGGATCAATCTGATAATTATGATGTAGTTAAGAGCTTGATTCTTAAGGCCTATGAGCTTGTTCCTGAAGCTTATAGAGTAAAATTTAGGACAACTTATAAGCAAGATAAGCAATCCCATGTTGAGTATGCAAAAGATCTGTTAGAGCAGTGGTTAAATTCTAAGAATGTGGATTCTGATTTTGACAAATTTAAGCAGATGATTTTGCTGGAGGACTTCAAAAGGTGTATTAATAAAGATGTAAGCCTATATCTTGATGAGAAAAGAATAGATAATTTGTCTGATGCTGCAGTTTTAGCTGATGAATATGTTCTCACTCACAAGAGATATTCTAAAGAAAAAAGGAAAGCTGAGAGTAAGTACGTTGCCTCTACTCAGAGTACAGGTAACAGGAAAGAGAATAAAGATGATGTTTCTCAGAAAGTAAATACCAGCTTCACCTTTAGATTTCAGAAAAGTAAATGTACTTATTGTAGTAAGCTTGGTCATACTACGGAGAAATGTTTCAAGAGACAGCATGATGTGAACAAAAAGGAGTCTTTAAATATTCAGTCAATTGGTCTAGTGTCCACCCTTGAGAGTTCCCAGAATTATTTAACTGTGTTAACTGAACCTGCTTTGAGGGGTAAGTTAAATCCTCATGATGAAGCTCCTCTTTTGAGCAGTAACGTGGATGACACTCTCAAGAGTTCATGTGCTAATTTCCTGTCTGATGGTTTTGTCAGTCCTCTGGACAGTAATGACAGGAAATCAGTTAAAATATATCGTGATACAGGTGCCTGCCAATCCCTTATGCTGACCAGTGTTCTAGGCTCTAATGTTAATTCCTCTGATGAAACTGTAATCTTACAAGGTGTAGGGAATAATTACTTCTCTGTCCCTCTGTCCAGAGTGAATTTAGAGTCTGGTTTTGTTAATGGTTCCGTTATGGTTGGGTTGGTTGAGACACTCCCAATGTCAGGTGTAACTTTCTTACTTGGAAATGATATTGGTGGAAGTCAAGTGTGTCCAGCTCCTCAGTTGTCTAGTGAGCCAGTGGCTGCGGCCCAGGATTGTGGTGTCCCTGATGTGTTCTCTGCATGTGCTGTCACTAGGGCTAAGTCTAAAGTTACTGGTGACTTAGAGGATAATGATGATGATGTTATCCTAGCTGACACTTTTCTTGCTAATTTGAACCACTCACCAGATGAGGCAGTACCCCGTAGTGTTGATAATTTGTCTCGTCAAGAGTTGGTTGAGTTGCAGGTTGCTGACCCTGAGTTGAAAGGTCTAGCTAACTCTGCTTACAGTGAGGAAGGGTCAGCTGGTGCTTCTACTTGTTATTATATAAAGTCAGGAGTACTTATGAGGAAGTGGAGACCCCCAACAGCATCAGCCGACTGTGAGTGGGAGGTTGTACATCAAGTTGTCATCCCTCGTGTTTGTAGGCAGGATATCATTAGAGTGGCTCATGATTCCAGTTTGGCAGGACACCTTGGAGTGAGGAAGACTGTGGCACGCATTTTGAAACACTTCTACTGGCCAGGTATCTTCAGGGATGTTTCCTGGTATTGTAAGTCTTGTCACATCTGTCAAGTTGTGGGGAAGTGTAATCAGACCGAAAAGGTTGCACCTCTAGTTCCCATTCCTCCTTTTGAGGCGCCATTCACCCGTGTGTTGGTGGATATTGTGGGCCCTCTTCCTAAAACTTCTTCAGGATTTTCTTATGTGTTGACCCTGATTGATATGGCTACTCGTTATCCTGAAGCCATTCCACTTAGAAATATCTCAGCAAAGAACGTGGTTAAGGAAATGCTAGGGTTCTTCACAAAGTTTGGTCTGCCAAAGGAGGTACAGTCAGACCGGGGAAGTAATTTCACGTCAAATGTTTTCAAGCAGTCTCTGGAAGAGTTGGGGATCACCCAGATCACGTCTTCAGCTTACCATCCCCAGACCCAAGGAGCGTTGGAGAGATATCATCAAACACTCAAATCGATGCTCAAGAAATACTGTTTGGAACATCAGAAAGACTGGGATAAAGGTCTTCCATTCGTTGTGTTTGCCGCAAGAGAATCTCCAAATGAATCACTGGGCTTCTCACCTTTTGAACTACTGTTTGGCCATGAAGTAAGAGGACCCCTTAAGCTACTCAAGGAATGCTGGCTGTCGGAGGAAGATGACGTCAACCTGCTGGAGTATGTGATGAATTTCAAAGAACGGCTGTCCACTGCTTTACAGCTGGCGAGAGAGAATTTAGGAGCTGCTCAGGAGAAGATGAAGACTTGGTATGATAAGAAGTCCAGGTTACGCCACTTTCAGCCAGGAGATCAGGTTTTGATTCTGCTACCAGTGCATGGGCAACCTCTTCAAGCCAAGTTTAGTGGTCCTTATTTCGTGCAGAAGAAACTCAGTGATGTCAACTATGTCATTGCCACACCAGATCGTAGAAAGAACAAGCAACTTTGTCACATCAACATGCTAAAGTTATATCACAGGCGGGACGAAAATAACCCAGTCTGCACTGTAGCTGTTCCACCCGAGTCTGCAAGTGAAGTTCTCCCATGCAGCTTGAGCCTGAGTGATAGTTTGGGGAAGAATCCTGATATCATGAATGATCTCCAGACTAAGCTTTCTCATCTAGCTCCCGAGGAAAGGCAGGAGTTTTCAGCATTACTGCAGGAGTACCCGCAAGTGTTCCATGCCACTCCAGGAAGAACCACTGTGTTGATGCATGATGTCGATGTTGGAGACGCAAAGCCAATTAAACTGCCTCCTTACCGTGTGAACCCCGTGAAAGTTCCTCTTATCCAGAAGGAGCTTGGCTACCTGTTGGACCACAAGATGATTGAGCCCTGTCAGAGCAAGTGGAGTTCTCCTGTCACTCTAGTCCCTAAGCCAGGTGGGTCACAGCGGCTTTGCATTGACTACAGACGTGTTAATCAGATAACCAAAACAGACACTTACCCTCTCCCTCGCGTGGAAGATTGCATAGACAAGATCGGAAAGGCTAGGTACATAAGTAAGTTTGATTTGATAAAGGGATACTGGCAAGTACCTATGACTGAACGTGCTAGGGAGATCTCATGTTTTGTAACACTAGGAAAGACTTTTGCATGTGCTGTAATGCCATATGGTATGAAGAATGCACCAGCCACATTTCAGAAGCTCATGAATGTTGTAACAGAGGGTTTGGCAGGGTGTGTTGTTTATATTGATGATGTATTAATCTTCAGTGACAACTGGAAAGATCACCTATGCCATGTCAGTAAATTTCTTGAGCGTTTGGTTCAAGCTAATCTTGTAGCTAATTTATCAAAGTGTGAGTTTGGTCAAGCTAAAGTTCAGTACCTTTGGTATGTAATTGGTGATGGACATGTTGCACCACCAGCAGCTAAGGTTCAGGTTATAAGTGATCTTCCCAGACCTAAAAGTAGGAAAGAGCTACAAAGATTTTTGGGAATGGTAGGTTATTACAGGAGATTTGTTCTTAACTTTTCAATTCTTGTATCACCACTTACAGACCTACTGAAAAAGGGAGTTAAATTTGTCTGGACCGATAACTGTGAATCCTCTTTCAGCAAACTTAAAGCTATCCTATTAAGTCAGCCAGTGCTCGCTACTCCAAATTTTGCTAAGCCTTTTAAGATGGCTGTTGATGCAAGTGATACAGGAGCTGGGGCTGTTTTGCTGCAAGAGGATGATCAGGGTATTGAACATCCTGTATCTTATTACAGTAAGAAGTTCACTCCACCTCAAAAGAACTACTCAACTATTGAGAAAGAGCTTTTGGCCTTGATTTTGGGTTTACAGCATTTTTCATTTTATTTGTGTTCTGGTTTTGACCCCATAGTCATTTATACCGATCATAACCCACTGAAATTCCTTAGTAAGTTTAAAGATAAAAATCAGAGATTGACAAGATGGAGTCTACTTCTTCAGGAGTATTCATTAGACATACAGCATGTCAAGGGGAAAGAAAATGTTATTGCAGATTGCTTATCTAGACTTTAGACAGATTGTTTTAGAGTAATAAGAAATTTCCTTTGTAAATTTCTTTTTCTTTGTGGGGAGGTGTTACATAGCCTATGATTTCATCATCCTTTGTGTAATTCTAACGTACAGTATGCTGCATGTTTGATCACGAGCGTGTTCTACCTCACTCCCCCCCTCCTCCCTTATAGTAGAGTAAGTCGTTCTTTCTGTTGTTCAGAGCAGGATTGTCAACTCTTTGTCCCCTCTGGCTTCATTTGCGCGTCCTTCTTACAAGTTGTATCAAGCTCTGCCGGCCCCTATAGAATGAGCTCAGTCTCTGCATTAATTGCCACTTAGATCTACTCCTCATTTTGTTCACATCTCTGTCCTCCCCTGTACAGTTATTATTGTGAATGCTCAGGAAGTTTCCAGCCATCTAGCAGCTGTGTAATTTGAGTATAAGTGTTATTGCATTTTTTTCTTGTGCTGTGTAGCGTAAGGTGTTAATTCTTAGGCCTAGTAAGGTTTTGTAATTCATATTGTCAGCCCTTATTAATAATATTTTGTATCTGTAGTAATATATCTTGCATTCACTGAGTATTATCTGGTATTGTCATTTATCAGGGCTGACTTAGATAAATTTACTCTTGCTAATTTCGTGTTAGTAGAGGCTATTGCAGTTAACCATATATTTAACCTGTTTTTTGCCATTACATTATCCTTGTGAGTCCTGAATGTTTTGTTGTTAGTTTGAGCATTAAACTTTAACTTGTAATTTTACCTAACTCTTTTGTTTTGAACCTGGAACTTTACGGGACAGTAGTGATTTCTAGTATTCTCACTTAAAGTGTACATTATCTTTCTCTGTTCCGTAACAATATATATATGTATATATATATATATATATATATATATATATATATATATATATATATATATATATATATATCTATATCCGACTCTGGCCGAAGGCTTCAGAGCCTATCCCAAGACCCAGCAGTCCTCCTACACACCTTCACATATTACCACTTCGGCACTAACACCCACCGTCCATACTGAATACATGTTAGGGCTGTCTCATACAGGAGTAATGTACTGGTATTGGAGGGGATAATTTTACGACATGTCGGCAGGTCTTCTGGTAGATCGGTAAAGTCTGCTTTTATGAAGTTCAAATCCTTAAACTGTTTCCTGCCCCAGCCGGAATTCGATCCTGGGTCCATTAGGATTGCAGGCTTCCTGTCTACTGATTCAGCCAATGCCTCCCCCCAAATGCCTACAGTATGTGAATAGCCTCAAGCAAAGAAGTCCTATTGAGAAAATGCTTTGCCAAAATGTTATAGCAGATTATCCTAAGCTCACGACAACTATATAACAATGTCGGCGCGACATTGGTTCTGCTTCGAAATAAATATCATAACAATGTTATTATTTTCACATTGATACATATACCTACGAGGTGCCCATGTGAGCTGTTTACAGACTCAGATGCTGGTGCAGTCACTGTTCAGCTCACAAAATATTAAAATAATTGTGAAAATAGTATATCTAAAATATTATACCTAAAATATACAGTAGTAAAGTCCGGAACAGATGTAAACATTTATTTAAATGATAAACCTTAAAGTTATGTTTAGGAGTTGATTAATGGATTCTGGTGTTAATGACTCCCCCAGTGCATTTCATTTGGGCGCATTGATATTTCATTTGAATAAAATATATTTCAACTGGGCGCCACATTAAACTTCATTCAGGTGCTGAGGTTAAACTGTATTTGGTTCCGAAATAAAACAGATTATCTTAAAACCTTACCAATAACCAGCTTGAACGAGTCATAACCATTTTAAGTAATCCTTTGCTAAGATACGAGTAATACAAACAACAAAGAAAAAAATGATATTGAGCAATTTATTACACGCACCAATTAGAATACTGTATATTAAATATCTAAAAGTCTGAGTTAAATAAAAATAGTGTACATTCTCACTGAATATGTAATCAATTTACATGTCCATTCTGGACTGAACTTTGCAGGTTAGGTTAGGTTAGGTTAGGTTAGGTTATACAATAGCGCCAAAATGAAGGATAAGATATCGCAGAAGTAACGATATGTTAGCGCCCAAATAAAGTGATATACTGGCGCCTAAATGAAATAATAGGAAACTGGATTTTGTTCCCTAATAAAATGCGGCCGATTTCCCATTAGAATCATGGAATTTGACATGTGGGTATATGTATCTATCTATCCATCTGTATCTATAAAGCTCTCTATCTGTTTATCTATCTATATCTGTATTTGTCTATATATACCGTATGTATGTATATATATATCGTATGTATGTATATATAAGGTTAAAAATTTTAGTGATATACATGCAAGGTGAATAGACTCAGAAACATGAAACAAAATTCATCTCTACGCCTCATAATCTGGAAGTGTATCGTTAGCAATATAAATGTGATTTAACCAATCCATAATGTGCAGATTAAGTCCGTGTTGAAAAATTCTGGTCGACTGTTCGAGCACTTACCCCTCCCCTACCAGTTCCCATACCCTCCGTGAGTTGCCAATAGTAGAAAGCCTTGACATTGATTATACCTTGTCAGTGAACCCTTAACTGGCCTTTGACTGAGCTGGCTCACACAGTGAACAAGAACCTGTCTTGATGTCTTGTGCTTGCATGCCGACTCTCACTGGCGTAAATTTGAAACACTGAAACTGGTACACATGTAACTACTATACCTCAGTATTAACAGGACATCTGGCCATGACGCGTAATTCATTAACAGGAAAACACTCTACACGATATTCTCAAAAGATGTTATTGTCTGTATTTTAAAATATTAGACTACCCCTAATCGAAAATACAGTCTTCGGAACAGTTGAACCCATTACCCAAAATGCACTTACCATAACACTACAGTGCGAACAAAGATTTAGCGAAAGGAGGAGAGGGAGGGGGAGGGAGATCGATGTTTGGACAGCTGACCTCAGCACCTAATATTCTATAATCTTGTGTGTGTGTGTGTGTGTGTGTGTGTGTGTGTGTGTGGTGTAGCCAGCCAAAACCGGAAAAAGGATTCTGATGAAACAGCAGGATGGTTGGAAGTGGGCCCAAAATGAGCCAGTTTCAATTTCATTTCGATTGATATTTTCCGAAGGAGTGTCCCGGATCCTAATAAATGTCGCTATTGGTGGTAAAGTGCGTGCAAGCTGAAGAGGCGACGGGCATTTCCATGGAGCGTCATATGTCTACAAAAACATAGAGAGACAGAAAGGAAGGAGGGATGAATCTACACCCCGGTCAGTTTCTTCACTCATGCTAGGAACAGACAATTCTATTCAACAGAAAATGGTGGTAGCTGTGCTGGTAGTGATGACAGCTGTAGCTGTGGTACTGGTAGTGGTGTTCGTCTTGGTGGTAGCTGTGATGATGGTGGTGGCAGCTGTGATGGTGGTGGTCGTAAGTGTGGTGATGATGGTGGTTGTAGCTGTAATGGTGGAGTGGTAGCTGTTATGGTGTTAGTAGCTGTGGTGGCGGTGATCATACCTGTGATGGCGGTGGTGGTGGTGGTGGTATCTGTGATGGTGGTGATGGTGGTGGTATCTGTGGTGGTGGTGGTGGTGGTGGTATCTGTGATGGTGGTGGTGGTGTGGTATCTGTGATGGTGGTGGTGGTGGTGGTATCTGTGATGGTGATGGTGGTGGTGGTATCTGTGATGGTGGTTGTGTTGGTATCTATGATGGTGGTGGTGGTGTTGTATCTGTGATGGTGATGGTGGTGGTGGTATCTGTGATGGTGGTGGTGGTGGTGGTATCTGTGATGGTGGTGGTGGTGGTGGTATCTGTGATGGTGGTGGTGGTGGTGGTGGTATCTGTGATGGTGGTGGTTGTGTTGGTATCTGTGATGGTGGTGGTGTGGTATCTGTGATGGTGATGGTGGTGGTGGTGGTGGTATCTGTGATGGTGGTGGTGGTGGTGGTATCTGTGATGGTGGTGGTGGTGGTGGTATCTGTGATGGTGGTGGTGGTGGTGTGGTATCTGTGATGGTGATGGTGGTGGTGGTATCTGTGATGGTGGTGGTGGTGGTATCTGTGATGGTGGTGGTGGTGGTGGTGTGGTATCTGTGATGGTGATGGTGGTGGTGGTATCTGTGATGGTGGTGGTGGTGGTGGTATCTGTGATGGTGGTGGTGGTGGTGGTATCTGTGATGGTGGTGGTGGTGGTGGTATCTGTGATGGTGGTGGTGGTGGTGGTATCTGTGTTGGTGGTATCTGTGATGGTGGTGGTGGTATCTGTGATGGTGGTGGTGGTGGTATGTGTGGTGGTGGTGGTGATGGTGGTATCTTTGATGGTGGTGATGGTACCTGTGATTGTGGTGGAGATGGTGGTGGTATGTGTGAATGGTGGTGGTGGTGGTGGTATCTGTGATGGTGCTGGTGGTACCTGTAATGGTGTTGGTGGTGGTTGTATCTGTGATGGTGGTGGTGGTGGTACTGGTGGTAATGGCATCTGTGATGGTGGTGGTGGTGGTACTGGTGGTAATGGCATCTGTGATGGTGGTGGTGGTGATGGTATCTATGATGGTGGTGTTTGTGATAGTGGTGGTGGGGGGTAGAATCTATGATGATAGTGATGGTGGTGTCTATGATGATGGTGGTATCAATGATGGTGGTGGTGATAGTGGTATCTGTGATAATTGTGATATTGATTGTGGTAGCTGTGATGGTGGTGGTAGTAGCTGTGTTGTTGCTGGTGGTGGTAGTAGTTGTGGTTCCTGTTCAGAAACAGTTCTCTTGAGCTATTTTATAGCCCTATCGGGCTGCAAAGCACTTGATCCAAAGTGAGTGGTTCAAAGTCAGCTCTAATATGAAAGTACTGAGCGGTCCGATAGGGTCGCGAGT
>NC_136978.1:24177565-24272646 GCF_032717465.1 Coenobita brevimanus
AAGGTCTAACGCTGTGCAAAATTTCGTGTTCCTAAGAAAAAAAATGTTTTATATACTTTAGAATTGTATTATGCAGGAGCGAATATATTTAGATATACCTGACTGCGAGTCAGTTGACTGATACTTGTCCGTGCGATTTTTAAAGGTTAGTACTGTATCACAGTTTAGCACGCTGGAGGGAAGTTTGTCCACATACTTACAACTCTGTTAAAGAAGAAATGCTTTGTTTCGTGTGACTGAAATCATTTGCCGATGATTTTATGCCCATTACCTCTAGTTTAAAGTGAGTGATCAACTGTGAAGTAGTTACTGATAACCACCGTATCGTGTCCTTTAAGTATACTTAATAAATGAATTATATCTCTTCGTAAAGGTAAAAAAAAAAAAAAAAATTGTGCTGCCCCCCATGGGGGCCAGTGCCCATCTCCCCACGAGAGCAGCCCTTGGGAGTCCCACCCAATATAGAGCAAAGCCGAGACAAACGTCTACCTGTAAATTATTTCAGTTAAGGTAAAGAGATTAACTTTTTCTAAAAGCTCCTCGTATGGTTTATTTCTCAAGTTAGGTATCATCTTTGTCACCTGTCGCTGCAATCTCTCAAGTTTCTCCATATCAGTTTTATAATATGGTGGCCAGAACTGAACACAACACTCCAAGTGCGGGAGTACTAAGGAATTATACAAAGTGAGGACAAAATTTTCGGATTTATATTCGAGAGTCCTACTTATGAATCAGGTCAATTTATTCGCTATTTTAACAGCCTCTGTACACTGTTTGTTTGGTTTCAAATAATCTGTCATAATAACTCCTAAGAGTTTTTCTTGGCTAACACTATCAAGTTGGACTTTATTAATGTTATAACTAGCCCTAATGTTTTTACTACCAATCACTTTACATTATAACTACATTACATTACATTATATTGCATTCCAGAATTTCCTCTTAGGATGCTTCCAACGGACAAAGATATCATACAGTACATGCTTCGAGGTCAGAGAAAGTAGCAATCCACAACTTGGCAGTAGAGCGCAATGCTGACTTCATGCATTATGAGATCTCATGGAGGGGTGCCACGTAGCTTGGGTGTGCATCCTCAGCCCAAGTGAAAGGCAAGTCAGCACATCAGATAATCCAAGAGCAGCCAGGGTATTCAGGAACTATAGCATCACTGACAGAACAGAAGGCAGAATACAAGAAATTGAATATAAAATACGAAACACATTCGACAAGATTATGTGCAAAGTTTTACGTAGAAAACTCAACTGTGCTAATGAATGAAGATGATTCTGATAGGCAGCTTATCAGAAAAATAAGTAGATAATTAAATGCCCTAAAAAGGGCATTGTGACCTGACGGAGTGTCAGGGTGGGTTCTCAGAGAATGTGCAGAGAAGTTATGTTTCCCTACCACTAAAATTATTGAACCATTTCTCTACCATGGACAGCCGCCACAGAAATGGAGGATGGCAGATATTGTTCCAGTTTTCACGAAAGCCGATGAAGATAATCCCCTCAACTACAGGCCGGTTTCTTTAACTAGTTGCAAAACTGCTCGTAAAACTTATTTATTCAAGATGGGTGTATCACCTAGATAGGTATGCTCTTATTTCAGACAGTCAGTCACTTTGGCTTCAGATCAGGAAGATAGTGTACCACAAACCTACTTTGCTTTATCGATTGAACGATAGACATTGCGCATGAAAGGGGTGGTTGGAAAGACTGTGTGTATCTATGTCTTAACCATCTGGTTGTGGCAGTGTGTATTTTAACCCACGTCAGCGGTGTAAAAGATATGGGGAAAAAACGTATTTTCACGAGCAGTTTTCACTCATTTATATTTAGCCACACATTTGAATTTTTGTCACACAAACTTTCATGTTTCCACTAACGTTTGAAAGAAACGGAAGGTTCGTATGTAGTCCAGGGATGGAGGGGGAGCGAGATGAAGAGGAAGTATTTTGTGTGGTACGAGAATGTTTGTCTCCCAGAAGGGTGCCAGGCAGCAATGATGGTGGCAGCCACGTGCGGACGAAGCTTGGGACGTGATTTCAGTACTTTGTAACATAAAAAAAAAAAGATTAATTAATTTTCAGTAATATGAACAATTGTTGCACTGTGGTGTGTTATGGATCTGAGATACTAGAGCACTACAGTTATGGCTAAATACCACATGAATGTAATAACAACTGGAGTCAGAACGCAATGTTTTCCTTACAATTTTTTACATTTCCTCACCAGATATTTATGTTATTATTATCACTTATTATTACAGAGTCACTTACAAGGTAATGAAGTAACAAAATTATGCAGAGTTGTCACGAGAGAGAAAAATGTGGCATGACTTCATAAAGTATAGTCACTTATTTATTTTTCTACCACTTCTTACTGGTTATATGCAATTAAAGGTAATGTTCTGTTTTTGTACGTTCTTATCTTTGGTCTTATAAAACAGTAATCATCCAGATAACACTGTAGCGAGCGTCACTTTCGCTTTCTGTAGTGTGCAACTCACAACTGCAGTATTACTCACCACTGCTTCCATACTTACTATTAAACAACAAAATTATTGCCTCACATACCAAAACAGGGCATTCACAGATATGTGTTTCCCGAAGCATTTGGAGGTGTGGTATGCTCAGATACTTTTCAGAGCATCACTTTCACTTCTGCTAGTGTGTAGCCCACTACTCTCTCATTCACCATGATTTCCATACTCACTATTACACAAACTATATATTTTCTAACATAGTAAAATATGGCATTTATGTACATGTACATTATTTCCGATGCGTTGAGAGGTGTAGTATGTTCAAAAATACTCTCAGAGCGTCATTCACTTTTACTTCTGTGCAGCATATTGTATTTTCACTCTCCATTACCACTTTATTAACTAATACACTGATACACAAATTTCATATTTTTGTGCATACTAAACCAGGATAATTACACGTATTTACAGTCTTTCGTGACACTTAGAAGCATTCAGAGGTGTGGTTGGCATGGAGGCACTCTCCCATACAAAGGCCGAACTTGCACTCAGCACACATAATAACGCGTGCTTCAGTTTTCGCCTTTCTCTTCTCATTTTTACATCCTCACCTTTGTAGTCACTGTCAGAGATGTCACTGGGCGGTAGGTGGTGTCACATGAGTGGCTGGGTGCACTTCCTGCTCGGTTGGTCGGCGGGGCCGAAAGGGGATAGCTTGGAGAAACAGGGCAACATCCTAGCTCCATGGTGACCAGTTTTGACGAGGTCATGCAGCACCTTCAGTCAGGTCCGGGGGGAACAATATGTCCTACTTATGAAGCATAATCAAGAGTTAGTTGGGAATAAAGGGAGAAACCTGTACCGTACACGGTATCAGGACAACTGCCTCCCGGACAATTGGCTCCCGCTAAAGGTTAGGTTAGGTTGGGTAAGGTTAGACACTCGGTGATGTTTAGCGGAGGCAATTGTTTGTTCAGGGGGCAGTTGTCCTAGAACCACTGTACACAAGAAAAATAATCTAAAATGTTGCCAATATACCGGAATGCGAACCTGGGACTCTCAGGTGTGAGCCAGGCAGCATACCACTACACTACGACCTGGTAAAAGTTAACTTACATTGTCACAATCTTGTAACCAATGTTCCTTCGACTCCCAGCTGTAAGCCTGAGAGGATAAGACAACCCCCTGGCATTCTGTCCCAAGCACTTACGATAAGGCAGAATGAATGGAGAAACCTGTACTGCACACAGGAAAAATTATCTAACATATTGCCAATATGCAAGGAATCGAACCCCGGACTCTCAACTATGAACCTGGGTCACACCAGGAGATGGAGTGAGAGGAAGAGACATACAAAAGATTTTGAAAAATCCTTCTTTGAAAAAACTTCTTCTTGAACAGGAACATCAAGTCCATCAGTGATGACGATCTTCTTACAATCGTGTCATATTTCTTCTCATTTTCTGTTGTGCTTTTAATTTTATGAAAAACTCTGAGGCGACTGACTGACTTTGGCACAAATATTTAATTTCCATAATGCCTTATATGGTTCACACTCTTCTCTTTGTGCTTGCATCTCAAGTTTCCTTTAACATTGCTCTGTAGAGGGCCACTGCTCTTCATCTAAAACTGCCATCGTGCTTCGTGGTTCTGTCCATTCACTGACTCTCTTCCTCCTACTTATTATTGATCGTTTGAGCTGCACTTCATGTCCGATCCACTGATATATGGATAACCTCAAGCTTAACTTTTTCACTTCACAGCTTTCATCACAGGTCTCCACAACAATCACAACATGACTCTTTGGGACACCTATCTTATTTTTTTTTTTTTTTTTTTTTTTTTTTTTTGCTTGAACCAATAGAAGATTTGTTGCTTTTAACGCCTCAGAAACTCCGTTCCTTCCTCTCGCAACTTAACATATTTTTCCATTTGATTATCCCCATACCTTCAGCCACACAAAACTCAGTGTTTTGTCAATATTCTCGGTGTTTATTTTTTATAATATATTTTTGAAAGATCATGTTATTTTCTTTCCAAATACAACTTTGCCAAACTTAGGTGTACTCAACCAAGTCCATACTTTTAGCCCCACAGCCGCTGACTGTGAACACCCCTTTAAAGCGTGGGTGTGTTGAGGGGGAAATAAATCTAAACAGAGTGAAGTCAAAGTAACATTGCTCTCAACTCTCCTCCAACTCACTTCCTTCTGTCTATCTCTATGCCGCGGTGTTTCCTCTGTCTCTCTTCTGTTGCTAACCTTTTGGTCACATTTTCTCTGAGCTCTACCTTCACTCATCTCCCATTACTACAGGTAAACAGCACCTGTCTACATACACGTACACTTCTGTTCATCTTTTTAATGCAAGAGTAAAGTGTTACTTTTAGTGTTTAATCATATGGGCTACAACTGACCAACTGGAGGTCATAGACAGTCTATCTTCCCGATTTTTTTCCCACTGCCTATGACTACGTGATGTGTCTAAGCCTTCCGAAATGATAACATTTAGTTTTCATTTGTATTCAGGTTTCATTGGAAACAGAGAAACAAATTAACAACAGGTAAAAGCAAAAGACGTGGAAGGAGTTAGCATTGAAAGTCGAATGAAATAGGCCAATGTAAAATTTGTTCAGTGTTTTGTAAAGAATCCTATAGTTGTGTGTGGTATTACTAGGAAGTCAGCTAATAAGACAGGAATATTAAAGGGGGATGTGGATGTGGAATAAGAAGGGGAAAAAAGAAATAGGTAGGGTGAATCCACAGAACTTAGAAGTGACTACTGTCACTGAAGAGTGGTAAGCAGGTAACGTATGGAGAATGCATTGTGGTAGGTTTACTGACTGGAGTGATGTAACCAAGGAATTCAACGAAATTACTGGCATCATGGGAGGCTGCAAGATGACCTCTCCTCGTAGCAGATTACTGAAGAAAATGTGCCAAAGTTAGACACTCCAGAATGAATTATCGTCGCTTTATTCTTGGAATGACTTTACAGTTATTGGATTGGTGAGTTTAATAGAAGTTGCTTTTACTCTCTTAACAGCGACAGAATGCCCCAACGTAAAAGGGAATTGATTAGAATTAGCATGATTTAAGTGAATAATACATCATATTCGTGAATGTATTAAGAGAGTATCATATAAATAAGTACTGTGGAAAACTCACTGACGGCATTGATGTAACCAAGGAACTCTGCATAGGTATTGGCATCATGGTAAGCTGCAAGACGTCCACCTCTTGCTGCACAGAATTGAAGACTCTGTGCCCAGTTGAGTCTCTCCCCAATGGCTAGCAGCAGGCAGTTGTCGCCCACCACAGACCAAGGAGATGTGCATTCCTCTTCTGTGGGCATGAATGACGTTAGACTGCCGGAGATTAATGGCTAATTATCATTATAAGTACAGGCGTTCTGGATGGGAGATGGATGTCGAAAAGTCCTCAAGCTTTAAACCCTTCATGGTTATCTGTCTTAATGACTTACTATGCATTTGATGATATTTAAATGATGGATGTATTCCGAAGTACATAAAGCTGAAACACTTACAGTTCATGGAAGAATTATAATTACAGCATTTTTTGCTCTCTTCATGCGACTCTTTCAAGCTTCAGAAAAGAATCCAGGTTGTAAAGGATTAACGAGAGACGATTCCTAACCCTGTCAATACAGGTTCTTTCTCTGCCAGTAGCAAACTCGTCTAGGAATATCAGGAATTTTAAAAATACATCAGCGGATTACAGGGGTTAATACAAGTATTACGAAACAAATGTGCCACAATTATAATGACAGTACTAGTACTACTGGTAGTAGTACTAGTATCAGTAGTAATAGTAGTAGTAGTAGTAGTAGTAGTTCAATTCAGTTCAAGGCACCCTATTTCATAACGCTAATACATTACAGATAGAAGTACATAATTATGTGTATTCATTAGTTAATAATTGAATCCAAATACTGTATTCTGTAGAGCTGTGACAACATAATGAATTATAAATAACACAGAATAGTGTAAAAATTAGAATAAACACATATACACAATCATATACACACATTTACATACACATATATACACATATACAAACATATACACACATAAACATACATGACTGCACACATACACATATCTATCCGTAGCCAGATACAATACTCTCTCAAGGAGTTGTCGTTTATCTTTGATCTAGTTGTTTCACGGGGAGGGGGGTGCACTAATCCTCCTCCAACCCACTTGTTGACACGTAGGTAACCAGTGTGGGTTGGTTATATGGTTACTACCTAGCTTTGTAAATGGTTTCCTGGCTTACAGGAACCACTAGGCTTGTCAATCAATGTAAAGCCACCTGAAAAAGAAATAAAGATAATAAAAAGTGACAGGAAAGATGGGAGAAATGAGAAAAGAGGAGGGCAGACACAGAAAACGAATGATAACGGTGAAGGAAGAAAGTAGGTAGCACTGCATCAAGTGAGTGGATGAGGGCCACCACCACCTACCAAAACACAGACATACATAGATAACATACACACACACACACACACACACACACACACACACACATATATATATATATATATATATATATATACATATATATATATATATATATATATATATATATATATATATATATATATATATATATATATATATATAACCGGAGAAGGTTTATATCCAAGGGATGTTTGGGGTTGATTGCCCACGTAATGCCTCTCAGGGATGAGTGAGGCTGATCACTTTTATCTTAAATGTCAGGACCAACTGCCTAGCCCCGGGCTCCTACGCTCCTCATGAGGCAATGCAGGGAAGTCTTATGGTCTCTACACTGAGTAACAAGCCAAATGGTTTCCTGTACCCAGGAAACCATTTATTATGCTGAGTGGTAACCATATAACCGGGGTTTTTGGCGGGGTTAAGTGTCCCCCAGATTCCCACATCTATAATCACTTAATCATGGCAGTTGTTTCAGAGAGCCTCGGAGGGCCCAATACTTGCCCAGGGCCCCAGTCAAATGGTCAGATTCGCATGGCCATGTGGAATGTGAGGTGTAAATGAGGAGAGCTAGAGGGTGGAAGTGGTGAATGTGTTCAAGAGTGCGAGATATGCCGTGATGGCACTGTGTGAAACAAAGACGAAAGGGTGTGAAATGGAGGAGTCAGAGGGTGTGAAATGTGTAAGATCGGGCATGACTGGGCGAGGAAGATGCAAGGAAGAGTTCCTTTGTTGATGAATGAGGTGCAGCAGAGTGGAATGAGAAGTTACAAATGTGTCAGCTAGAGATGTATGTAGGTCAAGTTTGAGAAGGTGAAAGTGGCAGTAATTGTAGCATATGCACCGTGTGACGACAGGAGTGAGAGAGAGAAAGACAGGTTTTGGGATGAGCTGGATGAAGTACTGGGAGAAATGCCCAGGAGCTATTAAGTGATCGTAATGGGCGATATGAATGAAAGAGTAAGCACTGGCCCTGAGGATAACATAAAATGTTATGGAGTACCAGGAGAAAAATGATAGTGGGAAGCGACTGAAGGATATGTGTCAGGAAAAGAGGTTGAGCATTTGTAACTCGTATTTCAAACAAAAAGTTGCACATAAGCATACATGGTAGAGGGAATGGCGATCATGCTGAAAGGAGCATGATTGATTACGTGCTCATGGAGAGGTCTATGCCGGGAGTGGTTGCTGATACGAGGGCCGTGAGAACACGATGTAGAGGTCTGTCAGATCATATGACTGTGGTAAGCAAGATCAAGCTGAGAGGAGTTAGGTGGACCAGGAGAGAGAGGAGCAGTCAGGGAGAAAGACTGAAAGTCGAGAAGCTGAGATCAAAGAAATGGAAGATGAATACAGGACCAAAGTAGGGGAGGAGTTAGAATCAGTGAACTGGCATGAAATGGATCTGGACAGGACAGCCTGTGGAATGCATATAGGGATTGCTTAGTTAAAAATACTAAAGCCGTGTGTGATGTGGCAAGAGTAACAACAAAGAAGAATGGTACGGCATGTGGGATGAAGAGGTTAAGAAAGCAGGAGAGGAAAAGAGGAAGAAGAGGCTAGAATGGTTACAGTACAGGAGTTCAATTGAAATAAGAATGGAATATACTGTACTGAGAGGAAAAAGCTCGTAAAGAGACTAGTGAAGAGGAAAAAGGAGGAGGTAAATGATGATCTAGGATGAAAAATGAATGAAAACTACTCAGAAAATAGGAAGTTATTCTTGAAAGAGACGCGGAAATGTAGAAGTGAAAGAAGAAAGAAATTTGATGTTGTGGAGGATGTTAGTGGTAGATTATTAACCCATGGACATGAAGTAAGGACCAGATGGAAAGAATATTTTGAAAGCCTGATGAATGGGAATAGAGAGTGCAGACCCATTGTAAACATGACTGGTTTAGGGGGTATGCAGAGAATGAATGCAGTGCCAGGAAACATGACACTAGTACAGGTGAAGAGCGCTGTGAAGCAGGTGAAAAATGGGAAAGCAGCTGGGGTTGATGAAATGTATGCAGAGCAGAATGAAGTGCTTTTTGGAGATATGCAAGAAGTCATGGATGAGTAAAACTGTGCTTGCAGAGTGGAAAAAGGCTATGATTGTACCCCTGTACAAAAATAAAGGTAAGCAAATTGAGTCGTGGCATAAGTTTATTGAGTGTGGTAAGGAAGGTGTGGAAGAATTAATATAGAGAGTGCAAGAGAGATATCAGAAGTTCTAGTAAGTGATGAACAGGGTGGAGTTAGGAGTGGCAGGGGATATGTAGATCAAATATTTGCAGTGAGACAGATAGTGCAGAAGGCTTGTGAGAAAGACTGTAAGAGCCAGGATTCCTGGGGCTTGAATGATGAGTGAATGGAAGCGTGGCCCATTGGAGTGGGCAAATTTGGGCTGTCTGGACATTGCTACTCCTCACCCTGCCCTAGGGTGGAAAAGGAGGTCCAGATGATGATAATATATATATATATATATATATATATATATATATATATATATATATATATATATATATATATGTGTGTGTGTGTGTGTGTGTGTGTCCGACTCTGGGCATAGGCTTCACAGCCTGCTCCTAAGGCCCAGTAGTCCCCCTACATAGCATAACCTCTGCATGTCACCAATTCGGCGCTAACACCCACCGTCCATATTGAATACATGCTATGGCTGTCCCATACAGGACTGGTGATTTGGTATTAGCGGGGGTATTTTTATGACATGTCAGCGGACCTTCTGAGAGTTCAATAAAGTCTGATTTTTATGAAATTCAAATCCCTAAACTGTTTCCTACCTCAGCCGGGATTTGAACCTGGGTCCAGTAGGACTGCAGGCCACCTCTCTACCGATTGAGCCACCGCCTGACCCATATATATATATATATAATACAGTGGAGTCTCTTTTATCCGAAAATCATGGGACTTTCAGAGTTTCGTTTAATAGATTTTTTCGAATAAAAGATACTGTAATAATATGTAGGATACAAGGGAACAGTATTTTACCCACCCATCACCCTTTTCTGGCGACGTCTAGCCCACCACCACCTCCAGCACCACAAAAGCCACTCAACCATCACCAAAACATTTAATACACTGTAGTAACTACGTATGTAACTGCACTTTTGTAACTGTAATAGAAACTGTCAACTTAAATAAATCTTCACTCAAATAAACTTAAACCTTCACCAAAACAATGACGCAATTCACTGTAACCAGTTCCAACCAAAAAGTTTTGAACCTATTTTTTTTTTTTTTTCACATTTTCTGTTTCCTTATTCAGTCATTTCCACATCATCTCCCACGTCATCCAAAATCTTCCGAGGTGGTGGATGCAGTTGAGGGAGTGGGCAACTCGCTAACAGGGGATATATATGCAACCGTAAACTAAGCTAGTGGCGCGAAACAAGCCCGCCGTGTTTGAATTTTTGGATAGATTTCAGACTTTTGCGGCTAATCAAAATAAGAACGTTTTAGTAAAACTTACGGTTAATGGCATATTGCGGTTAAAAGAATTTCAGATAAAAGAGACTTTACTGTGTGTGTGTGTGTATATATATATATATATATATATATATATATATATATATATATATATGTATATATATATATATACAGTATATATATAATAAATGCGAGTGTTTGTATGTTTGTTACAATAAACTCGGCTCCCTTAGGGTCTACCCCCACATATGATACATATGGGCACGTGTACTGAAGGTCCTGCCATCTGGTGGCATTCTTCTGAATCTCGCTGAGAGGAGCAAAATGCGAGTCAGGGGATGATAGTTACCAATATTTTGGTATTATAGTCTCCATAACCAGGAAAAACTGAATATTCTCTTGTTTATTATTATTGTTATGCAGCGTGTTCTGGGTCCAGACTTCTTGGGTATAGACACGGTGCAGTCCTGAGTTCTTTGTTCCCTACCGGGTGTCACGAATCAATTCGCGACATTTCCTTTTTGTGAGAAGCCACGAACTATTGGTGGAAAACTCACTGTGTATCGCTCAGTTAACCGTTTCTCTCTCCATTCCGGGGTATACTTTTCAAATAATTCGTCACCGTTTTCAAAAAGTGACCGATTTAATGCACGTCACTAAGTGCGCTACTGAGCGATACTATTGTTTCTTTATCGTTCGCCTCTACTGCTCATTCAACCATTAGCCACGCCTTCTTCCGGTGGCCTGTGCGTCCTGCTTATGCATTATTTGAATTCAGTTTTGCGTTTGCTGTGACGGAGAAAGGGTCTGTGCTCAGAAGTGGAGAGGTCAGCTAGCACCCCAAGCTCCATTAGTACAGTTAATCCCAGCTCTCCCACCTTAGTGGTGATACACAGTATTCATCGACTGGTATTTCTTTTGTGTATTTTGTAGTTTTAAGAGCTTAGTTAAGGTGTTTTTCCTAGGCGTAAGTATTTAGCTTCTGTGTGAGTGAGCGAGTGCGTCTCATTTAATTTGATTTGAAATGTAATGTTAAATTTATTTTTGTAATTAATAAATTTAACAGTTCTATTTCTTGAGCTTAATGTAGAGTAAAAATCTTGTTTCATTTCTCCATAATTAAGCTTATTTTCTATACAGCTCTAGCTTGCATAAACGTTTACTATTCATAACTGGTACTTAGACCAGTCTTGTTGTATTAACTTAAAATCCGTTGTGCCAGGAGTTAATGCATCAGCAAGAACCTGATGTTATTATTATTAGTATTAGTTATTTATTGTCAGGGGTGATGTAACTTTCTCCAGAGGCTAACAGTACAGTAATTCAGCAATTGTGAGTAATTAGTCTCTGCTGTGTACTGTTGAGAAAGTTTATAAATTCTCGTTCTTGAGAATCTTAGCAAGTCAGCGTAAAGTAATCGTTGCTTGATGTAGCAAGACAATCATTGTCTCTGCTCTTCAATATTATTGAATATTATCAATTTAAATAATATTTAAACCATATATTTTAAAATTACCGGGATATTTTAAAAACCCCGTGACAATTGGCGACCTCATTCCAGGATATTAACTCCTAGCTCTAAAGCTATTCACGAGATAGTGCTCACTCATTCATATTTAGGTATTTATCATTAAAGTTTATAGGCACAAGCTTACTGGTGTTTACCCTTAATTTAGCAAGTGAATTTTGCTTTATTAATCAATAGAGTACTTAACTCTAGTTTATTCTTGGTAACGCCAGACGATTTTATTCGCTCCTGGGAAGTCGCCGTACCCATTGTGTTTATTATTGAGTCTTCCCAGTCATTTACATTTTTGATTTATTCTTTGCCAGTTAACTAGATAAGACTGGTCACCACTAGCTTGTGTCTGTATTCTTTACTTGTGTTTATTAGTATTCGTCGCTAAGCAGTCAGTACTCAATTTCGGTTACTTAGTAAATTGAGCTAGCATCATGGCTACAGCTGTATATGTACAGGAAGCCAAAGATATTGGTCTCACAGACCCAGAGAAAATACAGAGTTACGTTCTCTCACGGTTCAATTACGAGCAAGAACGTGAGAAAGATGCTCGTGAAGAGCGTAGGATTCAGCGCGAATGCGAGCGAGAACAGCGCGAATACGAGCGAGAACAGCGTGAGGAACGTGAAAGAGAGCGTGCTTATGAACAAGAGCAGCGTGAGAAAGAGCGCGAATACGAGCGAGAACAGCGCGAACACGAGCAGAAACAACGCGAGCTCGAGTTAGAAAAAGAGCGAGAACAGCGCGAATACGAGCGTGAACAACGAGACAAAGAACGAGAACATGAACTTGTGCTGAAGCTCAAGCGAGATTCCTTGGCTTCAGACACGTCTGGTGCAGTTGGTCAAAGCTCCACGAGCGTTCTCCCTGCACATGTCCTGGCGACCCCACGCATCAAGCTTCCTTCATACAAGGAAAGCGAGCGAATCGAGCCGTACATAGCTCGTTTTGAGGACATGGCAGACTTATATCAACTGGATGAGGCAGCTAAGCGGCTTCAGTTTCTTAGCCTATTTGAGGGCCCTGCCCTCGATATTCTCCACAGAATTCGTGGAGACAATCTCACATATGAGATGATGAAAGCTGCACTCATTAAGGCGTATGGTCTCACAGTAGACGACGCCAAAGTTCAGTTCATGCGAGCTCGTCTCCAAGACAAGGAGACAGCTGTTCAGTTCCTTGATCGTCTCACAGCTTACTTAAATGAGTGGATGGAGAAAGATGAAACTCCTTCCACGCGTGAGGGGATAATTGACCTTATGCTGCGTACACAGCTAGGGAGGTCGTGGCCTGCTGAGCTCATAGCACAGCTTGAGATCTGCCAGGTGAAAGATGCCAGCCAAATGGCAGAGAAGGCTGACGCATTCTTTACTGCATACGGGTATCAAGCTCGTAAGCAAAACACCTGGATCAGAAAAGATACTGCCAAGTCTGGGAAGCCGTCTCAGACTGAATCCCAGCACCAAGGCCGTTCTCAGAGTAATGGCCAAGGTCCGAAACCACAGAAGGACCAGGGGCAAAATATACAGCAGCCTGCTTGGAAGCGGTACAAGCACCCTAACCAGCAGCAGTATCAGCCACGCAACCGACCGTCGGGACAAACTTTTTCACCACCAGCTCAAAAGAGGCAGGAAGCAAATGCAGCCTTCATTCCTCAGCAGCAGCCTGGTGGTCACGTCCTTACCAGTGTGGGTACTTCCCCACAGTTCACTAGTCCCACAGTGACAGTGAACCCCCCTCCACAGATGGCCAATGTTCCATCTTCCCAATATAACCCTCAAGGCACAATGTTTGCCACATCAATTCAGCAGCCTCATGAGTGGCTAGCTGCTTCCTCCACAGGCCCTCCCACAGGTGACAGTACCTTCCTTGTTCAGCCAGGGTTTGTGGGAGGCATTCCTGTGAAGGTCCTGAGAGACAATGGTTCCTCAGGTTGCTCTGTTAAGCAGAGTTTAGTTCGGCCTGAGCAGTATACAGGTCGACAGATCCATGCAAATCTTATTGATGGATCAGTGAGATTGTTCCCTGAGGCAAGTATCCAGGTGGCATCTCCATTTTATACTGGTACGACACTTGCAGTTGTCATGCCAGAGCCTCTATTTGACTTGATAGTAGGCAATATTCAAGGAGCCAAGGATAGTTGCTCCGATGATGGCGCCACTCAGACTTCGGCTTCTGCTGTAACACGAGCCATGGCTGAGGCTCCAGATGGTGTCACCCCAGTGATCATTGAATCGCCGCAAGATCTGATGTGTAGCCAACTTGTTGTGCAAGAACAACAATCTGACTCGACACTTGCTGCCGTGCGGAATAAACAAAAGGGTCGAGTGATTAAGTATTCACGGGGAGGTCGAGCCAAGTTCCTTCGTAAACAAGGACGGCTCTACCGTGAGTCACGAACACCCGAGGGCGAGGTTCGACTGCAGTTTGTCGTTCCCGCCAAGTACCGCCTAGCAGTGTTACAATGGGGTCATTGTTCAGCCTCAGGAGGTCACATGGGGAAAAGGAAGACCCAGGGCCGTATCCGAGCTGACTTTTTCTGGCCAGGGATGGGACGGGACATAGATAGTTTTGTCCGTTCTTGCAGTGTGTGCCAAAGTATCACCACTAATCAAGGACATGCCCTTCCTGTGCCATTTGTAACTACACCTGTAATCTCTGAGTCAGTTGAGAGACAGGGTAGTGGTGAAGTGGGTGCAGACCTGACGTCTCACCCATTGGCCCCACAGGACACATTATGTCCGGGGCCTGTACATACATATTATGTACCGTAAGTTAAGGGGGAAGTTGAGAGGCGACTTGAGGCTATGGAAGACCCAAGTTTGCATAAGGATTCTCAGCTTCCCGGTACTAATATATGTACCGTAGGTTAAGGGGAAAGTTGAGAGGCGACTTGAGGCTATGGAAGACCCAAGTTTGCACAAGGATTCTCAGCTTCCCAATACTATTATAATATTGTATTGTAGGTTAAGGGGGAAGTTCGAGAGAGAACTCCGCAGAGGCGACTTGAGGCTATGGAAGACCCAAGTTTGCACAAGGATTCTCAGCTTCCCAATACTAATATAAGTATTGTAGGTTAAGGGGGAAGTTCGAGAGAGAACTCCGCAGAGGCGACTTGAGGCTATGGAAGACCCAAGTTTGCACAAGGATTCTCAGCTTCCCGATACTAATATAAGTATTATAGGTTAAGGGGGAAGTTCGAGAGAGAACTCCGCAGAGGCGACTTGAGGCTATGGAAGACCCAAGTTTGCACAAGGATTCTCAGCTTCCCGGTACTAATATAAGTATTGTACTGTAGGTTAAGGGGGAAGTTCGAGAGAGAACTCCGCAGAGGCGACTTGAGGCTATGGAAGACCCAAGTTTGCACAAGGATTCTCAGCTTCCCAGTACTAATATAAGTATTGTACTGTAGGTTAAGGGGGAAGTTCGAGAGAGAACTCCGCAGAGGCGACTTGAGGCTATGGAAGACCCAAGTTTGCACAAGGATTCTCAGCTCCCCGATATTAATATAAGTACTGTAGGTTAAGGGGGAAGTTCGAGAGAGAACTCCGCAGAGGCGACTTGAGGCTATGGAAGACCCGAGTTTGCACAAGGATTCTCAGCTTCCCGATATTAATATAAGAACTGTAGGTTAAGGCACAGGTTGAGGACCCGTGTGCGGTTCGAGGCTATGGAAGACCCGAGGTTGCACAGGGATTCTCAACTTGCTAACATAATCGTGTGCTATAATTAATGGCGACCTCGAATGTACGTCGTAGCACTGACTGCTAGGCAGAGAGAGTAATTGTAACTTAATAAGAATTTTGTCTCATTGACACTTTTGATGCTCCACCTCAATTGGTTTTGCAGGTTCAGCAATGGGTGTAGCAGTTTTGCTGTGCGGACCAGCTGATCATCTGCCGCACGCTGCTGCCTCTTCTCCTCTGCCTTCGTCGTCGCCATATTATTTACTGTATCATTTTACACTTAGGTACAGTTACACTACAACTGTCACACCTACACCGTGTATTGCATACACCACGCTACACAACAATTAGTTGTCAGTGTAAATGTAGCGAATTTTCGCTCAGTTTGACCTGAGTACAGGATTTTCACCGTCGTCACGGAGTTTTTCCCTCAAGCTTGCTTCTATTAACGTAAATACGAGGTTTTTTCACTCACTGGCGACTGCGATTTTCTCCTGTAGCAGGATAGCACACACACCACAGTGTGAATCTTGTGTGACTGAGTTAGGATTTATATGTATGTATATTGAAATCATTCTTCTGAAGGAAGAAAGATTTAATTTTCATGGGGCGTAATGTCACGAATCAATTCGCGACATTTCCTTTTTGTGAGAAGCCACGAACTATTGGTGGAAAACTCACTGTGTATCGCTCAGTTAACCGTTTCTCTCTCCATTCCGGGGTATACTTTTCAAATAATTCGTCACCGTTTTCAAAAAGTGACCGATTTAATGCACGTCACTAAGTGCGCTACTGAGCGATACTATTGTTTCTTTATCGTTCGCCTCTACTGCTCATTCAACCGTTAGCCACGCCTTCTTCCGGTGGCCTGTGCGTCCTGCTTATGCATTATTTGAATTCAGTTTTGCGTTTGCTGTGACGGAGAAAGGGTCTGTGCTCAGAAGTGGAGAGGTCAGCTAGCACCCCAAGCTCCATTAGTACAGTTAATCCCAGCTCTCCCACCTTAGTGGTGATACACAGTATTCATCGACTGGTATTTCTTTTGTGTATTTTGTAGTTTTAAGAGCTTAGTTAAGGTGTTTTTCCTAGGCGTAAGTATTTAGCTTCTGTGTGAGTGAGCGAGTGCGTCTCATTTAATTTGATTTGAAATGTAATGTTAAATTTATTTTTGTAATTAATAAATTTAACAGTTCTATTTCTTGAGCTTAATGTAGAGTAAAAATCTTGTTTCATTTCTCCATAATTAAGCTTATTTTCTATACAGCTCCTAGCTTGCATAAACGTTTACTATTCATAACTGGTACTTAGACCAGTCTTGTTGTATTAACTTAAAATCCGTTGTGCCAGGAGTTAATGCATCAGCAAGAACCTGATGTTATTATTATTAGTATTAGTTATTTATTGTCAGGGGTGATGTAACTTTCTCCAGAGGCTAACAGTACAGTAATTCAGCAATTGTGAGTAATTAGTCTCTGCTGTGTACTGTTGAGAAAGTTTATAAATTCTCGTTCTTGAGAATCTTAGCAAGTCAGCGTAAAGTAATCGTTGCTTGATGTAGCAAGACAATCATTGTCTCTGCTCTTCAATATTATTGAATATTATCAATTTAAATAATATTTAACCATTTATATCAAAATTACCGTGATATTTTAAAAACCCCGTGACACCGGGTCAGTAATAACAAGGAAGGAAAACACAAAACACCACTGGTCAAAAGGCACACATATATATTATTAAAAGACAAATACACACACCGTTCTATGAGCAAAACTGAGGAACTTACAATGACTTAAAATAATGTTTACAACAATCACTTTCCACCTCCCCACTGTAGGGGGTCACCTTGACGTGGTGGCGGGGCTTGAAGCATGGTTGGCAGTGCCACCTACTTTGGAGGCAAGCCTACCTTTGTAGGGTTTGGCATTTGTCGGCCTTGTGGACCAAGCACCCCCTACATCACTGGTAGAGGAGGCCTACTGGTGATGTCAGTCCCTGCCCATCTGTCATCTAGGGCGGGACTGTTGCCTCCCCACGTGTTTGCCGTGCGTGGCGTCCCGTAATGCTGGAAGACGGGAGTCCTGGTGGTTGAGCGATGCTGCATGGTGCGCCCTGCAGCTAGCAATACACCTCTTTGGTCCCTTATTCTGGCTAGACGGGTGGCCTGGTTGGGCCCGACCAGGTCAATCGGCTGGTCACTGGCTAGCCATCCAGGCTAGTCACCTAGTGGCTTTAGGGTCAAGCGGGCACTGGGGGACCTGGTGGCTCCTATCGTCCTGGAGTCACCCTTGTCAGGGTCCCTTGGTGGTTACCAGCGTATACTTCCCCACTACCTCTGGGGTCGCCAGTGGTGCTTTCCCTGGCATATGGCCTCCCCTTGTTGGGCTCCATGGTGGGTGGAGGGGTGGGGGAAATGAAGGTGGTTCTTTTTTATTATGGCTTGTAATATTTTTGCAGCTGACGACCCTGGTTCCGTCCCTGACCATCCTGCAGAGTCTCCTTCCTGTGCGCCTCATGTGCCTCTGGCTGGTGAGGCCCATATTGCCACCCTGGAACCATACCTGCCTGGTTCCAGTGGTTTCCGGTCAGTGGCCACTACAAAGAAGAAGAGCCGGCAACAGACTACAACATCTTGTGGACATGCCCGTGAGGTCCTGCCGGGTGTCTTTGAGAGGGTTGATTTTACAAGGTACTGCACCATTCGTACTTTGGATGGTCAACCTATTGGGAATTTGGATATTTTTACGGTTCATCGGCGCATTATGTCAATCTGTGGGAGGGAGCCGAAGATTTCACCTCAGGGGGATGGTAGCCTACTAGTGGAGGTTACATCCCCTGAAGAGGGTTCTCGGCTGGCTGCCCAGTGTAAGGACCCGGATGCGCTGTTTTCTTGTGTCCCTCATGCTTTTTTCAATTAGTGTCGAGGTGTTGTTTTCTCCAAAGACTTACTTCGCTACAGTGAAGAGAAGCTTGTTGAAGAACTACAGGTCCACAGGGTTGTCAAAGTGGAGAGGTTTCGGAAGAAGGTTGATGGTGTACTCACCTCAACTCCATCATTGTTGCTGACGTTCGACTGTACTGTTCTCCCTTCATCCATCAAGGTGGCTTGGTTGTCCCTTAGGGTCAAACCCTTTGTACCAAACCCACGACGCTGCTACCACTGTCAGATGTACGGGCATGTTGGGCGAGCCTGTCGTCGTTTGCAACAGGGCCTCCCACTGATGTGTGTCAGTTGTGGAGCATCCACTCATGCAGGACAGGACTGTCCTGGACCTGTTTGTTGTTTGCACTGTGGCGAGGCACATCCTGCTTCATCTAAAGACTGTGCCCGGTTTTGCTTAGAGAAAGAGATCCTCCTCATCCGTAATAGGGATAAAATAAGCTTTCCTGAGGCCAGGAGTAGAGCCATGTCATCTGTTTTCCGTAACGGAGTGTCTTATGCGTCAGTTTTGTCCGGTCATAGCCGTCCTCATCGTCCTGTCCAGCAGCAGACTCGAGTTCCTCCTGTTGTTTCAGCTCCTATGCCTTCATCTGTCGATCCCATGCCAGTGCAACAATCTCCCGCACTTGCGACGGTTGCCGCTACAGTTCAAGACTCGACCTCTACATCTATGGTATCCCCTAGTAGTCATGGTGCACATTCTTCATTTGCTAAACGTCATCGTGGTTCCTCAGAGTCTTTGAGTCTTGAAGATCCTCCAAGCAAGGTGTCGGTCGTGGAGTCCACATCCTCTGTAGTTAGTCCATCTGTGCAACAGCCCTCGGACCCTGCTTCTGGGTCTTCGGGGGCTTCTGGGGTGTCAGGTCAGTCTGGCACCTCTTCCTCCGGGGAATCGGATGTTCCTCCTCCGGTTACCTCTGAGGATCCTGTCCTCCCCTCCACGTTTGGAGGCCAGGACCCCAATCCCTCCTGCTCGACCTCTTAGTTCACTGGGGGCCCTGGGCAGGTTCGGAGTAGCTCTTCCTCTCCTGCTGGGCAGCAACAGGTGTCTGTGAAGTCTCCCAACACTTCGCAGACCCCAGGCCCTCGTTCTAGCCATGCTGCTGCCCGTGGCAAGCCCCTGAGTGGGCGTATCCGCATTCCCAAGAAGATTGTCTCCCAGGGTCGCTCAGTGGTTTCCACTAAGTGACCCTTTCTTTTGTATATATAGTTCCTCCATTTTAATATTTTTAGTATTTTTTTTTTATGGTTTTCTGTTTGTCCCTCTCCCCTGCCCTTTTTTTTTTTTTCAATAGTTTTAATGGCTAATGTTATTCAATGGAACTGCCGTGGTTTACGAGCCAAATGGGAGGAACTCCGTTGGCTTCTGGCTGAGTATTCACCTGTGTGTGTTTGCCTACAAGAGACAATGGTTGGAGATGCTGCGCCTCCCAGTCCACCTGGTTACCAGGTTTTTTATTCAGATCCTCTTCCTGGACAGGGTCATGGTGGGGGTGTGGCTATTCTAGTATGCAGTGACATACCTTTCACTGCTGTGAATCTTAACACTCCACTGCAGGCTGTTGCTCTCCAGATTTTCCTTTCCCGTCGTTATACTGTGTGCTCCTTGTACCTCCCTCCTAGTGCCACTATTGAGAGGGTTGATCTTGAAAATCTTATTCGGGCACTTCCCTCACCCTGTTTCTTGCTGGCTGACATGAACAGTCATCATCCCCTGTGGGGTGGCTCCACAGCTGATGCTAGAGGTACTATGTTAGCCTCCATTGTGGAGGATGTGGACCTGTACATTTTAAATTCTGGTGAAGTTACTTACTTCCATAGTCAAACGGGTATTTTTACTTCTATTGATTTGTCTCTGTGCTCTGCAGGGATAGCCCTGAATTTTACATGGGCTGTGTTACCAGACTTACATGGCAGTGACCACTTCACTATTTTATTAAGATCGACACAGAGTGTGCCTCGGCGTCGTCTTCCCCGCTGGCGCTTGGATAGGGCGGTCTGGCCGGCTTTTGAGGAGCTGTGTTCCCTGAACCGATGTGTGGAGGATTTTGTCAGCACTGACGCTGCTGCTGAGTATTTCACAGACTTACTACACTCGGCGGCACTGCAGAGTATTCCGAGAACAGCTGGTCACTTTCCTTGACGTCCAGTTCCCTGGTGGACTGATGAGTGTGCTTCTGCTGTTTGGGCTAAACGTGCTGCTTTCTCCCGACTTCGTCGTCACCGAGGTGACCCTGGTTACTTAGCGGCATATAGGAGGGCCCGAGCTCATGCCCAGCGGGTTATGAAGGAGGCTAGGAGGAAGTCTTGGGCATCATTTGTTTCTTCAATTTCTTCACAGACTCCTCTCACAAAAGTGTGGAAACGGGTGAGGAAGATTTCAGGGAAATTTCCCATTCCCTCTCCTCCTGTTTTATCTCATGCAGGTGTGGTGGTGGCTCATTCTTCGTCTGTTGCCGAGATATTTGCAGCTCATTTTGCTAATGTCTCTAGGAAGGACACCTCATCCCCGTCGGCACGCCGCCGATGGCACCTGGAATCTTTGGGCATTAGTTTTCCATCTACTGCGGAGGAGTCATATAATGTTGCTTTTTCTGCTTCTGAACTTCAGATGGCATTGTCGCAGTGTCGCGACTCGTCTCCAGGCTTGGATGATGTCCCATATGCCTTCTTACACCACTTGCCTGATGCAGCCCTTCATTTTCTGTTGTCACTGTATAACAGAATTTGGTGCAATGGTGGGTTTCCGACCTCATGGGGTGTTGCTGTGGTTCTCCCCATCCCTAAGTCGGGTAAGGATCACTTGCAGGCCACTAATTATCGCCCTATCTCGCTGACGTCTTGCCTTTGTAAGGTCCTCGAAAAGATGGTGAATAGTCGGCTCGTGTGTTACTTAGAGAAGGGTGGTTACTTGTCTCCAGTCCAGTGTGGGTTTCGGAAGATGCGGTCGACCACAGATGCTCTCCTTTCTTTAGAATCTTCCATCTGCCAGGCTTTTGCAACTAACCAGCATCATATCACAGTGTTCTTTGATTTGGAGAAGGCGTACGACACTTCCTGGCGTCATGGTATATTGCAATCTCTTTATGAGTTTGGTCTCCGTGGGCAACTCCCCACTTTTATCCGGGAGTTTTTATCTAATCGTTTTATTCGGGTCCGAGTCGGGAGTGAGCTGTCTACTGCACGTCCCCTTGAGGATGGTGTGCCACAAGGGAGCATACTAAGTGTTACCCTTTTCGCAGTGGCAATTAACAGTGTTATTTCTGTGCTCCCTGATGGTGTTCGTGGCTCTCTCTATGTTGACGATTTATCAATCTCTGTCACTGCCTCACGGATGTCAATGGCAGAAAGGAGGATGCAGATGGCTCTCAACCGTGTCTCTAGATGGGCTGATGAACGAGGTTTTCGATTTTCCTTCAAGAAGACCGTTGCCATGCATTTTTGCCGCGTTCGTGGAGTCCACCCTGACCCAAACCTTTTTTTAGATGGGCGTCGTATTTCGTGTTTAAAGGAAACCCGGTTTTTGGGGCTGATTTTTGACAGCCGGTTGACTTGGGTCCCTCACTTGAGGTATGTAAAAGCTGAGTGTCTCAGAGCATTGGGTCTCTTGAAAATTTTAGCGCACACATACTGGGGAGCTGATCGCAAGACCCTCCTCCTCTTGCATCAGTCTCTGATTTTATCCAAACTTCATTATGGATGTGAAGTTTATTCCTCTGCCTCAGAAGCCCGGCTTCGTATTTTAGATTCCATACATCATGCTGGTGTTTGTCTCGCCACTGGGGCATTCCAATCTTCCCCGATTTCGAGTTTGTTGGCTGATGCTGGTGTCCTTCCTTTAGACTTGCTCCGCTCTTCCCTTTTGATGAGATGTTGGTATCGCTTATCTCGTCTCCCAGACTCTGTGCCCTTTGTCAAGGTCTCTCAAGATTCTCGGTCACCTATTTTTGCCACTCGGCCATCCTTTCCAAAGCCCTTTGGTTTCAGGGTGCATCAATTATGTCTACCTTCTCTGTTCCTTCTGTGCCGATCACTCCCCATCGTGTCCCGAGGGTGGGCTACTGGCTTCTCCCCAGGGTGACATTTTGTCATTTCTTCTCATCCAGTAAGGCCTCCCTTCCTTCTCAGGTTTTATTTTCTCTGTTTTTAGAGCATGCCTCTTCTCATGGGGACTCCATACCAGCTTATACTGATGGATCTAAGTCTGATGTGGGTGTGGGCTTTGGTGTGGTGTTTCCCACCTTCTGTCGAGGTGGGAGCCTCCCTGTGACTGCTTCTGTTTTTACTGCTGAGCTGACTGCTATTTTATTTGCCCTTCAGATTCTCTTCACTCTCCCCCACACTGCTTTTACTGTTTTTAGTGACTCACGAAGTGTTCTTTCTGCAATGGAGTCTTTTAATCCCTCTCATCCTTTGGTTTTATCCATTTTAGAGTGGCTTTTCCTTTTAGGGCGTCGTGGACGTCGTGTAGATTTCTGTTGGGTTCCAGCTCATGTAGGAGTGGCAGGGAATGAACGAGCTGATCAGCTGGCCAAGGTGGCAGCGGCTCGTCCCCCTCTTGCACAGTCCCCTCTGTATCGTCTGCCTGCTGCAGATATGCGCTCCTTTATTGCCTTCAGGGTTTGGTGCTGTTGGCAGGAGCATTGGGATGCTGTGGGTGCCAATAAGTTGCGCTCGATTTGCCAGAAGGTGGGCTCATTCAGTTACCAGGGCTTCCCTCGTCAATGGGAGACTGCTTTGTGCTGCCTCCGCATTGGCCACACCCGTTTCTCTCACGGTTTTTTAATGGAGAGGGCTCCTCCTCCATTCTGTGATGACTGTCTGGTTCCCTTGACTGTTCGGCACCTGTTGGTGGAGTGTCCTAGTCTTGAGGATTTGCGGCGTCGGTTCCTCTCTGACCACCAATCGGATGGTGGTGTGTATCATCTTTCCTCCGTGCTTGGGGAGGATGCCTGTGTCTTGGGAGGGGCAACCCTCTCCTTTCTGAAGGAGGCAGGACTTCTTAAGGATATTTAGAATTTCTCCTTTTTGATTGTGTGGCTTATCCTCTGTTTTTTGTTTTTTGTTTTTTACTTCTTTGTTATACGGTGGCATATGACCCTGGCAGTTGCGCCGCCATGATCATTTAAAAAAAAAAAAAAAAAAAAACTTTCCACCTAGTTCAGCAAGTCTGACCTGTACACGGAATTACACCTTCCTGAGGTAGGGTTATGTCCACACAGTGTCATGGACAGTATTTCACAAATATGTCAGGTACATTATATTCAAAACACACGGACAGCATAGTACAGCATACCCAGTATGGCAGACGCGTGACATGGACGACAACTTATATTTAAGCCCTTAAGTCTGGGTATTCACATGACATAGATGAGGTCCGAGCTAGTACAATATATCCACATGACACGGACGATGCCCTAGCTAATCTTAGGCTATATACGCATCACATAGGAGGAGAGTATATAATGTCCCGCACTTGATTGAAAGGGGGGGAGAGGGGGTATTATTGAGTCTAGGGTAGGTTTATTCATGTGGGGACGGGGACAGGGGGCCTGGGGAGGGGGAGCACACTGGGGGAGGGACACACTGACATATGTTATCCTGTGGGGGCGACACTGGGGGGAGGGTTGTCGCTGTCAGGGAACTGACCCATGGGTGGGAGTCGAGCACTCCGCGCGCAAGATCACAGGTAGTAGAGTTCACTATGGCACACTGGGAGAGGGGGGGTAACATTGCAGCTGCCAGGGGGGAGGAGAGAGGGGGATAGAGCACTGAGGAGGGTTGGGCAACACTGGGGAGAGACACCGCGGGTACAGGGGAGGAGTCACAAGGGTTGGTTCACTGGGAGAGGGGTCCAACAGCTCTGGGGAAGTGCACAATCATAAAATCTGGTACACACAATTCTAGCGGAGGGGAGGACATGGCCCACGAGGTGGGAGGGCCTTCGCCGGGAGCTTCAGATGGTGGCCAGGCGTGGGAGGTGGGCCGTTTGACTAATAGTACATGGGAGGGTGGTCCGTAAGGTTGCCACTAGTCCTGGAGGAGTGGGTGGGTGGTGTGTTGGGCGGCTCCCTAGCCACTATGGCCCAGCAGGAGGCAGGGCTCTCCGGGCTAGGGCCAAAGAGGGCCACCAGATGCACTGCTTGGTGTTGGCTCTTAGTTGTCATCAGGGTCCTGGGGGAGGACCTGGGGAGGTCTGGACCTAAGGTCGGCCGGGGAGAGGGCAGTGTCCTGGCTGGGCTGCAGTCACGTCCGGCAGGGGAGGCCATCAGGGAGGAACTGTGGCCACCTGTGCTGGGGGAGGTTCGGCTGCCACAGCGAGTATCTGGGGAGGCCCACTGACTCTGGGAACTGTGGTCTCGTCTGTGGGAGAAGGCTGTCACGGTTGAACTGAGGATTCTCGTCCTGGCGGAGTTCGTGAACACCTGGGGAGGGTGGGGCTACAAGGACCGGACACCTGGCCTCGGGGACGTCACGCCCGGTCTGTTCTCTGGTGAGGTGCCTGTTGGGAATCAAGTCCCACCCTCTCGAGGAGAAAGAAGGGAGAGGGGCGCCTCACTCTGCCGCAGGAGGGGTGTGCAGAGCAAGAGGTGTTTCCCCCTGTAGGAGCTCGGGGACTATCAGAGGGAAGATGGCCGAAGGCTGGTCCTCCTACTTGGCAGGCCCGTGAGGCCTCGCCGAAACTCCGGTCCGGGGAGTGCAGGGGAGGTCCAGGGGATGTTCCCTTAGTCAGGCAGCCCCGTTGGGCACTGCCTGTGCTCCTATGCGAGACAGGTGCGCGGAAGGAGTCGGAGACTCTCCCGGACACCGCTGGCCCTGGCGGCTGGGAGTGGGCACTCATCGGCCTCTCCCAGCAACAGCCACGGCTCCAGCAGAGTCTGCACTCCTGCCATAGGGCCTGGTACTCCTGCCCCGGTGATGTCGGGAGGAAGAGGTCAGGCGAATTCTCTCGGCTTATGCCACAGCTCCGGTGGAGTGTGTTCTCCTTCCACTGGGCAAGGGCCTGTCCCAGTGACGTCGGGAGGAAGAGTTCGGACGAACTCTCTTGGCTTACACCACAGCTGTGGCGGAGTGTGCCCTTTTTCCATCGAGATGGGGGGATAGCAGCCCTTGATGCTCCTCCTGAGTCCTCTGTTAAATAGGAGGCCGATCCAGGGGACTCAGTGTCCGAGGGTTTGCTTGGGACTTTGCCGCTGCAAGTCCCACCCCAATTCTAGCGAGCATTCCCTCTGCTGAAGAGTAGTGTACTTTTCCTGTACACTGCAGGGTGGTCTGGTTGCGGGGAAGAGGGGCGCTGGGTCACGGGAGAGATATGTCGCTTTTGCCTGGACAGTGAACTAAGTAAGTCAGCCCCTTCCTCATTCCCTTGTGGGGTGGGTATCACCCCCTCATATTCTCCTCCTGGGATGGTGGTGTCGGGTTCACCCCACCGCACGGGTATTTCAATTATAATATAATTATCTGTAAATATTATGTGCAATCCATACCATTAAAATAAGGGTGCTTCGGTAGAATAATATGACCAACCACTTTGTCTTCCACAGTGCAGAGCAGTGATTGATAAGGGGATCTTAATGCGGAGGAATATAAAACAGCCATGACTTTCAAGTATAAAAGAAATATCATTATTCAAATACCCATGAAAGTATTTCTTTCTTTCTTTCTTTTTACAGTGAAAGCAACACAAATAATTTCAACAAACAACATCCCAGCGGCTATGCTGTCTTGCTGGACGTATGACCCAAAATAAACAGATGACTGGAGAAAACTGAGTCATTGCTGAATCAGTGACGATGGCTCAGGAAAACATATTGTAGTTTTATCAATTAAAATATTTGCTGAGACACTTTTTTTTTATTCTTAATCAATTATTGCCTTACATTAATTTATTACAAACTATTATTAAGCATTAGATTGCATTCCACTGTAATAAAAAAGTGGAAACGGATATTGTTTTCATTTAAAAAAAAATCAGGTACATATACATGGCATTGATTTAAGTCGGCTTTTTAAAAAATTATTGATTCAGAAAATGTTGTTTATTTAAGGAGAAAAAAATTACAGTTTCTCCGCAAAATATTTTTCTCTGGGAGATTCAGAAGAATGTCCCCAGATGGCAGGACCTTCAGTACACGCGCCCATTCTGAATCAGCATGATCCAAGGAGTGTTTTGTTATATAATTTATTAGGATTAATTGTATGTTGAAAAGTTTTTATTGGCCGAAGGCCCAATCAGCCCTCCGCAGAAGCTAGCCGAAAATGTCCGTCCATAGGGCGGACTTTTTCCGTTAGTATATATATATATATATATATATAGAGAGAGAGAGAGAGAGAGAGAGAGAGAGAGAGAGAGAGAGAGAGAGATAAATAGATAGATAAACATATATATAGATAGATAGACAGATAGATATGATAGATAGATAGATAGATAGATAGATATAGATTATATCATCATCATCATCATCATCATCATCATCATCATCAGCCATTACAAGCCCACTGCCGAGGAAAGGCCTACCGCAATCATCTTCACGAATTCCTTGACTAAGTCAATATTTGCCATGTTTTCCCTGCAAATTTCTTTATCTCATCCCTCCACCTCCTGTCTGGCCTTTTTCTGCTATGCTTACAATCTCTTGGTGTCCAGTCAGTCAGCCTCTTGCTCCATTGGTTATCCCTTATTCCTACTACATGGCCTGCCCACCTCCGTTTGTGTTCTTTTATAACTTCCGTAATGTCTTTGACTTCAGTCTGCTCTCTTACCCAAGTTGATCTTTTCCTGTCTCTTAAAGATATTCCCAACATTGACCTTTCCATTGCTCTCTGAGAAAGTATGACTTTATTTTCCATCGATTTCGTCAGTTTCCAGTTCTCACAACCATACGTCATTGCTGGAATTATACATTCGTTGTATACTTTTTGTTTCATACAAACTGGCAAGCTACTTTTCATAATATCTTTTTGTTTACCAGAAGCTTCCCATCCAATTGTAATGCGTCTTTTTATTTCGTTATCATGATCTTTCATTATTTTTATAATTTATTCCAAGTAACTGTACTCTTCGACATCTTCAAGAACTTTTTTGCTTATTCTGATGACACATCTTGGTGTTTGTGGATTCAACATTAGTTTTACTCCGGTTCATCTTTAGCCCTACTTTGAGATTTCATCTGTTCAGCTCATTTAATATTTCTTGCAATGTTTCTGCTGTTTCTTAGATTAGGACAATGTCATCAGCAAATCTTAACCCGAGGTGTCCCGCTGACACATGGATATGTCACCACGTTTTGTCACGGTGACACCTGATGATGTATCCGTAAGTTTTGCAATTGCAAGGTCTGTCATATGCACATATTTCAGATTTCGCGCATGATTTTTGGTACATATACGTCGGACACCTTCCTCTACCCAAGGCCAGGTGTGGACAATGCCTTACCTAGCGTGACCTCCCCCCCCCACACGCCATTGTCTCAACAACTCACCTGTCAGCAGTGACCTGGCCAGTAAAAACCTGTCACACCACGGTAAGAAATTCAAGGTAAGAATGATTCCCCAATTGATGACAATGTGGAGGACAAAGTTTATGTGGCGCCAGAGGAAGAAATGATCAGAAGTGATGAGGTAACATCGCCAAGGAAGGTGCAGTATGTTGATGTGTTTGTGAGTGAAACAATGCCTATATCGCCTATATTATTGTGTGAAAACCAGTAAGCTCTTGTACTACATATAACTTTATACCAAATAAATATCTACCTATTCTGAGTGGTTTGGAATAGTTACCCCTCCCATAGAAAACGTCTTCTCTGGAGCAGGCCTCGAGAGAAGACGTTACCAGATGAGGGGAAGGTCACCTGTACTGGGCATTTCTAAGCTCAGGTGAACACTTCCTCTCTAAATTTTCGATGTTTCTCATAAAAAGCGGAAGTTTAAGCAAAAAAAAAAAAAAAATCGAAAATTTGCCGGGATTGGGGGGGGGGATCACTGATGAAAAAATCTGCTAGGATGCAGCGGGTTAAATGGTTTAGCTTGTCTCCATCTATGTTCACGCGTTTGTTTTTCCAGTTTAGCTTTCTGAAAATACTTTCTTGGCATGCTGTAAATAATTTTGGTGAAATTGTATCTCCCTGATGCACGCCCTTCTCAATTTTTCCCCAAGTTCTAATGTAATTTAACCCACCCCGTCCCGACCACTTTTTGACCACTGGTACCCCCCAATCCCGACCATTTTTCGACCCTTTTTTTTTTTTGCTAAAACTTTCGCTTTTGGTGAGAAACATCGAAAATTCATAGAGAAATCGCTCACCTGAGGTTTAAAATACTCATTACAGGTAGGAGAGCCTCCTTACCTTACTGTGTTTTCTATCAGGCTGGCACCAAAGAAAACGAGTTCTATGGGAGGATAACTATTTCACACCACTCATAAACAGTATTTATTTATTTACTGTTACGAATTTATATGTAGTACAAGAGTATATTGGTTTTCAAGCAGTAATATAGGCATTATAAGCATTGTTTCACTCATTAATACCTGACCTTTTTTTGCCACATTACCTGATCATCATTTCTAACTGTTTCTTCCTCTAATGCTATGTAAAGTTTGTCCTCCACATTGTCATTGATTGGGGAATCACTCTGGCCCTGAATTTCGTACCGTGGCATGACATGGCTATACTGGCCAGGTCACTGATAACAAGTGAATTGCTGAGAAAAGGGCATGCAGGGGGGGGGAGGAGGTCATGCTGGGTAAGGCATTGTCTCTGCCTGGCATCTTGTTGAGGAAGGTGTCCCGTGTATACGTACCAAAAATGACTCGCGAAAATTGAAAATTGTGGAAATTATGAACCTTGCAATTGCAGGACGTTGAAGTACGTCCTCGGGATTAGCTGTGACAAAACGTGAGGATGTGGAAGTACGTTCTCGGGACGGCGCGGGTTAACTGTAGTAGTTCCCTCTATATAAATATTTTCTAGCAGTTCTGCAATGTTCTCATTCACTCCTTGTTCTCACAGTGAATTTATAATTGCTATGTGCTCCACTGAGTCAAAACCCTTTTTGTAATCAACAAAACCTAACCACAGTAGTTTAATATATTCTGTAGTTTTGTCAGTTAGCTGACTCATTGTGTGTAGATGATCAATAGTTGAATACCCGCTTCGGAATCCTGCCTGTTCACGAGGTTGGTTTTACTCTAAATTTGTTATTATTCTGTTCGTAAAGACTTTAGTGAAGAGTTTGTAAGCGATAACAAGCTAATGGGTCGATAGTTACCAAGATCTTTTGAGTCATCTTTTTGTAAAGTAATAAAACTGTTGCATTACTCCATGTTTTGGGATTTTTTTTTTTTTTTAAATTCACTGAGTAAATAAGTAAGCAAGCCTATTTTGTACTTCTACTCCTGCATCCAACAGTAAATCTGCTACCATTCCATTTTCTCCAGGAACCTTCCCTTTTTCATTTTCTCAAGACAAATATTTACCCTACCTGGTGTTACCTCAGGTATTTCACTTGTGCCAACTGAAAAGTTAGCTATTGGCACTATGGTCTTTGATGCATACAGTTCTTTGTAAAATTCTTCAACTCTCTTCAGTATCTTATCTCTGCATTCAATGACTTCACCCTTTTTGTCTCTCAGTGATGTAATTTGTTGCTTTCCTAGTGCCATTTTACTTCTGACCTGTTTCAGACTTTTTCCTTTTTTGATGGTTTCTTTGATCAGATCCATGTTTCTCTTTCTTTTTTCTTCTCCTTGTCTTTTGTTGATAAGCTTATTTAATTCCTATCGTTCTATTTCATCTTTCTTTGTTTTTACATTTATTTCCTTTCTTGTTTTTCATAAGCTCGAGTGTCTTTTCTGAGTACTTCTTAGCTTTGGTTGTATTAGGTTTTCCTACTACCTCCGCTGAACCTCTTAGCACTTTTGTTAGTCTGTCGTTCAGCCCATTAATGTCACAGTCATCTTTACTTAGAGCCTGAAATCTGTTCCTTATTTCCAACTGAAAGGCTGCTTTGTTTTCGTTTAATTTTATTGGGCATATCTTTTTATCTTTAATCATCTTATTTCTTTCACTTCTGAAATTGAATCTTGCTGTGCAACCCATCATTCTATCGTCACTTCCTATATTTACTTTGTTGATAACTGTGATATTTGTGATCACGTTATTCTTATCTGCTATAATGAAGTCGATTTCATTCTTTGTTTCTCCATTTGGGCTTCTCCAGGTCCACTTTCCCCCTGTCCTTTTATGAAAGAATGTGTTCAGTGTTGTCATATTATACATTTCAGCGAAGTTTACCAGCATTTCTCCTCTTTCATTCCTTTCTCCCACTCTAAATTTTCCCATACATGCTTCTCACTTTTCTGATCTCCCTACTTTTGCATTGAAGTCTCTCATGAGCATTGTACATGTGGTATTTTCTTCTTCCATAATCTGGGAGATGTCGTCATAGAATGTTTCTGTTTCTTCATCTGAGCTTTGAGTAGCTGGTGCATATACTTGTATTACTTTCAGGGTATAATTTTTGCACAATCTAATTAAAGTAAATGCTGCTCTGTCAGCTACACTGCTGAATTTAACAATGTTGTTTGCAAAATTTCTGTTAATTAGAAATCCTACACCACTAACTTTCATTTTTCCTTCCTTTGTAGTAAAATAGGTGGTTGCTGTTTTGAGCTTAATTACTTTTTCTTCTTTTCTGTGGGTCACACTCAAACCAACAATATCCCAACTAGTGTTTTCCAGTTCAGTCATTAAGTTATCAAGTTTGTAATCTTCTGAGAGGCTTCTAACACTATATGTATAAATCTTCATGGATTTCAGTTTGAATAATATCCCAGTCTCTAACTTGCCAACACAGTGCCTACTCACTTTCGGTGGCACACTGCCCATAAGCTCAGGAGGCAGTGTGGTTAGACCTTTAGTAGGCGATGATCCAACAGGAACGCCTGTCAAATCATTTGCAATAGAACTCATGTTTGGTTGGTAGAATTGTGGCAAATATATATATATATATATATATATATATATATATATATATATATATATATATATATATATATATATATATTTATATATATATAATCTCATCTCATCAGCCGTTTGAGTGTCCACTGCAGGACCGGCCTATCCCGATCGAAGTGGAGACGATACAGCCAATGTATCTCTACTAAGTGGCTTAGGCTGTCTGGTAGAGATTGTATGTAGGGTGAGAAGTGCTTGTAAGTGTAATTGTAGTGTTGGAGTGGCTTTGAATGTGTGTGTAGTCTGTGAACCAAGTATAATCGGCCCACGCAAATCGACTGGGTGCAAGCATACTTTATAGTATGCGACACTGGTTCAACCATAGCACTCCTGATGTCCGCCAAGCAGTACATGGCCAGAAGACAGCTCCCAAAGTTTATTACCCTGGCGGGGCGCGAACCTTCGTTCTTCATTGTACAAAAACGCACACTTTACCACAGATATATATATACTGTATATATATATATATATATATATGGAAGGAATGAGAGAGTGTTTTTGATTGGTGATATGAATGGTAAAGTTGGGAATGCGAAGGTGGATGGAACAGTTGGTGAGTGGGGTGTGCCTGCTGAGATAGATGAGAATGGGAGTGCGTTAGTGGACATTTGTGCTGGGAGGGGGATGGTGGTAGCCAATACCCTCTTCAGGCATAAAATGATCCACAGGTATACATGGCGAGTGATGAGAAGGGTGGGTGGTGAACTGAATGAAAGGAAGGCAATGATTGATTATGTGTGTGTGGATGAAAGGATACGAAGATGTGTAATGGATGCAAGAGTTTATAGAGGTTGGGGGAGTGGACTCTCTGACCACTACTTTGTGGTGGCCAGAATCAAGGTCCAGTTAGAGTGGAGAAATAGAAGAAGGGAAAGACGAGAGGAAGGAGTAGTTGCAAGGAGAGTGGAAAGGTTACAAGAGGACGAGAAAAAGGCAGAGTATAAGAGAGAAGTGGAGGAACGATTGGGCAAATATGAATTGGAGCAGATGGGAGACGTGGAAGGTGTGTGTAGCATATTTACAGAAGAAATATGTGCAGCATGTGATGTGGTGTGTGGAAGGAAGAGAAGACGGAGGGGGGGTGCAAGGAACAGCGTGGTGGACTGAAGAGATGAAACAGGCTGTGGCACAAAAGAAGAAAGCATACAATGAATGGATGAGAAATAGGGGCGTGGAAGAAGTTGAGAGGCGGAAGAGAGAGTTATATGTAGAAAGAAAGAGGTGAAAAGATTAGTAAGAGAGAGTAAGAAGGGAGTGGATGAGGAATTTGGAAGAAATTTGAGTGTAAAGTGGAGGGACTGCAAGAAAATGTTCTGGAGAGAAGTGAAAAGAGTAAGACAGGGTGGAAGTGAAGTTAGCAGGGGAGTGAAAGATAAAAATGGTAGAGTACTAGTGGAGAAGGGAGAAAAAGTGAGCAGATGGAGAGAACACTTTAAGGAATTGTTGAACGTAGAGGAAGGAAGTAATGCGAGTATAAGTGGCTGGGGAATGGCTGGGAGAAGGAGGGAGGTGAGAAGACAGGAAGAAATCAGTAGGATAGAAGTTGTGGAAGCAATGAAGAAAGTTAAATCTGGGAAAGCCCCAGGAATTGATGGAGTGTGTGGTGAAATGCTGAAGGATGGGGGAGAGATAGTAGTAGAATGGATGTGGAAGATGTGCAGATTAGCCTGGGAGGAAGGTAGAGTCCCGGAGGATTGGAAGTCAGGTATAATTATTCCCTTGTACAAAGGAAAAGGGGAAAAAGAAGTGTGTGGTAATCATAGGGGCATTTGTCTTCTTAGTATAATAGGAAAAGTGTATGGTAGGATACTTATTGACAGAGTTAGAGAAAGAACAGAGAAATTAGTTGGAGAAGAACAGGGAGGCTTTAGGAAGGGAAGAGGTTGTGTAGATCAGATATTCATTCTTAGATCTTTAGTGGAAAAGTTTCTAGAGAAGGGAAAGAAGTTGTATGCGGCTTTCATGGATTTGGAGAAAGCATATGACAGGGTGGATAGACAAGGATTGTGGAAATGTTAAGAATATATGGAGTAGATGGGAAGTTGTTAAATGCTGTGAAGAGTATGTACGATGGTGCGAAGGCTGCAGTGCGTGTTGATGGCGAACTAAGTGAATTTTTCTCTTTGAAAGTTGGGTTGAAACAGGGATGTGTCATGTCTCCGTGGTTATTCAATCTGTACATGGATGGAGTAATAAAAGAGGGACAAGGTAGGGTAGTGGATGTTGGAGTGGCCCTGGTGAGAGAGGATAGTGTTTGGAAACTCCCTGTACTGTTGTTTGCAGATGATACTGTGTTGTTGAGTGAAGATGAAGGGGAGCTGCAAGGCTTGGTGGATGAGTTTGGGAAAGTGTGTAAGAAACGGAATCTAAAGGTGAATGTAGGGAAGAGTAAAGTGACGGTCTTTGAGAGAGGTGAAGTCAGTGAATGTACAGCGAGGTTGGATGGTGAGGAATTGGAAAATGTGAGTACGTTTAAGTACTTGGGTAGTGTGATGAGTAAGGATGGAGGTTTGGAGGGTGAAGTGCTTGAAAGGGTACAGCAGGGAAGAAAGGTTGCTGGTTCTTTGAAAGCAGTGATAAGAAACAGGGAAGTGAGCATGGAAGTGAAAAAGTTACTACATGACAGTCTTGTGATACCAACTCTAACGTACGGAAGTGAAGCTTGGACGTTGTTGGAAGGACACAAGTCAAGAGTGAGAGCAGTGGAAATGAGTTATTTAAGAGGAGCCTGTGGAGTCACATGAAGAGATAGGCTGACGAATGAGGATATAAAGGAACGTTGTGGTGTTGATGTGGATGTGATAGGGAGCGTTATGAGGAACACACTGAGGTGGTTTGGCCATGTGGAGAGGATGGAGGGTGAAAGACTGACGAAGAGTATGTATGTGAGTGAGGTGGTGGGGGGGAAGCGGGAGGGGGAGGCCGAGGATGAGATGGAGGGATGGGGTGGAGAGGTATATGAGAGAGGGGGGTGTGAATTGGGAGCAGAAAAGTGAAATGGCGGGGGACAGGGCGACTTGGAGGCGATTTGTTTGTGGCCACCCCAAACATGATTGAGGCGTCTGGATATATATATATATATATATATATATATATATATATATATATATATATATATATATATATATATATATATATATATATATATATATATATATATATATATATATAAAACAATCCACATTTAGGTCAAATAAATCATAGGAATAATAAAAATAATAATGATAATAACAACAACAACAATAATAATAATAATAATAATAATAATAATAATAATAATAATAACAATAATAAAAATAATAAACTGTTCTTAGTGGCGAAGTCTAAAACCATCCATCATAAATGTGAAAGACCTTGTGGTAATCAACCATAACTAACTGCAAATTAGAAGATTAAAGAAACGCCTATTTTTCATTCATTCATCATCCAATCCTACATTGCCCCATGAAGAGCGTAGGAGCCCGGGGCTAGGGAAGTTGGTCCTGACATTTAAGATGAGAGTGATCAGTCTCACTCATCCCTGCGTGGCATTACGTGAAGAATAAATCCCAACCATCCCTTCGATATAAGCCTTCACCAGCTCAGTCCGTCTGGAGCGCCATAATTACCCTTTAAACCACTAGGCGCCAAAATTTCGTTATATGGTTACCACCCAGCATAGTAAATGGTTCCCTGGTGTACAGGAAACCATTAGGCTTGTCACTTAGTGCAGAGTCACCCACAGCCAGAAGGAAGAGGAAAATATGAAGGAAAGAAAGACAGAAGAGGGAGTGTGAAGTCACCCTTAGGCAAAAGGACGAGGAAAGAATGACGGAAAGACAGAAGAGGATGGAAGGAAAGAAGGATGGAGGAGAGGAAAGGGCAGACACCCTAGAGCAGCACTAGATCGAGTGAAAAACACCGATAAAGACATAATAAGTTAAATATTTAAAAGGGTGTAAAGAATATTGCTAAAAAAAAGACTAATCTGGCATAGAAATAAATACTGAAAGTAAAGAGATCTAATAATATATATATATATATGTAAAAAAAAAAAAGTAACACAAACAAACAGTACTATGTTGGGTCTATGACTGTCCCTCTAGCTGAGTAGCGAGCTGAGGCAGAAGTAACTGTTTAATCAATCAGTAAGTTTTGTATCATGACATACCGATTGTCTGTACATTTCATAGGAAAATGCTGAAATAATTTGAATGAAAAAAGTACATTATAGTCTTATATATATAAATACACACACATACATCAGTCTATCTGCCTATGTCAGGTCAGACACTTTTCTGTTACTGGAACCATGACATCCAGTACTACCTGTTTTTTGGTCGGATCGTCGATGACTAAACCGGCACCTCCACAGGTCTATGCCAGTGAGGAGAGTAACTAGACACCCTGTAGGATGAAAAGCAAGATCTGTGAAAAGGCAGATGAGCAATTTATACCAACGTCCATCTAGTAGGGTAGATGGAGTTCATTAGCCTTGGTTGGCAATCCACCTAGGAAAAGGAAAACTCAGATAAATCCTGGATGGCTACAGTCGGAGATTCTATGCCTCTGTCCATAGGCTAGCATTGAGCCCTTTCCTGACTTGAGAGCTTGGGTTGGTGTTTGCGGCCCGTCTCTGTAAAGAAAACACCCAAGCACATAACAGGGGAAAGAAGAGGGATAGGGGTCAATGCTTGTTGCCTGACCCTGACCCAGTTTTTTTAGGGCGTCCTTCCTCCAGTGGGGCCTGGCAGGGATTTTGGGGCCCTGTCATGCTGACGCCCACTATGACGGTTGCTGGGTAAAGCCTACGTGACCCCATCACTTGGATGAAAGGGGGAAGACCCCATAGCCCAGACCCTCCTTTTGATTTGCATCGTGGTGGTGCAGAGGACACGTGAACGTGAGGCTCCAAGCATGGGTTTAACCTTCATTAGGCACTGTGGGTGGGGTCTTGGAATGTTCTAAGCCTTTCACAGGATGATCGACTGCCTTTGTTGTCACGAAAGCTGGGGTGATTGGGGGTTGGTATAGCTGCGCTCTCTGAAATGAGGTGACCCGGGCATGGTGAGATCAGTAGCGGTGGTTATCCATGCTACTGGTCTGGCTGTGACAATGGTGCCCATCTTAGGGGTGTCACTGTGGCAATTGCTGCTCACTTCATCCCTTGTGTTGACAGGATTACTCCAGTTGATGAGCGAATAATCCTGGTGAGACTGAAGCACTTGTTGGGCTTCATCTCTCTTATAGCAATGTATGCTCCAACTGAGATGAGTGATCTTGAAGAGAAAAAGCTATTCTGCACAAAACTTGGGTCTGTCGTGGAACAGTGTCCCTTGCAGGATACACTCATGGTCTTGGGCAACTTTAATGCAGTTACTGGCACTGATAAGGAGGGCTTTGGGGATTGTGTAGGTCCCCAAGGCTCTGGAAGCAGGAATTCCGATAGTTCTTACCTTCTGGATTTCACAAAATCTCATAAGTTAAGAATTGCTGGATCCTGGTTCCAGTGGCCAAATCATCATCAGTGGACTTGTTATCCCAGTAATGGAGTGATTGCTAAGGTGATTGATCACATTCTTTTTAGTACTCATGGAAGGATCCTTCAGAACTACAAGGTTTTCAGGAGTGCAAAGTTCTTTGCTATTGATCTCAGTCTTGTTGTGCTACTTAAAGGCTACATATCAAAACTGATCGATTCTCAAGATGCCACTAAACAAGGTTCCATATTAAGAAACTCAGGGATAAGGAGCATGCACATGAGTGTGCAGAGTGTGCAGTGGCAGTCTCAAATCAGTTTGAAGTGCTTAGTTCTGTTGTGGATCCTGTTGAACGATGGGATACCTTAAAGTGTGCTGCCCTGGGAGCAACTGATAAGCATTTTGGAGACTGCCCGAGATCAAGGTGGGGATTCATCTCACGAGGGACGCTGACCATAACTGGGGAGAGTCATACTGGAAGACTGCCTGGGGATTGGAAACTGCACAGATGGGTGCAAGCTTCATTGAGAAGGGACAAGGAAAGGTATGTCAAGGAAATCGCTGAGGAGGTGGAAGGCCATTTTCATGCCAATGACCTTCAACTGGCCTACCGACCCCTGAAGAAGCTCCACTCCAAACCCACCTCTCAAGCTAACTCTGTCTGGACAGCAGATGGATGGCTCATGAAGGGTGTCACGGGGTTTTTGTAAATTTAAGAATTATGAATGCTTTAAATATTATATGTTTGAAAATATGGACAAAGATGTGACTGTGAAATCAAGCAGTAAGTTTTACTTTATGCCGGCTTACTTTGCCGAGTCTCTAAGGATGAGAATTTATAAACTTTCTCAACAGTACACGGCAGAGACTAATTACTCACGAGTGCTGTTTGTAGTACTGCTAGCCTCTCGAGAAAGTGACTCCACCCCTGACAATCAATAACTAATACTAGTAGTAATAATAAGGTTCTTGCTGGTGCATTAACTCCTGGCTGGCACAACGGATTTAAGCTTAATACAAAAGGACTGGCCTAAGTACCAGTTATGAATAATGTAAAGTGTTTGTGCGAACTATAGTCGTTCTATTTTATGAAGGCAGTTTGGGTGGGATGCTCTGGGACCTAACACTGTTAGCTCTGTTGTCACATCGCCGCCGATGTTTTAAGCTAGTAACTACTTATAAATGAATTTTAAACACTCTGTATAGATGTAATTCAATAAAAAAGCTGTAGTATAGTATAAATCTCATAAGACTTGCCAGCGTTGCCTTTGAGACGTTGTCTGGTGGTGACACGAGGGACAGCCCTGCGTGAGTGGGTCATACTCGGTCAGTCTTCCGCCATGGAAGCTATTAAAAAAAAAAAAAAAAACGCACCTATAGACTTTTACCTCAGGGGTGGTGTGGAAAAAAAGTCGAAAACAAGAGAAAAAATTAAGAAAATACAATTAGTAGTAGTTAATATATAATATGAGAGAGAGAGAGAGAGCGCACGTGTGTAGCGACGATGTGGCAACAGAGCTAACAGAGTGAGGTCCCAGAGGGCCCGACCCAAACTGCCTTGATAAAATAGAACGACTGTAGGAGCGGCAACTAAAATAAGCTTAATGTGGAGAAATAAAACACGATTTTAATTACATTAAGCTCAAAGAAAAGAATTATAAATTTTTTGATTACATTGAATTAATTTTGTTACATGAGTCTCAAAATGAATTCAAAATAACGAGGGAAGTACACTCACTTGCTCACTCAAAAGCTAAACTTAAACCTAGGAAAAACGAAAAGAAATACTGGTCAGTAGAGGGGGCTAAGCGGAATGACTGGGCACTGGTATGTAGGACGGATGCTGCAATAAGCTAAACCTCTTCGCCAATTCACCGTCTAGGTGGAGATTTCAGGAACTCGCTGTTGGGCACATAAACCTGCTCTCACGATGATCAAAGCCTGACTAATTTCGAATTATGAAAGGGCAAGGGCCGGCCGTGTTTGCTTCAATGGTCAACAGAAAGAAAGTGAGCGATATACGCTCACAATAAATCACTCAGTGAAGGCGCTAATGTCGCGCGCAAAGGATAATCACTTATGAAACAAAGAAAAATGTTCTGAAAACCGTTCCAATTGAGTGAATGCCAGGACGGTTGAACTGAGTGATACATAGTGGGAATTCCACTAGAATTCACGATTTTCACACTGGAACAAAATGTCACAAACCTACAAATATGCTCGCGCCAATTCGTGACACTATGCCCCATCAAAATCATTTCTTTTTTTTTTTTCAAAAAAAAAGAAAATTCGATATACATGGATAAATCCTAACTCAGTCACACATGATTCACACTGTGGTGTGCGTACTATCCTGCTAGAGGAGAAAATCACAGTCACCCATGAGTGTAAAAACCTCGTATTTACGTTAATAAAAGCAAGCTTGAGGAAAAAACTCCAAGACTATGGTGAAAAATCCTGTACTCAGGTCAAACTGAGCAAAAAGTTCGCTACATTTACATTAACAACTAATTGTTATGTAGCATGATGTATGTAATACATGGTGTAGGTGTGACAGTTGTGGTGTAACTGTGCCTACGTGTAAAATTATGTAATACAATAGTAAATAATGACGACGAGGCAGCAGAGAAGAGGCGGCAGCATGCAGCAGAGACGATCAGCTGATCTCCACGACAATGCTGCACCCACCAGCTGCACCTGTGAAAGCAATCAAGGTGGAGCATCAAAAGTGTCATTTCTCTCTCTCTGCCTAGCAATTAGTACTATGTTACAAAAAGTACACTATTATTCTATTAATGGATACATTACTAACCAGGAAACGTAGTCTTTGGATTGCTCAAATCTCTCAGGACCCTTGTAGTTTACTGGTTAACCTACATTATTAACCAGGAAATGTGCCAGTTCTTGAATTGCCCAAATCTCTCAGAACAGGCAGTTTACTGGTTAAACCTACATTATTAACCAGGGAAGGTGCCAGTTCCTGGATTGCTCAAATCTCTGAGAACGGGCAGTTTACTGGTAAACCTAACTCTACACTTAAGATTAATGACAGGAAGCTGAGAATCCCTACGCAATCTCAGGCAGGTCACATTTTAACACCCAACATGGGTGTGAACACTCATGTGGATAATGTGCATTCTCTAGGAATCCTCAGAGAGGCCCACAGCTCGAGACACCACAAGGTAATTCATACACAGCCTTGGATTGTCCTTACGGGGATCTCGAACTTCCCCTTAACCTATGGTATACATGTATGTACAGGTCCTGGACGTAATGTTTCCTGTGGGATCAACGGGCGAGACGTCAGGCCCTACTGGTACACTTTTAACTGGGAACCAGGCTGGTCCTTGGATTGCTCAAATCTCTGAGGATGCCTGTCTTACGGAGCCCAGCATACAACAGTTGCCCGTGTTAGTCAGCAGTTAGCAGGAAAGACATCAGGTCTGGACCTACATTGTCACTTCCCTTGATGTATCTCACAACAAAGTTAAATTGCTGCAAATACAGTGTCCACTGTGTCAATCTTGCATTAGTAGTCTTAGTCGTGCTGAGACTAGTGAGTGGCATATGATCAGTTTCCAGAGTGAATGGTGCTCCATATAAATAATAGTAATACTTCTTAACACCATCAACCACTGCCAAGAGTTCCTTCTCAACAGTACTGTAATTCGGTGGGATTTAGCTTACGGCTGTGGTATGACACTGGGAATATTTCCCTTTCTGATTCTTGCATTAATACGGCACCTACTCCATCTTGTGAAGCATCAGTGTGCAGTATGAAAGGTTTGTTGGACTCAGGCAACTGCAAGGTAGGCTCCTTACACAGCATATTCTTAAGGTCGGCAAAAGATCTCTCTTGTGCTTCTCCCCATTCAGTGGCATTTGGAGCATGTTTCCGAAGCACCTCGTACAACGGTTGGGCAATGAGAGCAAAGTTGTGGATAAAACTCCTATAATACCCCACTAGGCCAAGGAATGCCCTATCCTGTTTCTTGGTCACGGGTCTCGGGGCTTCTCTAACCTTCCTGATCTTGTCACCCTGACACCTGCAGTGATTGTGCGAACAATATGTCTGAGGAACTCCACCTCACTGTGAGCAATTTTACATTTGCTAGGCTTCACAGTCATGTTGAAACTCTGCGGTCTACTGAAGACAATTTCCAAGAGACTGAGGTGCTCCTCCAAATTGGCAGAATGAACGAGGACATCATCAACGAACATTTCTACTCCTACAATACCATGGAGCACTTGTCTCATGGCACGACTGAATACTGCTGGGGAATTGGTAAGTCCAAATGGGAGGACTTTATACTGATACAACCCCCTAGGAGTAGCAAAGGCAGTGAACTGACGGCTCTCGGGGTAAAGGGGAATCTGAAAGAATACCTTCGCCAGATCGAGCTTCGTGAAATATCGTGACCCTACCAGCTTGGAGAAGATGGCAATGTGGTCACCCATTGGCTCAGCATCCACTTTGGTGATTGCATTTAGCCTCCTATAGTCGCCACAAATCCGGACTCCGCCATCCTTCTTGCGGACTACTACCATTGGACTGCAGTAAGGAGATGAGGACTTTTCAATAATACCTGCATCCTCCATGTCAGCAATTTCGTTGTCTACTGCGTCCAGTAGTCGCATGGGAATCGGATATGGCTTAACCTTTACGGGAGTATTGCTGGTCAACTTAGTTTTGTGACAATCAACCTTTGCGAGTCTAGGTTGGTCAGAGAAGACATCAGCATACTGACAGAGCAGTGACCTTATGGCATTCTGGTCACCTAATGCTAAGTCATTGTTAAGTAAAACATCTCCGACAGTCTCCTCCTGATGGGACTGAACGGTTAAGGGCTCGTCATCATGGTCATCAGCTGGGATCACCGCGGCTGCCCCAGTTTCTTCCAGTGGCTGGTCACTGTCATCAGCTACTTGTAGGCCAGTCTCCTCAGGGTCTGACTCATGATAAGCCTTCAACATATTAACGTGGAACCTTGTACGAAGATTCCCCATCTGAATTATGTAGTTGAGGTCCGAAATGCGTTCTACTACATCATATGGACCCTTCCACTGTGCCAAAAACATGTTCGGGGCAGTGGGGAGTAACACCAGGCACTTATCGCCTGGACTAAACTTCTGAAGCTTTGCCTTTTTATCATAATAAGCTTTCTGAACTTTGCACACCTTGATCAATTCTTCCTTAGCTAACTTGCACATCGATTGGAGGTGGTCAGCTAGATCAAGGACGTAGGTGTAAGTGGTCTTGACTTCAGGGTCGGGTTCTTCATTGTCCCATAACTCGGGAAGGACTTGAAGTGGTCCACGGACCAACCTTCCATACACCAGTTCAAAGGGTGAAGACTTTAAGGAATGCTGCGGGGCTTCTTGATAAGCAAATAGAAGAGGAGCAATGAACTGCGGCCATTCCTTTGGCTGTTGGGCAGCCATGCACTTTAACATCTTCTTGAGAGTCCCATTGAACCTCTCACACAACCTGTTACACATGAGATGATAGGCGTAGTTCGCAGGCCTCGGATGGACAACAACCTGAATGCTTCGTTCATCATTGCAGAGGTGAATTGCGAACCCCGGTCGCTTAAGACCTCCTTGGGGATACCTACATGACAGAACACTTCAGTCAATGCCTCAGCAACAGTGATGGCCTTTATATTCTTAAGGGCCACGGCTTCAGGCCACCGTGTGCTGAAATCAACAATAGTGAGGATATACTTTGATCCATCACTTGCCCTTGGAAAGATTGGCCCAACAATGTCACCTGCTGCTCTCTCGAACGGTTCAGAGATTATAGGCATTGGTTTCAGTGGTGCAGGACGGACACGTCCCCGCTCAGTGCTACGTTGACACACATCACAGGACCTCACAAGCCTTGTTATTTCCCGTCCCATTCCTGGCCAGAAAAGGTCAGCATAGATGCAGTCAGAGGTTTTCTTTTGGCCCATGTGACCTCCCATCGCTGAACAATGACCTAATTCAAACACTGCTCGGCGATACTTTGCAGGAACGACGAACTGCAGTCGAACCTCGCCCTGGGGTGTTTGTGACTCATGGTATAGCCGTCCTCGCTTATGAAGGAACCTGGCTTGACCTCCCGTGAATACTTAATCACTTTACCTTCCAGCTTCTTAAGCACTGAGGCAAGTGTCAGGGCAGAGTGTTGTTCTTGGACAACATCTTGACTACAAATCAGATCTTGCGGCAATGGACAACGGGGTGACACAATTCGGAGCCTTGGCCATGGCTCGTGTTACCGCAGCAGCCGAAGTCTGAGAAGCAATATCTACGGCGCAACTGTTTTTGTGCTGTAGATGTTGCCGATAATGAGGTCAAACAAATGTTCCGGCATGACAACAGCAGCTGTCAAGCAGTGTAGAAAGGAGATGCCACCTGGATACGTGCCTTAGGGAACAATCTCACTGATCCATCAATAAATCTAACTTGGATCTGCTTACCTGTGTATTCATCAGGCCAAACTAAACTTTGCTTGACGGAGCAGCCTGAGGAACCATTATCTCTCAGGACATTTACAGAAACACCTCCCACAAACCCTGGCTGAACAAGAAAGGCAGTGTTACTGGTGGAAGGGTCTGAGAAGGTAGCAGCCAGTCATTGGTGAGACTGCAGAACGAACGATGCAGCAAATGTGGCGCCCTGAGAACTTGATGCCTGAGGGGTCTTGCTCACCATCTGAGGAGTTGGAGCATTGACCACCTGAGATGGAGAGTTCATTGTCTCTGGGGGACCAGTGAATTGTGGAGAAGTACCTGTACTGGTGGGGTTGGCACCACTGTGCGCTTATTGTGGGATGAAGGCTGCATTTGCATACTGCCTCCGATACAGTAAAGTCGATTGTCCTGACTGAGGATTACGTGATTTGTCCTTGCCCTGCTGCTGCTTGAAATACTGGTACTGCTGCTGGTTAGGGTTCTGCTTGTCATACCGCCTCCACTCAGGTTTCTGGGTATTTTGGGCCTGATCCTTCTTCTGTGGTTTGTTTGGACCTTGGCCAAACAAACCACAGAACAGCCCTGTTGCTTGGGTTCAGTCTGAGACGGTTTCCCAGATTTGTCAGCTTTCCTGTTTCAGGTGTGCTGCTTACGAGTTTGATACCCGTACGCATTGAAGAATGCATCAGCCTTCTCTACAATTTGGCTGGCATCCCTTACCTGGCAGATCTCAAGCTGAGCCATAAGTTCAGCAGGCCATGACTTTTCTAGCTGCGTGTGCAGCATAAGGTCAATTATTCCCTCATGCATGGAAGGAGTTTCATCTTTCTCCATCCACTCATCTAAGTAAGCAGTAAGCTAATCAAGAAACTGAATGGCAGTCTCTTTTTCTTGTAAATGCGCCCTCATAAACTGACTCTTGGCGTCGTCAACTGTGAGACCGTATGCTTTGATGAGTGCGGCCTTCATCACTTCATACATGAGATTGTCTCCATGAATTCTGTGGAGAATATCGATGGCAGGGCCCTCAAACAGACTAAGAAACTGAAGCCACTTAGTTGCCTCATCCAGCTGGTACAGCTGAGCCATGTCTTCAAAACGAGCTATGAATGGCTCGATTCGCTCGCCGTCCTTGTATGGAGGAAGCTTGATGCGTGGGGTCGCCAGAACATGTGCAGGGAGAGCGCTCGTGGAGCTTGGGTTAGCTGCACCAGATGTGTCTGAAGCCAAGGAGTCTCGCTTGAGCTTCAGCATCTCGAGTTCATGTCTCTCACGTGCCTCGCGCTCAGCACATTCGTGTTCTTGCTCTCTCTCTCGTTGTTCTAGCTCGAATTCACGTTCTCTTTCTCGTTGTTCACGCTTGTATTCACGTTGTTCTCGCTCATGTTCGCGTTCTCTTTCACGTTGTTCTAACTCGAGTTCGCATTGTTTTTGCTCGTATTCGCGTTGTTCTCGCTCGTGTTCACGTTGAATTCGACGCTCTTCGCGACCATCATTCTCACGTTGCTGCTCGTAACTAAACCGAGAGAGTACATATTCTTTGACTTTTTCGGGGTCGCTAAGCCCCATATCTTTAGCTTCCTGTACATAGACGTTGGTAGACATGATGCTAACTCAGTCTGAGTGAACTAAAGACTAAGTACTGACTGCTATTTTGCAGAGAAATGCCAATAATCAAGAGTAAAGAATATAGGCACAAGTTAGTGGTGACCAGTTTTATCTAGTTAAACTGGTAAAGAAAGAAAATTAAAAAAAACAACTGACTATGAAAACTATTACGTAAAATTAATAGAAATGAATCAATAATCACCAGTAAGATAGTGCCTATAGACTTTAATGATAAATACCTAAGTATGAGTGAATGAGTATTATCTGGTTAATAACTTTAAATATCCTGGTATGAGGTCACCAGATGTCACTGAGTTTTTGTAAATTTAAGAATTATGAATGCTTTAAATGTTATATGTTTGAAAATATGGACAAAGAATTGACTGTGAAATCAAGAAGTCTTACTTTATGCCGGCTTACTGCTTACTTTGCCGATTCTTTAAGGATGAGAATTTATAAACTTTCTCAACAGGACACAGCAGAGAGTTAATTACTCACGAGTGCTGTTTGTAGTACTGTTAGCCTCTCGAGAAAGTGACTGCACCCCTGACAATCAATAACTAATACTAGTAGTAATAAACAGGTTCTTGTCGGTGTATTAACTCCTGGCTGGCACAACGGATTTAAACTTAATACAAAAGGACTGGCCTAAGTACCAGTTATGAATAATGTAAGGCGTTTTTGCGAACTAGGAGCGGCAACTAAAATAAGCTTAATGTGGAGAAATAAAACACGATTTTAATTACATTAAGCTCAAAGAAAAGAATTATAAATTTATTGATTACACTGAATTAATTTTACGTTACATGAGTTTCAAAATGAATTCAAAATAACGAGGGAAGTACACTCACTCGCTCACTCAAAAGCTAAACTTAAACCTAGGAAAAGCAAAAAGAAATACTGGTCAGTAGAGGGGGCTAAGCAGAATGACTGGGCGCCGGTACGTAGGACGGATGCTGCAATACGCTAAACCTCTTTGCCCATTCACCGTCTACAGTAGGTGGAGATTTCAGGAACTTGCTGTTGGACACACAAACCTACTTTCATGACGATCAAAGCCTGACTAACTTCGAATTATGAAAGGGTGAAGGCCAGCCGTGTTTGCTTCAATGGTCAACGGAAAGAAAGTAAGTGATATACACTCACAATAAATCACTCAGTGAAGACGCTAATGTCGCGCACAAGGATGATAACTTATGAAACAATGAAAAATGTTCTGAAAACCGTTCCAATTGAGTGAATGCTAGGACGGTTGAACTGAGTGATACACAGTGGGAATTCCACTAGAATTCGCGGTTTTCACACTGACACAAAATGTCATGAACCTACAAATACGCTCGCGCCAATTCGTGACATAGGGGGCGAGTGAGTATAGAGCTTATTGGGCTGAGTACTTAGAGCAGCTGTAAATGGCTGAACCTCCCAGTGGACAGCTTCCATCAGCTGGTGTACAACTGTTGACTGCTGTGCCACGAAGCCGTGCCTTCTCTAGATAAAATCAAGAAGGCTGTGGCTAGGTTGAAAAGTGGTAGAGCAGCTGGTGTTTGTGACATCCCAGCAGAATTGATCAAAGCTGTGGGTGAGGCCATGATCAAGGGGTTACATACAGTCATAGAAGCTGTTTGGCAGACTGTTATCATTTCTTCTGACTGGACATATGGTTTAATCACCCCTATCTGGAAAGGAACCAGCGTGACTAGCAACTACCTGGTATTGCAGTGCTCAGTGTGCCAGGCAAAGTTCTTGCTCACATTCTCCTGATGCGTATCCAGGACCATTTGCTTAAGTTTCAGAGGCCTGAGCAATCCAGATTCACGCCCAAGAAGTCTACTGTTGACTGTATCCTAGCGCTTTCATTTCTTGTGGAATGCCGTCTTGGGTGTCAATAAGATCTGCTAGCAGACTTTGTGGATCTCAAGAAGGTGTTTTACACATTAAATTAGGTGCTATGGGAACTCCTGCAGCTCCGTGGGATCCCTGCAGGGATAATCCAACTGACTGCTGGCTTGTACTCAAACATGGAGAGTGCTGTCAAGTGTGGGAGGATTGGACATCCAACATCTTCCCAGTAAGTTCCACTGTAAGACAGGGATATATCCTTGCCCCCACACTTTTCGGCATATTTATGGATTGGGTGCTGAATCAGGCTGTGAGTCAAAGTCACTGTTGGGTATCAATTGGCAATTTCAGGATTACCTATCTTGAATTTGCTGATGATGTGGTTATCCTACTGGAGTCACTGCAGACACTACTGAGTGCCCTGAAGGCATTTTGCAAGAATGCAAAGCCATTGGGATTAAAGGCCTCTTGGGCCAAGACCAAGGTACAGGCATTTGGAGCCTTGTTGGATGAAGCAGTTCAGTCTGTCCAAGCATGTGGTGCGAATACAGAAGTCTTGGAAAGATTCACTTATTTTGGTAGTGTTGTCCATAACAACGATAGGGTGGACAGAGAGATCTCCCATTGCATTGGTCTGGCCTACTGTGTTAAGGATTCACTCAAATCAGGTATTTGGCACTGTCGTTGTTTTGTAGAAAGACGAAAGCTCGCATCTTTAAGGCGCTGGTGCTCCCTATCTTACTTTATGGCTGTGAAACATGGAAACTTAATCCGCCGTGTGCCGGACACCCCAGACATAAAATGGCACGCCAGTGCCAGCCAATTTTCGATTTTTTTAAAAGGCTAAAATGATAAATTTTGATGTGAAAAAAAAAAAATATATGACCATTAAAAGACTCACTGGAGGCTAGATGTGCGTTTTCTGGAAGTCCCCGGTCCGCCCCCCAGGTGTGGTTTCCCAGAAGAACTGAAGCAAAGGTGAGAGAAGACCTCATTTTCTATGAAGGTAAACTCGAGTATTCTGGCCAATGTTACTCTGGGAAGGTCTAGGAATGTTTCTTATGTTTTTCAGTTCACTTCATATGGAAAAATTTTATTTTCACTGGATTTCATACAGAAAACATTTTTTTTATTTTTCCATATAAATCACTTAGTACTGCAACACCTGTCACCTGTGACATATCTTTCTCACTGTGCATTCTTCGTCTTACATTTACCTTAACTTACGTACATCTTTACTTCACTATGTACCGCATTTACACTTATGGTAAAATATTTACAACATGCCTTCAGCATATACAGACACTGTAAGAGTATTTCTGAGTGTCTCACTGTGAATACATGGTCTTACACTTACGATAACTACATTACTTCATCACCTCCCTCATCCAAGGGCCGTGGGGAAGCATGGGGGAAGTGTGGGGAAGGAGGGAAAAGTCTCACTGGAGGTGCTAGGAAGTGTGGGGGATAGGGGAACACTTTCCCTCAATGTGCTGGGAATTGAAGCAAAAGGAGGAACACTTTCACGAGATATGCTGGGTGTGGGGAATTGGGGAACACTTTCTGAGGATGTGCTGGGTGCAGGGAATGGGGGAACATTTTGTCCTGAGGTGCTAGGGTGGGCTGGGTCATGTGGGTGTGAGGGATAATGCAGCCAAGATGACTCACCCGCATCCCCAGCCAGTGGAATATTCCCAAATCTCCCTTTCTTCCTCCTAACAATTCTAACCCCATGTGGGGAAATCCTCAGTTTCCCCAGCCACCCAGGAATACTAGAATCCTCACCTTCCTCCTCTGAATCCTCCTCCTCGTCACGTAGGACTAGGCAACGACGTGTTGATGGCCTCATCCCTCGGGTACTAGCATACCCCACATACCTGGATTTCCTTGGTGTGGGTATTTCCTCCTCACTAGTATTTTCATCTTCCGGATGCACATAATCCTTATCTTGCACATCGTCAACGTCGCTTTCGCCAGTGTAGGGCACCTTCAGGAGCTCCTGAATCTCCTTGTTAGAGAGACCCCGGTGAGACATGACTGTACAGTACGAATGGTACAAGCAGAGTGAGGCAGAGCGAGGGCGATGACTCAGTGCATGGGTGTATAGGCCTGAGCACCTGAGGCAAGGTGGTGGAGGAGTTGACGTACATCCTCACCAATTTTTGTGCACCTAGTTTGAAAATTGCACTCTCCATGATATTTGGAAAAAAATGACATTTTAAAACAGCATTGGCACTGAGTGCGAGGTTGTGTAGCGCCGATTTAAAACGGCACTGGCACGGGGTGAGTTAACAGTGACTTAAGGCGGTGAATTAAGTCTTTTGGTACTAAGTGTCTTCGGAGGATCATGGGATATCACTGGTACAACTGGGAGCCTAATGAGCGACTACTCTGTGCGTCTGAATTGAGGCCTATTACCCACAAACTCTAATACATCAATGCCAACTCCAGCTATATTGACACGTGGCCCACTTTCCTGAGGCTGATCCTGCTCACAGAGTTAACCCAGGGTGGAGGAGGCCAAGAGGAAGGCCAGGTAACTCATGGATTGAGCAGGGCAATCACTCCTGTCAGGAGATACTTAGAAAAGGAGGAGTCACTGATTGGTGGGTTGCACAGAGGGACCCTTGTGGGTGGAGGTGGAGGGTGAGTGAGGCTACGCTCCCAGTGATGTTTGCCTTTTCTTGATTGATGTATCTGTCTATAACCAGACGCCATAGTCCCGTAAGAGGTGGCCGTTTGACTCTGAGTTTGGTGTTTTATGTGGAGGGACACTAGCCAACCCACTTGGTGATACGTAGAGAACACGTATGGGTTGGTTATATGGTTGCCACCCAGCGTTGTAAGTGGATTCCGTGCTAACAAACCATTAAGCTTGTTACTGAGTATAAAATCACATGAAAAGGAAAGAAGAGTAATAAAAACGAAGGAAAGAAGAGAGAAATAGGAAGAAAGGAGGGCAGGCACAGAAAAAGAATGATAGAGGTGAAGGAAGAAATCGGCAACTCTACATCAAGTGAGTGGATGATGGTTGCTACATCCTACATACATAAATACTTATATATATATATATATATATATATATATATATATATATATATATATATATATATATATATATATATATATATATATATATATATATATATATATATATAAAATATGCTCAGACTTACACATGTAGTTTACATAAACACATACACATACACACATACATGCATACATAGACGCACATATACACATATATTCACATATTCTGTTCTTTCTAATTCCTGCTCAGGCATATAACAGCAAATAAAGGAGCAAAGTTTATGTGCTTGAAAGTCAATAAAAGCTACCACATAAATGTAAATCTTTATATGCATAAAACCAATCTTAAAAATTACTAAATTTTCTGCTGAGCTGACAGTCTACAGTAGAAGACAGCCTAAAAAGTTGAAAATATTTTCTACTAAAAGTTAACAAAAATGAGCCCTACTGCTTAGGAATACTTAGCGTTAATAAACTGTTAAAACAAACAATAATTGAAACAAAGCCCATGCCTTTCCTCCTCCCTATGTTTCAACCTTATTTTGAAAGAACATCCAGGTCCTCAATTACTTACTTGATAAGTGTTTTTGAGTACGTTAAGTTACCAACATGAGACAGAAAATGTCATTCTATTAAAACAGGAGTATTGGAAATTTAATAGTAATAGGGTTATTAGAGTTCAGTATCCTTTTAAATGTTCTTTCCTGTACAAGAGCTAAATGATGTTTCAAAAGTTGATTACAATGGTTTGCAATTACGTGGCTACTGGTCTAGGTGGGAACACGACACCTGCGTTTCATGGCATTATTATAAGTAATATTAGCCTAAACGATTTGAAAACTGTAGGTGCTAAAAATATCTCTTTAATTCCATAAGGCTGGTCCATATTCAGGACAATGATAAGAATGTTTTAATATTTACAAACTTAAAATCCCTTTCTAATCCGATTAAAATAAAAAATAAATGATTTAATCTAAAGTGTAAATCATCATTATCGACTGAAGTAAACTGCAAATAATGCCCTAAATATAGTACTTGTAACTCTCCACAACCTGCAGTTCATCTTCGCCTAGCTTAATGCCTGAGTTGTTGAAGGTGTACGAGATTTAAATATCATGCATTTGGATTTTCCTTAATTGTTAATTAATGATCTTTGACACAGCAACAGAGTCTAGTATAAAGCCTGCCCAAGTCTGACAAAGATTTGGCAAGAAGCACCAGCTCATCTACCTAAGCAAGAACATTACACTTAGTTATTCCATACTGGCATCCTATTTCCATCTGGCTCAGGTTATCTAAAATGCTGTTTAAACAAAAATTAAAAAGGAAGCGGGAGATAACTCCACCCTGTCTTACACCCTTATCTTTGTAGTAATATCTACTTTAGAAACTATGCCAGGATATAATTGCTCGTTGATTTCTTTAATAATGTTCCAGTATATACATCAAGTCTACAGGGACATTTGTACTTTAACAGTTTTCTACCTAAAGTGAAATGGTTAACTTGATAAAAAGCATTACTTAAATCAATGTAAATGACAATGGCAAAATTTTTTTATCACTGGTATATGTCATCACTATTTCTTTCATTATCAGTCAAGTATCTGTGGTGGAAGATCCTCTCTTAAAGCCAAACGGTCTATGCTTAAATGTAGTTTTTCTGTTAAATATCTACAACGTGAGAATCATATATCTTTAAAAGGCATGAGGATTGCATAACTGATCTAAACTTAGAAGAATCAGCACAATTCTTGCTGTTTGGGGGGACTGGGGAAATACTTACCTTTAAAAGTTTTGAAGGCAGGTAACAATGCGTGTAACACACATTATAAAAACAAGATAAATTTTTAACAAAAGAATCTGATGCGCATTTTAAAAATGTATGAATTGCATCATTTTCCACACTAGAATTTATTCTTGAGATTATGTTTTTTTATTGTCACTTTAGAAATCTTTATATTAATTTTTCTTCTTTCATTCTAAGCATTTCTTAACACATTTATCAAGGTAGCCCCATGGTTTCAATCATCAGGCTTATCATTACCTAAAACATTTTTAGCAATGGTATCTACTATTTGTGAAGGATCACATTAATGTCTTTCGTAACTCCTCTTTTCCCTTTTACTTATTTCCAAATACTAGTCTTGTTTTTATTAGAAAATTTCTCAACAACAAAAGTGCATATTTCTCTCTTTTCATTTGCCTTACATAGTTTGAGTGACTTTTCAAATTCTTCCCTGCTAGTTAACATCTTTTCATATTCATACGTATCTCTTTTCCTTGATTTATCCATCCTATGTATTTTATCTCTAGGAATACTGTACCGTCTTTAACATTGGTATAATTTTATATTTGTTCTTTTTACAATAAGTCTCATATACTTCAGTAGATCCCTGACTACTGTTAATTATCATTTCACATAAACTATCAGTCTATGCCTAATGACTTTTCTTGTGGCATCCTGTAATTTGACATTGATTAATTGGTAGACTATAAAAATGCCTCATTTAAAAATCAACTACCCTGTTGATACTGATCAGATCATGTGGCTTAAGCCTACTCCAGTTCTCCAGGGGACAATAAGCTGTGAGTCTTATGATTGATTAATTAATTATTACCAGAAGATGATGCATCATTGATATTGAAAGTTATATTAAGTGGAAAGTGGTCAGAGGCAGTGATAGTAGTCATCATGTTTATTTCACTAATTTAAATATTATGTTGCATGCCACGCACATTTGGACACAGAATTACCATAGCCCATAAATGTATATTGTTACTTCCCCATCCCACACTGCCACAGGCTCCAACAGCAGTAGATCAGTATGGAAAGGATGTTGCCCAGTGATTTGTACTTCCTAGAGGCGGCCTTTCCTTGTTCAACACAGCAGCACAGGCATTGTAATTAAACACTAGCTTCTTAAGTTCACTGTCTTTTTTTTCCAGATAATTACACTTAATGCTTGCCAACTTCACTTCACTGTTTTCACAAGTACCGATGATATACAAACTTTACCACCTGCACTGACACTGAACTAAACTCAAAGTGAACTGAAAATGACTGAAACTACTCTAGTCTCTTCACCATCCTTATATAGCCTTACATTACTCTCGAATCTTCTAGTATACTCTAGCACCTACAGTTACACAACATAACACTCTAAATTATTTAGCATAAAAATTACATAATTTTATCAAACTATCACATAAATAAAACATATAGAGAAAAATGGCACAAAAATAAATGTTTAACTTACAAAATACCTCCGCTCACAAACAGAGGGCTACCTGGCAACTCTGACACAGCGGTGAAAAATACGTGAAACGTCAGGAATACTCCAGCACTACCTAACTAGCAAATACCACTTTTCAACACTACCCCTTCCCTAGTCCTAGTCCTTTGTCGTCCCGACAAAACTACACAATGTATACAAACATAATCCTTAATCCAAACTAAACATGTATTTATACACAAAATAATCCTTCAACTTATCAGGTCTTCTCCTGTGCCACTTCCAACGATGTCCCTGCTCCTCAACACTGTCCATTCCTCCTGGAAGGCCTTGGTCCCTGGAAGGTCTTCTTCCTTTGGGAAACTGTTACCATCCTCTTATACTTCAGCTCGTTGGTCTTCCTCAACATCCTCGGCTGCGAGAGAGCATGATTCCTCAGAGACGTCCCAACTGTACTGTCTTGGCCCGTGGTACTGGCACAGACGATTCACATGTACCACCCTCGGGCGAGATTTCAGGCCTCCCCGAATCCGGTACGTTACATCTGGTAGGCGGTTCAAGACAGTGTAACGCCCCTCCCACGGGCTCTGCATCTTCGGTGACTGTCCCTTCTTCTTCCGAGAATTGTATAACCAAACTTTGTCACCATCTTTGAAGGTCACATCACTTGCCTTGACATCATACTAGCACTTCATCACCTCTCCTGAAAACTTAAGGGCTCTTTGCACTTGATGATGTACAGTTGGAGAAATTTCCGCGCAGTACACTATGTAGATGGTAGCAGCAGCGACAGACAGAAATGATCTGGTAACAGTGCTGTGGGTGAAGCAGGGGGTGGGAGTTGCGGGGAGGGTGTGTAATGGGGGAGAGAAGGGGTGGTGGTGGGGGTAGGTGAGTGTTAGGGGTAGCCATTAATTGTCAACAAACTCTGCGTAGATAATGATTCCTATACGATTTTTTTGTTAATAATAAAAAGTAGTGGCAACAGATGGTTCAGTATTTGATGGAGTAAGTTCAGTACCTAAGAACACGGGTATCGCCAATATGTAACCTTATCCTTCGCCTCTGTCATTCCGTCCCCTCATCGGAAAGCTTTCTATTGTCGACCGAGAAGTTATAAAAATTTAGAACTGATTTCAGCTGCTTCTCATGCAAGTTGCTTAACAAAGACACTGTAACTTTCATCGCTATTGTATTGAATATCGAATCTAAGATCCTGTGATACTCCATTTTATATTTGTAAAAGTCAACTACTGTTAACTTAAGACCGAACGCTGGCAGAATAAGGAAAATACATCCTTTTGACTGATGGTGTAACTTTTTTTTTTATGTGCTCGACTCTGGGCATAGGCTTCTCAGCCTGCTCCCAAAGCCCAGTAGTCTTCCCACATATCGTACACCTCTGCATGTCACCGCCTCGGAGCTAACATCCACCGTCCATATTGAATACATGCTAGGGCTGTCTCATACAGGACTGGTGTATTGGTATTAGCGGGGGTATTTTTACGACATGTCGGCGGGTCTTCTGGTAGATCGGTAAAGTCTACTGTAATGAAATTCAAATCCTTAAACTGTTCCCTGCCCCAGCGGGGATTTGAACCTGGGTCCAGTAGAACTGCAAGCCACCTCTCTTCCGATTGAGCCACCTTTCCTAGTCGTATAGGCACTTACCCGGCTTGCGAATGGATGAGCCTGGCCTTCATACCAGACTATAAATTTAAGCATACACAAGTCAACAATTTCTCAGGGCCAATCCCTCATATCTTAATAGGCCTATGTAACTTTATGCTTAAGTACATGTGTGTGTGATTAAACGTGCATAATTCTCTCTCTCTCTCTCTCTCTCTCTCTGACACACGCAGTAGATTACCTTACATACTGTCATACTGGTAACCTTTCGGTTGGCAGGAATAAAATACAATTAGTCTATTTTTCAGTTGTTATCTAAAGTGAATACGGACATAATGTCTCTATTAAGATGGTGATATATTTGACAAAATACACACGACACACACAAAATTAAGAGCACTATGTAAGACTTGGATTGCTGCCAATTGTGTATGCACATTAACGTTTTACAAAATTTTTGCAATGTAATATCTCCAAAATTCATGTACTAGCAGTAGTGGTCGCCCTGTCCACACAATTGTTCTAACCAGCCTCCACACACACACACACCCATCCACCCACCCGCTCCCACACACACACACACACACACACACACACACACACACACACACACACACACACACACACACACACACACACACACACACACAACTGGCGTAGTGGTAATGCTTTCGCCTGCCATCCAATAAGACGGGGGTTCGCGCCGGATCGGGTGCGAAAAGTTTCACGAACGAAGTGGGTGGTTACTGTTCCTCTTCAGGGAGCGAATGGTTGTGTGCGTGTATGAAGGTCACAGCCTTGTCCTAGATCGGCCTATATGAGCTCTCAGCTCTCTTCCTGGAGGGTAATGAGCTGACGATCACGCCAATCACGTTGTCCTGACCGACCCAGTGAATTACACACACTCACCCAAACGCATTAAATTTTGGCCGGCAGTTCTCCTCTCCGCCCACTCCTTCCACACACACCAAGGGATAGCCTAATATCACACACTTATTGTCTCATACAACTCACAGTTCAGGAGAATATAGCTGAATAATAGTTCTTTCTGGGAATTACTTTGAAGGAAGGACTTGTTTGTCCCATTACATTTAAACAAGAAATGTTTTTCAACCCAACAATTCTATTCTACTGCGTTTCTGATAAACTTCATGCATCAATCGAGTACTACGCGTTCTAACATTTGTCTGGATAAACAAATATTATTAACTGAACCAAGAGCAAAAAACTCACTGATAGAATGTGTCAGTACAATGATTATGTTGGGTTAACACTCGGTTGGCAATGTTCTTGTAAACCAGTGCTTTCCAAACTAGGGAATGCGCCACCCTTTGGGGTGTTTGAGGTAGATGGAGGAATGACCTGAAGCCATCTTCCAAAAGTTGCTATTATATCGCTGTATGGCGCAGAAGCCTGGGCATTGAGGAAGAATGAAGAGAAAAAGCTGGAGAGGACAGAGATAAGGATGCTGCGATGGCTGATGGGAGTGTCAGGAGGAACGATAACATCAGAGCAGAGGCAGGAGTTGTGTCTGTTGTGAAGAAGGCAAGAGAGGCACGTTTGAGGTGATATGGGCATGTTACCAGGATGGAGGAAGTTGATCCTTTGAAGGTGGCATGGAGGAGTCAGGTGGAAGGGAGAAGAACGAGGGGAAGACAATGGATTAGGTAGAGAGATGGAACTGAGAAAGAGGCAGTTAGGCCTGGAGGAAGAGGACGCAGCGGACAGAAGCTACTGATGACAACATATAAGAGCTGCCGACCCCACCAAGGCCTAAGGCAATCGTTTCGTTTTCGTTTCGTTTTTAAAGGCTCCAACATGCTTGCATGTGTCGGCCTTGGTCACCTAATGGCGGCTCTCCACGCTGCATGATCCATTGCAGCCTCCCTGTTCAGTCCCTTAACCCTAAGGTCACACTTAATGACCTCGTCCCATGTCTTTCTCGGTCTACCCCTCATAATCCCACCCCCAATATTAACACTTCTCACCTTCCTCACCCAATTATCATCCCCCATCCTCTCCACATGTCCAAACCACCTCAATCTACCTCTCCTCATCACAACACCAATACACTCTAGTCCCATCCTACCTCTCAACTCTTCCATTGTAAACCCAGTCCCTCCAGGCCTTGGACGCAGGGACGCATTGCACATCCACCTAATCATTGTCATTTCTGTACGTCTAAGCCGGTGAATGTCTTCCTCCTTCACTGCCCAGGTCTCACTGCCATACAGCATTACACTCCTAACACGTGCTGCATACAAAGATCCCTTAGCACGTAGAGAGAGCCCTCTCAATGTCAGGAGAGGCAAGAGGTCCCTGATCTTCTTCCAACCACTTTTTGCCCTAGCCACAGAGCTAGCTCCAGCCCCACCTCCAGCACACAACATTTCTCCCAAATAACAAAACTCTTCCACTCACTCAAGAGATTCACCAGCAAGTTCAATCCTTTCCCGTCTGACGATCTCCACCTGCTCACCCCGGCACGCCGTACACATAAAATCAGCATTATCTCGCAGTCTACCTCTGATACCACTACATCTCTTATGCACCCATTTATCACACACACCGCACAAGATGGAATTATTTCCCACGCCCTTGTGGCAAACTACACATGGCCACTCTCCCTCGTCTTTGACAGTACCGCCACCAACCCTAGATATCATCACTTTTGTTTTATCTGCATTTACCCTTAAACCCTTTTGCCCCATACCATCTCTCCACTTCCTAAACCTTTCCTCCGCCTCCCTTTAATTCTCTGCAATCAACACCAAATCATCAGCATATAACAACTCCCACGGGAGTCCGTTTCTAAAGTCACGTGAAAGGGCTTCAAGTACCATGATAAACAACATGGGACTCAAGACTGACCCCTGATGCACACCAACATTCACGGAAAACTCATCACTCAAATCTCCATTCACTCTCACCTGGGTGTGAGCACCCACATACATGGCCATAACCACCCTAACCAGCCACTCCTCCAAGCCAAGCTTTCTCATTGCCCACTTCACCACCTCTCTAGGGACTCTGTCAAAGGCCTTTTCCAAATCAACAAAAACAAAATAAAGATCCCCTCTCCTACCAATATATTTTTCCTGAAGCTGTCGAACAATGAATATGGCATCAGTGGTCCCCCTACCTGGCATAAATCCAAACTGTATCTCATCAATATTCACTCTTTCTCTAATCATACCTTCTAAAACTCTCTCCATTACCTTCATTATCTGATCTAAAAGCTTTATACCTCTATAATTTCCTCTTTCCAGGGCATCACCCTTCCGTTTATACACATTTACAATTACACTCTTCAGCCAATCATCTGGGACAACACACTCATAAATAATCCTATTTATCAGGTCAGTGACTAAACCCACCCCTATATCGCCTGAGGCCTTCAACATTTCGGCAGTCAACCCAGACACACCTGCTGCCTTCCCCACCCTCATCCTGCCTATTGCCTCACTCACAGTAGCAGTATCAATCAAAGGCCAAGGGCCAGACACTGGATCTGCTGGCTCCCAACCTTCCCTGTCCCAGTCAAACTCCTCATTCAACAACCGGTTATAATGCTCTCTCCATGCATCTTTAATATCCTCACTGTTCACCACTACCCTTCCTTCATCATTCTTCACACACTGCTCACCTATGATATCCCGATTATCCCTCTTCACCTGACCTGCCACCCTAAATATATTTTTCCTTTCCCCAAGATTTAGGTTATCAAGTAATTGTCTCTGTGACTCAGACTTTGCCCTGTATACCACTCTCCTAGCCCTACGCTTGGCAGCCAAATATTCCTCTTTGCTACCACCCTTCTTCCATTCCCGGAAAAGCCTTCTTTTCTCCTTAACTGCAGCTTCTACACCCTCATCCCACCACCAAGTTACTTTATGTCTTGGTGGTCCTCTTGTCCAGCCGCATGTTACATCAGTAACTCTCAAGAAATTGTTCTTGAGGGCTCTGTACTGTTCATTAACGCCTCTGTCTACAGCTCCCTGTTCAGCCACCACTCTCCTCAACTTGCTATAGAAGGCATCCCTTACTACTTGGTTTTTCAGCTTCCATATTTTCCTCCTAGGTACATAAGTCCTCTTTTTCATCACTTGTTCTTTAAGCACCATATCACAAATCAATAGTTTGTGCTGCTGCACACACTCCTCACTTCCTATAACTTTAACATCCCTCACTAACCTCCTATCGGCCCTCCTAACCAGAAAATAATCTATCTGACTGCTATTTCCCCAGACTCATACGTAATTAACCTACTGTCTCTTTTCCTAAAATATGTGTTGCACACAATCATGATTATATATATATATATATATATATATATATATATATATATATATATATATATGACCATCAAGTCACGGCCTTCCCAACCACATCCAAATAAGCAGTATATAGTTCACTATGATCTGATGGATATTATGACTTTAAATATTATTACAGGTTGAAGAAGTTATAATACCAAGGAAGTTTCAAAGAATATGCCGTATATATAAACAAAAAGGAATATGCACTTACACTCATTAATGGCTAGAATAAGCAATTGCACATGCACATATGCAAATGAATGATTATCTTAAGCCTACTTATGATTCTCTGTGAGATAAACTGAGAGAGTTAGACAGTGAGAGACCCAGTATTATACACTGCACAACACACACACACACACACACACACACACACACACACACACACACACACACACACACACACACACACACACACACACACACACCTCGCTGGTGCAGTGGTAACGTTCTCGCTTGCCAACTGGTGGACGGGAGTTCGCGCCTCGCTCAGGTTGCGAAAAGTTTCACTGACGAAGTGGGTGGTTACTGTCCCCCTTGAGCAAGGGGACGGGTGTGTGCGTGTGTGAAGGTCACAGCCTTGCCCTTACATCGGACTATATGAGCTCTCAGCTCCCTTCCGGGAGGGTAAAAGCTGACGATCACGACCATCAAGTGATCCTGACCGACCCGGTGAATTACACACACACACACACACACACACACACACACACACACACACACACGCTATTGATTGACCTGAAAAGGTCCAGGTCTGGTTTATGCTCAAATTAGTTTGTGACAAGCAGTCAGCATGTGCTTACGATTTAGGAAATATATGAAATTCGCATTGACGGCTAACAAAGATGCATTTGTCTTAAAATCTGACATACTTTAATGCCTTTTGGGGTAAAAAATACTAATGGTTGACTGAAACAATGAAGAAATGGAATATTATATATACTTTATTGTCCATATACCACATATCTACGTTACAATTAAGAATGTGTGTGCAACTTTTCTGAGACGTATCTGAGATAAATGTCTGATATTAGCCTGTGTTACAACAGGGATGTTATTGATACCGAAGGGGGGCGAGTCATTATATAAGGTTACGTGTTGGTGATGTCTGTGTGTTGATATCAGCCTTGCATGATCTATAAACTGACCATTTTTCATCATGTCATGAACCATCACTTTACAGCTTGTTGCTACTTCGTGTGTTCCCCTATCATAAAAACACATTCATTTAAAATCTAAGCAAATTATGTTACGACATTAAATGGCCACTAAGCCTCTCCCCAACACTCCGGTACCCCCACTCCCATCCATCCCAACACACAGCTACTCCCACAACCCCCCATCCCTCACCTACCCCGCACGCCCTGCCTCTCCTTTACCCCCAGCACTGTTACCAGATCAAATTGTCTGCCGCTCCTGCTGTCTTCTACTCAGTGTCCCGCGCGGAAATTTCTCCAACTGTACCTTAGACAGTCTTTCCTAAAAATGCTTTGCATAGCTGGAGGTGTCTGTAGGCAGCTCTTCACGAGGTGGTATTCCAATTACCTAGTCAATGGATAAGCGGAACTCATGGCCCAACATCAGTTTTGCAGAGGTGTAGCCAGTATTCTGATGGGATGCAGACCGATATGCTATCAACAATGCAGGTAATTTGTGGTCTCATTCCATTTGTCCCTCTATACAGTACTTGGCCAGTTCTTGTCCCAGGGTCCAGTTGAATTTCTCCACCATCCCATCTGACTGTTGCCTTAGTGGGGTCGTCCTGGTCTTCTTGATCCCCAGAAACTTGCAGCATTCATGAAACACAGCAGACTCGAAGTTTCTACCCTGATCTGAATGTAGCTCTTGCGGTAGCCCAAAATGACAGAAAACGCTTGAGCAACAGTCACAGCCACTTGATCAGGGATGGCATAGGCTTCTGGCCACTTTGAGAAATCCATGGCGACACATTACTCTTTCAGTGAGTGGCAGAGGTCCAGCAATGTCCACCGTGGCTCTTTCCATCGGTGCACTCACTTGGTACAGCTGAAGAGGGGCTCAACCATGTTTCTTGGGTCCCTTCTTGGCACAGCATACATCACAGACCCGACACCACTCTCCAACATCCTGCCACATGCCAGTCCAGTAGAACCTCTGTCACAGCCGAATTAGCATTTTCTTCCCTCTCAGATGCCCACTAGTGATCTGGTTGTGAGACGCATCCGAGATCCCGGACCTCATTTTCTTCAGAACCACCAGTTGCCAATACTTGCTGATGCTCCAGTAGTCCATTGTTCAGACGAAGAAGGTCCCACTGACTACAGCAGCTCTTAGTCGCCGGGTTGGACCTGGAAACCTCTTCCCAAGATGGTCACACTGTACTCTGCTGCAGCCACTCAAGCTCTGGTTGTAAATCTGCCTCCTTCATCTGCATCCTCTTCAGGTCTCCTTCAACTGACACTGGCCCTGTCACTACAGTACACCAGCATTTCTTGCTAAGATTCCAATTCCTACTACACTTCTTGCTGTCTGTTTTTCCATCTTCTCGCACACTATCAAAGAAGGTTCTCTTGCATTTCCTCTGTTATGAGTCTATATTATAATTACAAATCATAATAGATAGATAGATAAACAGATAGATAGACAGATCTATGCGAGCCTGGGAATGGGAAATGATCTTGCAAGTTACACTGAGGAAAAGCTGACGACAGATTACGAAGTAGCCAGAAAGGAGATGATGCAGTTAGTTGTCAGCAATTCACCGGTGAACAAAGCCTTGTTGACCATACACACACATACACACATACTTACACACAGGCTTCTAGAACTTTCCAATCACAGAGAACACACGTGATACGATTCCTGTTTCACCAGAATTTAGGAAAGAGAGATCAGAAGGAAGCTAGCCATAGAACAGACAGGTCGCAGGGAGAAGGGCTTAGCAACTTGAGAGCGAGAGAGAGAGAGCGAGACAGCGAGACAGGGACTCTGCTCATACTCACTAGTGAGTGAGAGACTTGTTAATATTTCCAAGACAAATAAATATAGTCCCATACTATTCTTTACCTCTCCTGTCATTGCATGGCAAATGGGAAAGAAGATTATCTACTTACAAAGCTACTCAAGTATAACAACCGCTCGTCCACAAGTCTAATATATATAACTTCTCTACAAGTAACTACAAAGTCTTTTATGACATTTGGTAGCAGTGAACGTATACGAACCTCGTCTACGAATCAACAGTGAATTCCTACAAAATATCAAGATTGAAAACAAGAATACCTCTCACAGCCAACAACTTACAACCAGCTCCTGAGAAGTTTTCTCCAACCAGCCCCCTCCGTCTCCCCAATCATCATGCTGATGTAGAGGTGAAAAGGTCACAGGACGCCTTGCAGGTAGTTTAACAATATATTGATACAAACAATCTTGCAACTTCTACGACGAACCAGCGAACTACAACCATCTACAATCAACTACAAGTAACAACTCTACGAGTCGTCTGTATAATCTTCTACACGCACCTACAAGTAGCGGCAGTCTTCGTCCTACAATGAGTAAATCACAAGAGAAAAGGACCGAGAAAACATCGACAAAGAAAACCAAAACAAACAAACGAAGAGTGAGACACGACTCATACCTCATAACCACCAGACCTCACCCTCCTCTCTCTGCTACATCCACCCAACCCCCGACGCTGACGCAGGAGTCAAGAGGTCAAGATGACGAAGCAAATACCAAGTCCATCCTCACAACTCATCTTACTCACTCATCTTCACTCAAGTTACTCATCGCTACTCATTTACTCACCACAGCTACCAGTGTGGGAAGACGACGTCACCACGTGCTGAGATGACATCACAACGCAAGTCTGCCATGCCAAGCAACGTGTGACTGACACCAGGCACCTCTCACCTACTACTCATTACTCATTATTCACATAGCTCCTACTCATACTCATTTATTTTCACAGTTAAGTTGGAAATTAGACGTTCTATGCTGAGGTTTGCCTGGGACAGCTGTTAACCACCACAAGCACCAGGCCATGGAATTTCCTGAGTAATATCGTCCATCAACACAGCACTAGAATTATCAAGAGATCTTCAATCAAACGTGTATTTTTCTTCCGAGATCGACTTTTTTATCGACACACCTCTACGATCTGTATCAAGTGGGTAAAATTATACTTACTCATTTCTTCTCAGTGCTAAAATTAGCTATATTCAACTTTTTTTACTTATTTCCATATATACACTTATACACTCACTATCTATCATTTATTTCAACTTATTTACTCATCTATTTTGTTAGGACATAAATAAACAAGAGGCGTATTTCATAACACCATATCTTAATGACAGGAATATTTTCGCCACCACCCACATTAATACCAGATGACACACAATTTGCCACAACAACAGACTCACAATTAAGAGAGCCCCAAGGCAACCCACCCCTTGTACAAACCTCACCACACACTAAAGATCAAGAAACAAATACGGCAGTTTCAGATGATGAGTGGGAAATCCCCTCTGACGTAGCAAGTGCGGACTTTGTCGCTGACTTGCCCACGTATGCCAATATACTTAACAGGGTTCACCGGTCTGGTCGTACATATTCCACCATTCCCTCACACAACGATAAACACGTCCAAGTTGAATTAACAGAGCAAACAGTGAAAATGAATCAAGAAACAAATACCGCTGATCTAACAACCACACCTCAAGTGTTTGTGTATCACGAGGATAAAACTGCCTCAAAATTCTCTGGCACAGAAAAAGATCGCATTGATGTCATTTCATTAGTCAGTCAGTGTGAACAAATGTTCATCAAGCACCACATACTCGATGAACAAGAGAAAATTGCTATTTTTTCATCTTGCATAAGCCAGGAAAGATGTCCAGCGAGCAATTTGCTTCGCTCAGACAAGCTCCATCGTGCTAGGACATATGATGAATTTAAAACTGAATTTTTGAAGAAATTTTCTGGAGGTATGAACTTCTTGCCAGGTATAATTCCAGAATTACATAAAATTGTAGATCTTATAAGGGAGCACACTACAAACCATGTGCTCAGTGAAATAACTGCTGATGTCTCCACAATCAAGAGAACATTGTTAGTTACTTTGGAAAATTCTAATTGGATAACAGATGATGGAAAGTTGTCCCCAGACTTCGTCGTGGACATCATTGGTTATGTAGCTGCCTTGTGTAAATTACCTGATAGGACCCTTAAGATCGCCAAGACGATCGCTTACACCCCAGGAATGTGCTTGCTAGACTTAATGAATGAGGTAGAGATGCAGTGCAGTGAAGCAGGTATGGTCGACACACATGCACATTCTGGTAGAAGGAGGGTACCTGAGACAGTATCAGCTGTGAAAACATCTACACCGACCCCAAACAGAGAACAAAATCGATCGCGACCCGAAAGCAGGCAGACCAAACAACCAAACATGACAAGGCCTCGTTCACAGACGCCTTGCTACAGGCAGTTTCATAAGTTTTCGCGCAGCCCGAGCAGGTCTCGCGCCATAAACAACACTTCTTATGGGAAATCACATCGTAGGTCACAGTCAAGGGATAGGTCCATTCTATGTCATTATTGTGCAAAACCAGGACACACGAGGTATGAATGCTTTATCAAAGCAAAAGAGGACAAACAAAAGACACAAGGATTTGGTCCTTATTGTAGGCATCATAGATACCAAGGGCACTGGACCAGTGATTGCAAAACAGTAGAAAAAATTGTGTCTATGTTCAAATCGGGGGAAGACCAAGTCATGACAAAAAACGAACAAACGTAAAGAAAAACAAGTCTAAACTTCACATAGGAGGCATGTTGGGAAATGAGTGTATCTTGATACCAGCTGTATGTGAGGATCAAAACGTTTCCTTATTTTTAGATACAGGCTCTCCAGTGAACTTAATAACACATGAAGAACTAAATAGAATTCTTAAAAATAAAAAGAAAGTAACTTTTCTGGATGAAGCTGATTTAGATTTATACACGGTAGATGGACAAGAGATTACAGTGAAAGGTGTGATAAGATTAAATATCAGTTTCACAGAAACTACAAGACCATTCTCTGCATTTTTCTATATCGTTGAAAACTTAGCAATTAAAGTTCATATGTTACTGGGCTTAAGATCCATGAGAGCTGAGAACATAACCATACTCCCACAAATGAATGGAATAGACTTTGACAATGAATTTATAGAGGAAATAACTTCAGAGCCCTCACCGATTGGTAGAAGAGAGCCAAAAAGAATTGGTAATATTAAACAGATGGGTGTATAGATCCACTCCCACCACCAACTCCATCCTCCAGAATTAGTGACCCAGATAACAGTACTGATTTATCAATTTTTCCAGCCCATCTCACTAATGATTTAGTTATACCACCTAATTCATACATGAAGGTTACCATAAAGAGCAAATTACGGAATAGTACTGTTCTTGTCTTAGAAGAATTATGTAAAGTAAAGGGATTGTCAGTAGAAAACGCATTATGTCATACGTACGACGAAGGGCAAACTCAGATATTAATAATTAATCACATGAATGGGAAAGTTCAGTTGAAAAAGGGAACTTGCATAGTTAATATTGAAAAATGTCCCGCCCCTGTGAAGGAAATAGTTATAGCTGGAGTAACAAGTGACATAAAATCTACGGATAGAGAAAGAATAAAAGAGAATTTAATTCACTCAGGTGAATTTGATGAAGAAAGTGATTTGTTAACCCTGCTGGAAACACACAGGGACACCGTAGCATTGCCCGGAGAACAATTAGGGTGTACTAACTTGATTAATCACATGATTAATGTGCACCCAGAAACACCACCAATTTTCGTACCAGCTTACCGCATACCACACTCCCAACGTACACTTGCAAATCAGTATGTCGATGAAATGTTAAAACTTGGAATTATTGAGCCTTCAGTCTCCCCGTGGAATGCCCCCTTATTCTTCGTGCCCAAACGAAATGGAGAAATGCGTGCGGTAGTAGATTACTGTAAACTAAATAATCATACAATCCCAGACACATTTCCCATGCCATTGCTAAGCGATGTTCTACAGAATATTGGTCCTGAGAATAATATATTCTCGACCATCGATCTCCTAAACGGCTATTATCAGATTCCGGTATCTAAGGGGTCACGTAAATACACTGCCTTTTCAACAAACAGAGGCCATTATCAATATAGAAGAATGCCAATGGGACTGAGGACAGCCCCAGGCACATTCCAGCGTCTTATGAATTACGTATTGTCCGGAATTTTAGGACAAGGAATATTTGTTTATCTTGACGATATTATAATCGCAACGAAGAATATTAAGGATCATCTCAGGAAATTAGACTTACTCTTACAAAAGCTTAGTGATGCTGGTTTAAAAATTAAACTTTCTAAATGCAAATTTTGCTTTAAGGAAATAAATTTCTTAGGCCACAAATTAAGTTCTGATGGTATTCACACCACTGATGACAAAATACAGGCAGTGAGAGATTTTCCTGAACCCACTACGACTGACGAAGTTAGACAATTTTTAGGTCTGGCTGGGTACTATAGGTCATTCGTACCACAGTTCTCTCATATAGCCTTTCCTCTATTCCAACTACTCAAAAAAGATGCTGTATTCCAATGGGAAGAAGAACAAAAAAGGGCATTTAACAATCTACAAATTAAACTAACAAATGCACCTTGTTTAGCATATCCAGATTACACAAAATCATTTCTTATTTGTACAGATGCATCAGTTAAAGGATTAGGGGCTGTACTGATGCAGGAAGATAAAAGAGGAAAGAATCAACCAATTGCATTTGCCAGCAGACAAACAAGAGGTGCAGAGAAAAATTATTGCACTACAGACTTAGAGGCACTTGCAGTGGTTTTTGCATTACAAAAGTTTCGGAATTTGGTATATGGTTACGAAATTCACTTATTCACCGACCATAAACCACTGGTGGGTATGTTTAATGAAAAACTCCTTTCTGGGAGGAGAGCAAGATGGAAATGTACAGTTGAAAACTACAATGTACAAATTCATTATATACAAGGTAAAATGAACATAGTAGCTGACGCATTATCTAGGAACCCGAACACAATTCAGGTCGCGGCGTTAGATCTCAAAGGAAATATCCCAAACCACGAGGATATCACAAAGGCACAGAGACTTGACCCAATATGGTCTAAAGTTATATACAAGTTAGAAAGTGGAGATGACATACAATTACCCAAACTGCATGTCTCACTTGAACAATTCACAATGGTCAATAATACATTATACAAAATTAACTCTACACAACCAAAACGCCAAAGAAATACTAACCAGTTGGTAGTACCTAATGACATGATACCCCAAGTATTACGATTGATACACGACAGCCCACATGCAGGACATCCTGGAAAGGATAAGACATTCAACCAAGCCCAGCTGTTATATTACTGGCCTTCATTACGAAAAGATATAAACAATAATATAGACAGATGCGAATCATGTGCGAAACACAAAGGATACCCAATCACACCTGCACCGATGGGTAATTACCTTGTACCACATCAACCATGGGACGTTGTCGCTGTTGATTTACTCAAGATGCCATTATCATACAATAATAACCTATACTTATTCGTAGCAACGGATCATTTTTCCCGTTATGTCATTTTAGCTCCAATTAAAGATAAGACAGCAGAGACAGTAGCAAAGGCAATAACAGATAATGTAATATGTCGCTTTACTACCCCAAAGGTACTAATAAGTGATAATGGAGGAGAATTTAATTCTGAGGTCTTACAAGAAATATGTAAACAATACAACATCAAAAAGGTTAACGTTTTAGCCTATCACCCAGCATCGAATGGGTTGGTAGAGAGACAAAATAAAAAAGTATTAGATGTGCTACGACACATTCTCAGTGAAAATTATGCAAGCTGGGATGATTGGATTCCCAGAGTAGAAGCCTCAATTAATGAATCTATAAATAAATCCGTAGGTGACACACCACATTTCATTATATATGGCACAGATAAAAAATTACCATATGAGCTCCTAGAAGGTGACAGCATGCCTATATACAATTACGATGATTACTCTCAACTCCGTTTACGTGAATTCCAGGACATTCAGAAAAGAGTAAAAAAACAATTAACGATGTCCAAGGAAGAAATGATGGAGGCATTTAACAAGAAGGCAAGAGATTCACCTATCAGCTTAGGAGACATTGTTTACGGTGTCATTCATACGAGAGACAATAAATTATCCCCAAAATTTGAGGGCCCATACAGACACCTCAGTAGTGGGGCTTCTTGGGAAAAACTGGCTGGTTGTTGCCTCTTGTCACCAGCCTTTACTAATTTATCCCCATCCTTCTCATTTGGACACTAATAACTGAAGTGTTCCACTTCACCATTTCATGTCCAACATCAATTTCTTGCAATTGTGGGTTTCCTTGCACTGCTCCATTCTTGCTCCTTCTTCCATTTGAAACATTCCTTCTTCTTGTCTCCTGGCTTCTCGCAGAACCAGCAACCTGCTCTGATCTTCTGTTCACTCTTCCACTTGTAGTAGTCCACTTTCCGATGTTCCGGCTTCTCACAGTACCAGCAACTTCCTTTATGATCTTCTCCCATTCCCTCTTCCACTTGTAGCCTTCCTCTTTCCAAAGTCCTGGCTTTTCACAGTACCAGCAACTTCCTTCAAATTTTTCTGCTTCATGTACCTACCCCTTTCTTGTCTTGAATCCTGCACTACAACCTGCCTGAAAAGTGGACATACTGGACCTGACGTAAGATTCAAATTCTAGACCCCTGGCTAGTGCTTCTTGCATGCTTTATAGTTGTGCCTGCTTCACTTGCACTTTCAACTCTGCACTATCAAGAGCATCGCTGAACTGATCACTCAGAAGAATAGCCAACTGGTTAGGTGCTGCTCCAGGGTATACCTTGTATGCCATATTCTCCAGGTCATGAGCAAGCTGCTGGAGGGATTCGCTTCGTGCCCATACACAGGTCTGGAATCGTGCGCGGTAAACCTTAGTTTGGTACATGGTCCCACATCTGCACTCCAGCACTTCTACGAGGGAATGATAACTGTTCCTCTCCTTCACTGACATCTGGCCCAGAATTTCTATTCCGGCACCCTGCACTGCCCTCTGCTTATCTTCTCAACCATTCTGGTCAGCAAGAAACTCAAACTGTGTACGGTAAGCTTCCCAAGATACTCTACCATCAAATTCCTGAGGTTTCTTTTTAATTGTACCCCCATTATAGCCATGCACTTCACTGGTTCCGGGCCTAAAAACTATGGCATCATAATTAAGTCCAGGACTTAAAACTTCTGCATTCTGATTATTCAGCACTTAACTGTTACCTTTAGATGCTTGGAATCCATCAAGATCCACCATACACTGTCCATTCTTTTTATATGCTCCCTTTACACTAACCTGAGGCTCTACAGCCTCAATTTTCTCACTAATTATCTTCAAATGGTCAACTACATGCTTCAACTGGTTATCTACATGCTGTCTGCACTCCATCACATTTCCTTCACTAATTGTCTTCAACTGGTCGTCTACATGCTGTTTGCATTCCGTCACATTTTTGCTTACCTCATACTTCTGCTGCCATAGCTCAGGATGTACTTCCTCCTTCAACTATTGCTGTTTCATTTCCCCCATGAAAGCATCTAGCTGTCCTTGCATCCTCAGCTGTAATTTCCTGTGTTGTTCCTGTAATGTCTCTTGAAGCTGTTAGTATCGTTCCTTCTATCCTTCATTCTGTGCCTATAATTGTTCTTTGAGTTCTTTCTGTCCTTCATTCTGTGCCTGTAATTGTTCTTTGAGTTCTTTCTGCCCTTCATTCTGTGCCTATAATTGTTCTTTGAGTTCTTTCTGCCCTTCATTCTGTGCCTGCAATTGTTCTTTGAGTTCTTTCTGTCCTTCACTCTGTGCTTGTAATTGTTCTTTGAGTTCTTTCTGTCCTTCATTGTGTGCCTGTAGTTATACACTCTGTGCTTGCAATAGCTTCATACAGCAACTGGTGCCAGCGATGCCTCCTCCTGCCTTGCTTGGCCTCGTGTCTGTGCACCTTCTGCCTCCATGTTGAACGTTAGACTCACTGCAGCACTTTATGATCCACACTTCTGGCACCAGTCTTACATCCTCATCCCACACTACCACAGGCTGGAACAGCAGTAGATCATTCTTGCCCTTTGAAGTTTTGTCTGGGCCTGGACCAGGTCTGCCTATATTTTGGTTTCAATTTAACGAACGGTCCTTGAGTTATTACAAAAACCATAAGTTCAGCAGTATTCTCACAGGTGGAGATCAGTAACTATCTCTGACGGTTACAGTCTTCTAGTTACTGAACTCCGCCTATTACCACAGAGGAGATCTTTGTACCTGTCAGTATTTTTATTTTATTATCATTATTAAGAACTCTACATTTTTACTGATATTGTAGATATTATTATTATTATTATTATTATTATTTTTTGGGGGAGAGGATTTAAAAGGTTGGCATTCCAAGACCAATCGAGATACAGACTTGAAATTTTCCGGAGTGATGTATCTTAGTTGCAGGCTGCTTTTGGCAGATTTATTTTTTCCCCTGGCACTAGTGCTGCACTGGTGCCCTCTCCTTTTTTTTTTTCAGTTTTTGCTCTGGTGTGCAGTAAAACCTACTCTATCGATTGCAGTGCAAATGTTCCAGTATGTCGTCGTCAACATACTAGTGCATCTGAGTACTGATATGAAGATCCATCAAATACATTTTGGGATACTGAGAAAAATCAAAATGACAGTCGGATGCCTGAAAGTGCTAAACCGGAAAGTACTTGGCCGAATATGACCAAACTCGGTGGCTGCGTAGTGGGTCAGGAGTGAACATGATTTGCATAGTATAAATGACCTTGACCTTGATCTCAAGGACACAGGTCAAAATCTGTTAAAAATTTGAGTCATAGTAATAGTCCCTTAATATTAGGTCTAAAATGATAAATGTGCTATCATCTGGAATGTGGGATTCTTTTTGAATATTACTTTGTCGGTTTCAGAGTTCTAGTTATTATTATTATTATTATTATTTTATTATTATTATTATTATTATTTTATTATAATTATTATTATTATTATTATTATTATTATCATTACAGGTTTTATTATTATAATTGTTCTGCCAGTTTCTGTCTCCGATTTGCACCATACTCACGTAGGATGTTCACAGCCCCCTGACCCTATTACACTAACCCAGTTAAAGTCATCTTGACTAACTTTTCAAGGTTAGAGGTCAAAAAGTGTCCACAAATTATGAATTTTCTACCTTAGTTTACTCCAAAACTATTATAGATACATGATCATGGAGGGAAATCCAGCGATAAAATTATTTTCAGAACATTTGTGTGGAAAAAGTGTGGTCATTCATCGTAGCATTACTGTATTTCGAACATCACACTTTTTCAGTAATTTTCAATTATTCTTCCGTGCATGAAAAACGAAAACATAAATGAGGTACTTCTGGGTCCTAGAATTATTGTCTAATCCTAGACCCCATCTGTACGGTATGCTTTTTGGTGGCAGTTTGATCAACAGTTTTTGAGTTATTTAAAAAGACATAAGCTCAGAAATATTCTCCTAGGTGGAGATCAGTAATTGTCTCGGACAGCTACAGTCTTCTGGTTATTATCATTATTATTACTATCATATATCATCATCATCGTCATTATTATTATTATATTATTATTATTATTATTATTATTATTATTACTATTGCAATTATTCTTATTGCAATTATTATTATTATTATTTTTACTATTACCATTACTGCATCACTTTTCATCTTCTATTTTCATCATACTTATTGAGGATGTACAGCACCATGACCCAGTTACACCGACACAGTTTCAGAGACTTTGACATACTTTTTATGAAATGTTCAGAAATCATAAAGTTTCTATTATCTTCCCCCAAAACTATTATAGATACACGAACAAAGAAGGAAATGCCGTTATAAAATTATTTGCCAAATATTTGTGTCGAAAAAAATTTGAAGGTCACTCACGTGTAACATTACGATATTTCGGACACTCTACTTTTCAACAGCTCTTCCATACAGGAAAAAAATATATAAGTAAATGAGGTACTTCTTAGACCTAACGCTTTTCGGGTCCTGCACCAGGTCAATATACTTTTTGGTGGCAGTTTGGACAATGGTTTGTGAGTTATCACAAAAAACGAATTTCGGTGATCATGACCTACTTTTTAAGATCACTGATCAAAAAATGTCAAAAAATAACGATTTTTGAACCTATTTACCCCAAAACTATGGTAGATACATGAAAGTGGATGGAAATCCTGTGATAAAATATTTTCCAGACATTTGTATGGAAATCACATTAAGGTCATCGATAGTGGCATTACGATATACTCGACACCCTGAATTTCAATTGTTCTTCCATACAGGAAAAAACAAAACATAAATGAGTCACTTCTTGGCCCTACAAGTTTTGTCTGGTCCTGAAACAGGTCTGTAAACTTTTTGGTAGCAGTTTGACGAAAGGTTTTTCAGTTATTAAAAAAAATCTAAGCTATGCCTACCAGCATAATGCTCGTAGATGGACATCAGTGACTGCCTCTGCCAACAATCTCTTAGTTATTATTATTATTAGTAGTAGTAGTAGTAGTAGTAGTAGCAGTAGTAATAGTAGTAGCAATAGTAGTAGCAATACTACTACAACTACTTCTACTACTACTACTACTACCTCTGCTACTAACAACACCAACAACAATGCACCACCACCAGTAACAACAACATCAATAACAACGGCAAAGTAAAACAATAATAATGATGGTCCCAGCTTAATATAAGCGTCGATCCCGTAGACTGCTACCTGAAATTCCGTCTTCAGTACACTATCCTCATTTCAGGGGACAAGGAAGGACCTGCGTATCGTTCGCATAATTGGCAAGGAGACTTATCCTGGTATATGGCGTCCCCATCCACTACTATTACTACTCCTGCTGCTGCTGCTGCTGCTGCTCCTCCTGCTCCTGCTCCTCCTGCTCCTCCTCCTCCTCCTCCTCCTCTTCCTCTTCTTCTTCCTCCTCCTCCTCCTCCTCTTCCTCTTCTTCTTCCTCCTCCTCCTCCTCCTCCTACTACTACTACTACTACTGGCCGCCATCAGAGACAGCAGTGCTGGATCTGCTATCGAGTTTGTGCCGCATTTTCTGTTCTTCAGTGAGCCTGAGACCGACTGTGTGTGTTACAGCCCTTTCTAAAGTGACCAAGTACTGGACTTCGTGCGTGCATTACGTACCATGTAAACATTTATGGCGTCGACAAACCCTCACACCGATTAAAGTTCTATGAATAGCGTGTGGAGAGTAGATGTCACAGAATATATGCCGTTATACTGCCCAGAATTTTCAAAGGCTTATGGTGATCATTACGTAAACTTTTGCTGCTAAACTGATTGTTTCATATAATACGTCATGTCCTCCCTCAAGGCTGGTTTGGGAGTCTCGATCATGAGTGAATGAAACGAGAGACAGTGACTGAAACAATATGGCGGATAAGGAAATAAACAGCCTACTGTGCTTCATCAGCTCGGCAGTAAAAGACTTTTAGATGTAGTGAGGACATTCTATTCACATGAAGAAATTAAGAAATCAAAGGAAATACTGTTTTTTTTTTTTTTTTTTTTTCCCGACTCTGGGCATAGGCTTCACAGCCTGCTATCAAGGCTTAGCAGTCCTCCTACATACCATACACCTCTACATGTCACCACTTCGGCGCTAACACCCACCGTCCATATTGAATACATGCTAGGGCTGTCTCATACAGGACTGATGTATTGGTATTAGCGGGGGTATTTTTACGACATGTCGGCGGGTCTTCTGGTAGATCAGTAAAGCCTGATTTAATGAAATTCAAATCCTTAAACTGTTCCCTGCCCCAGCCGGGATTTGAACCTGGGTCCGTTAGGACCGCACGCCACCTCTCTACCGATTGAGTCACCAAAGATCTCGTGTAGCGCAGAGATCCTGATAAGAAGAGAAAGGATTTGAGAGACTTGTTTGAATTCCATAATGAACTGAATGAAGCAATAATTAAGATGAAGTTCGTGACAGATTCATATAAAACAATGCCTCCCGTGGGACTCCAAGTTTTTGCTCCTGTGCTGACAAACTTATCTGAAGAAATTGCTAAGATAAATGATTTGCTTCCAAAAATCTTAGATATCAAATCTGAAGTGCTAAATACAGCTGATGCAGTTCGTGATATAAAGATTGATACGTGCGACATAAAAACTAAATTCGCGAGCGATATCACAGGCATGGAGGAAGCTGCTAGGGATATAACTATAAATGATCTTAAGGATATGGAGGATATGAGAATGAACATGCCAACACCAGGACGCGGTGTTCATGTGATAAGAGATGATGCAAGCGATACGCGCAGCTATACAGAGGCACCATGGACGGAGAATGTGGGTGCAGCGTGGAGTGGCAGGGATGGAAGGAACTCCGCAACGGGATGTAGCACCCCAGCACCTGAGCAGGGCGATGTTGGTCACCGTCAGTGTACGACGACCGCTGTGCATTTTGGATCGGTGCTAGGACCAAATGGGGAAAGCCTACGGGCAGACAGACCAGCCAGACAGGATGAGGCTGTGTGGGAGAGTGTTGGCGCATCTACAACGACGATACCCATGGCCAGTGTGAGGACAACTACCCCATCAACTAAGGTGAGCGATCCTAGTACAGGTGCCATCACAAAGAACCTTCGAGCATCTAGAAGAGTGGATGAGCGACACCATTCTATGGAGAACAGTGAATGGACAGTAGTGAAATCTCGCAATGAAAGGAAGCGAGAACATAACGCTCAGAAAAGGAATGGTTTCCATGGAATAACTGGCTCCAGGAAGACAGAATATTACACTGAAAGCAGCAACAAGGTTTGTTGACTTGTTTTTGGGACGAGTGGCGCAGGAAGTAACTATTGATATTATACAGGAATATATTTCTAATACCTTTGGTGTAAATATAGTAGCTATCGCAAAATTAGAAATATTATCAGATAAGTTCAGTGCTTTTAAAATAACTGTCAGATTACAAGACAGAGAAAAGCTCTTTCAGGCAGACTTATGGCCAGAAGATATTGTGATAGACAAATTTTATAATAGGGCAAAAAAGTCTATTAATGGACCTTCTTCTACAGCATAGTTTTTTTTTTTGTGTGTGTGACTTTTCCTTGGTGTTTTCAAATTTACCAGTTGACTTGCATTTTAAGGATTAACAATGTGTACAAATACCCTGAAAATATGTACATTTAACTGTTGTTCACTTACAAAGATTATTGTTTTAGTAAGAGAAATAGCTAAGAAAGAGTTTGATGTAATATTCTTGCAGGAAGCTTTCCTAATGAACGATAAATTATGGAAACTGGATTTTGTAAGTGAGAACTATGAGAGTGTGGGTGTGAGCGCATCTTTGTCTGATAGAGCGAAAACGGCTATGGCGGGACGTCCTGAGGGGGGGTCTTGCAGTTTTATACAGGAAAGTCTATAGATGTTTCATTAATCAGATTTCTCTACATGAGAGCTTTATTATTTTTTATATTAATGTTAATGAAATGAGACTTTTACTAGTGAATGTCTATCTCAATAGTGATGTATGGGAGAGCCACACATTGGAGCAATACTTAGAGACGCTTGCTGCTCTCGAAGGAATTATAAATGATATGGAATTTGACAACATATATTTTATTGGAGACTTTAACGCGGATCCTCACTCAGGACGGGCTTGGCGTAGTCTCTCAGCATTTTTGCAGGAAAATCTCTTAAGATGCTCTGATGTCGAGAAATTAGAGAGGAGTACTAGCACATTTATAAGCTACGGTAACACTTATAGTAGATGGTTAGATTATGTGGTAGGGAGGGATCATTATGCGATAACTGTCTCCGAATTTCATATATTATATGGTATAATGGAGTAGGATCACTTGCCGATGGCATTTACTCTTTCTGTAAATGGTAACAAGCCTTGTAAATTAGCAAATGTTACACCTAATGAAGACGAAGTTCCGAATACAATAAACTGGAATAAAGTAAGGCCTGATGAAATAAATGAAATGCTTAGACGGGTTGACGATGACCTGAGTAAGCTTCGTGATCTCGCTCATCTATATGTGAAGGTGGACTGTCGAGATATCTCTCACCTTAATAGTATTGATCTTTTATATAATAGTATTGGTTCTGCTCTTGCAAATGCATCATTGGAGTACACAAGAACGCTTGTTTTTTGCTTAAGTGCCTGCATTCAGTGGCCAGAGAGAAATATCTGCGGTGGTTAGCAACAGGTAAGAATGTAGGGACTGATGAACATAATGAAATGATGTCTTCTAGGAGGGATTTCAAAATGGCTTTGAATGACTGTAGGAGGGACGAACAGAGTGAAGTAGGCGAGAGTATTATGGAAAAGTTTAGGAATAAAGATAAAAGACAGTTTTGGTGTGAAGTGCAGAAAAAAACACGGAAAAATGAAAGCCACGAATATCATTGACGGTAAACAGTGTAACAATGACATTGTAAAAATATTTCATAAGTTTTTAGCAGCACAACATGATAGTATTGAAGCAATATTTAATTTTATGAATAATTTTAAAAAGAAATGGGAAAATGGACAAAAAATGTTTATTCGCTTGTCGGGAGTTTCGCTGAGGAAGACCATAGCACGTCTGAACCCCGGGTTGGGGCATGACGGGGTCCACTCCTTGTTTTTACGGAATGCCTCAGAAGAATTTTTAATTTATTTATCTCGGTTTTTTAATGCTTGTTTTACTCATTGCTTCTTACCATAGTCACTTTAAAAAGTATAGTAACTCCAATAGTTAAGAATAGTAAAGGTAATTTAACAGACTCTGATAATTATAGACCGGTAATGCGGTCATCTTGTATATTAAAAATATTTGAGATGATAATACTGGATGTTTTAGAAGAAAAAGTTTTTGAATGTTCAAGACAGTTTGGCTTTCAACGAGGTATGTCTACGACAGACGCTTGTTTTTTGCTTAAGGATATAATGAATAAGTACAGTAGCAAGGGTGATAATGGCATTATAGCTTTTATTGACCTCTCTAAGGCATTTGATTTAGTTAACCATTTCGTTTTAGGGAAGAAAATGTTAAGGCTGAATATTCCAATAGATGTTGTCTACATACTTATGCACTATTTAAGGAACCAGATGGCTAGTATTAAATGGATGGTGCACCTTGTTACGTAGAACAGGGGGTTAGACAGGGTGGTGTTCTATCTCCTTTTTTATTTAAACTGTATATAGACAATGTTTTATCTGAAATTTCAAGCATGCGCCAAGGGTGCATGATTGGTATTAGCAGAGTTAATATTCTAGCTTATGCCGATGATATTGTGCTATGTGCTAATTCCATTACAACCATGAATAATTTGTATTCTAAATTTTCATCAATGATAGGTGATATAAAACTTAAAATTACCTGAGATAAAACAAAGGATCAAAGATGAAGCAAAATTATATAACTCATGTAACTTTAAACAGCGATGAATTGGAGCTTGTCTGACTATGACTATCTGGGACACATAATCAGGCATGATCTTAAAGATGACAAAGATGTAGTGAAAAGGCCTAACAAGTTTTATTCAGGTTTTAATTGCATTTTTAGACATTTTAGTGGTGTAGATATTAATTCATTCTTATTCCTTTTTAACTCGTACTGTTGGCCGGACTACGGTCTGCCTCTTTTAAACCATAAGGATACACGAAGATCATGTATATTTCAAGCATTTGAGGGGGCTTACAGTAAAGCTTTAAAACGAATAACTGGAACGCCAGTCTATGCCAGCAACCATGATGTGGCTGCCTCCTGTAACCAGCTGTTACCGAGGCACCAGATGGCCCTCACACAGGTTGATGCAGTCTAATAATGCCATCATAAAATTTATCCTGCCGTATTTAAAACTGGGTTTCTTTTGTAAACATGTTATTAATGACTTTAAGTTACATTACTGAGTGAACATTATCTGCCACGCCATGGATATAATTCGATCACGAATATCTTGGGTGCAGAACCATGAGCACAGACGGAACCGTTTCGTAATCTTAAGGTGAGGTAACGTTATTTCTTTTATATTTTATTAACTACTGATTTTTATCGCATGTTTTTTTTATATAAACATTTTTATATAGAATGACAATTTTATTCGTAATAGGAATATGTATGTAATATTTTAAATGTATGTGAATCATCTTTTTTATGGAAAAAAAAATCAAGTCTTTGACTAGTTGGCTGCTGCTGCTGCGGCTGCTATTGCCTCTGCTCGCTAATCATGAACAGAGACCAAACGTTATATCCACAGCAAAGGTGCTGCTGCTATGTTCTTTATACGAAAAGAAAAGCTGATATGTTATGAATATGTTATATGCATATCTTATGTAGTAACTTGTCGCATACTGTATTTCAGTAGGTAATATATGAAGATTTTATAATGTATATTTTGAACTTCTATTTTATTCATTCTCTATGTAGTAGTACTATGAAACAAAGATATGATTGATTGATTGATTTACTACTACTACCACCACTATTATTATTATTATTATTATTATTATTATTATTATTATTATTACTACTACTACTACTACACTACTACTACTACTACTACTACTACTACTACTACTGCTACTACTACTATTACTACTACTACTACTACTACTACTACTAGGAAAAAGTGGTTAAGGATAGATATTTCACTTGATACTGTTCTTTATAATTATCATTAGGCATATCGTAAGGAACCAGAATGCTGACATCAAATTTAAAAAAATGCCCGTTGTGGCTTCTGTTACATGGAATGGTGGGTAAAACAGGGTGGTGTATTTATCTTCGTATTTAAGCTTTGTATTAATAAACGGTTATCAAAAACTATTAATAAGAGTCAGGAGTACATATTTGGTGGAAGTAAAACTAGTATTTAGGAAATTTTACGAGCCTAAATGTTTCTGTAAGCGAATACTAATAAACAAAACTTTTATGGTGGTAAGGTGGCGACGTAGCACACGGAATTAAGTGCATCATCATCATCATCATCATCCGGACCTCCTTTCCCACCCTAGAGCAGGGTGACGAGTAGTAATGTCCAGACAGCCCAAATTTGCCACGCTTCCCTTCATTCATCATTCAAGCCCCCGGAATCCTGGTTCTATCGGATACGCCAAAAACATTCGCCACCTTCTGTAGCTTCACATAATCTCATCCGATAGAGTCAATCTAGACGCTGCCATGTTAAAAAGGGGTGCCAAAATCCCTAATCATGCACTTCTCACAACATTCATCCAGCTAGCTCGATCTCCTGTCAGTTCTCTAGCCTCACCAAATTCCAAAACCTCTCTTCCTCATACATTCATCCACCATATCTCTCCACCTTCTCCTTGGCCTACCTCGCCTCCTCCCTCCTTCGAATTCGCTCAGATATACCCTTTTCACCACTCTACTGTTAGCCATTCTCTTCACATGACCATACCATCTCAGTACACTCTTTTCGATTCTGGTGTCCACAGACTTCCTCACTCCACATTTTTCACGGATCACATTATTTCGTATCCTGTCCACCCTCTGTACTCCACATCCATTCCTCAGCAGTCCCATCTCCACTGCTCTTACTCCTGACTTTCCTTATTCATGCCACACCATAGTCTCACATCCACATGTTAAAGTTGGCACTAACACTTCTTCATGTAAGCCTCGTGCTGCTACAACACTCAAGCCCCTGTTTCTTATCAAGACCTTCATTGCACTAGCTACTTTTCTTCCTTGTGTCACTGTACTTTCAACTTCTTTTGCACATTTTCCTCTATTTTCTATCACTGCCGTATTTGAACTCTCTCACCAGTTCCAGACTCTCTCCCTTCACTGTTACATCGCACTGGGAGTCACCTTCTTTCTCAATAACCATCACTTTACTCTTTCTACATTTAATCTCATGGCACGATGTTTACAGACATCAGCAAAACTCTGCACTAGCCTACCAAATTCTTGTCCGGTACTTGCAAATAATACTGCATCATCAGCATACAACAAATTTGAGATATTCCATCCATCACCATTCATTACCAACGCCATTCTTCTCTCCATTACTCGTGTTTTTACTTCTCTCATCACCCCACCCATATATATACTGACCAACCATGGGGACATTACACAACCTTGTCGAACGCCCACACCGATCGTGAACCATTCACTTAGATGTCCATTAACCCTTACACGTGCTTCACTACCATCACAAAAACTCTTGACGGCACCTAGCAGCTTACCATCTACAACGTACATGCGCAAAACTTTCCACAATCCTTCTCTGTCAACTTTGTCATATGCTTTTTCCAGATCCATGAATGCCATAAGCACCTTATGGTCCTTCTCACAAGCCTTCTCTACTATCTGTCTCATTGCAAATATTTGGTCCACACATCCTCTGCCACTCCTGAAGCCACCCTGTTCGTCACTCACTAGGACTTCTGATATCTCTCTTACTTTCTCCTTATACCTTCCCTACCACACTCAGTAAACTTGTGCCACGATAATTCTTGAACTCACTTCGCTCACCGTTATTTTTGTACAGGGGTACAATCACAGCCTTCATCTACTTTGCAGGCACAGTTTCCCTCATCCATGCCTTCTTACATATCTCCAACAAGGACTTCATTCCACTCTCTCTACTACAGTTAAGCATCTCTGCACACACCTCATCAACCCCAGCTGCTTTCCCATTTTTCAGCCGCATCACAGCACTCTTCACCTGTGCAAGTGTCACGTCTCCTGGTACTGCATTCCTTCTCTGCACACCTCCAAAACTAATAACGTTTAGAGCCGCTCTGCTCTCTCTATTTCCTTTCATTAGGCTTTCAAAATATTTTCCATCTGGTCCTTACTTCATCTCCATTTCTTTCCACATTCATTTCAACATTTCCACATCTCTTTCCAGAATAACTTTCTATTCTCAGAGTAGTTCGTATTCATTTTTCATCCTAGATCCGCATTTACCTCCTTCTTTTTCCTCTTTACTAGTCTCTTTACGTGCTTCTTGCTCTCATCATATTCAGTTCTTATTTCAACTGAACCCCTGTTCCGTAGCCACTTTAGCCATTTTTTCCTATTTTCCTCCAACTCTCTTTCTATCTCCTCGTCCCACCATGCCTTACCTTTTTTCTTTGTTGTTACTCTTGCCACACCACACACCGCTTTAGCATTCCTAACTAAGCAGTCCCTATATGCATTCCACAGGCTGTCCAAATCAAGTTCATTCCAATTCGGTAATTCTAACTCCTCCTCTACTTTGGTCTTGTAATCATCTGCCATTTCTTTGATCCTCAGCTTCTCAACTTTCAGTCTTTCTCCCTGACTGCTCATCTCTCTCCTGATCCACCTCACTCCTCTCAGCTTGATCTTGCATACCACAATCATATGATCCGACAGACCTCCACATCGTCCTCTCACGGCCCTCGTATCAGCAACCATTCCCATCATCGACCTCTCTACGAGCACGTATTGAATCAGGCTTCTTTCAACACGATCCCCGTTCCCTCTATACCATGTATATTTATGTGCATTTCCGTGTTTGAAATACGAGTTATAAATGCACAACCTCCTCTCCTGACAACATATCCTGGTACTCCATAACAACCCATTATGTCATCCTCAGGACTAGTGCTTACTCTTCCATTCATATCTCCCATTACAATCACTTTATAGCTCATGAGCATTTCTCCCACTGATTCACCCGGCTCATCCCAAAACATGTCTTTCTCTCACTTCTGTCCTCACACAGTGGATATGCCACAATTACTGCCACTTTCACCTTCTCAAACTTGAACTTGACATACATACACCTCGAGCTGACACATTTGTAGTCTCTCATTCCACTCTGCCACACCTCATTCATCAACAAAGCAACTCCTTCCTTGCATCTTCCTGGCCCATTCATTCTTGATCTTACACATTTCACACCCTCCCACTCCTCCACTTCGCACCCTTTCATCTTGGTTTCACACAGTGCCATCACGGCATATCTCGCACTCTTGAACACATTCACCACTTCCACCCTCTTGCTCTCCTCATTCTCACCTCTCACATTCCACATGGCCACGCGAATCTGCCCATTTGGTTGGGGCCCTAGGAAGGTATTGGGCCGTCCGAGGGTCTCTGAAACGACTGCCATGATTGAGAGACTTTGGATAGGGGAACCTGGGGGACACTTAACCCTGCCAGAAACCCCGGTAATATGGTTACCACCCAGCTTGGTAAATGGTTTCCTGGGTACAGGAAACCATTTGGCTTGTCACTCAGTGTAGCGATCATATGGCACATCTACATTGAGTGAGTGGATGATGGGCGCCCCCACTTACCACAAAGTTACCGATAATAAACTACATTTCCAGTCTAATTTCAGACTACCTCAATGGTTTTATTAACAGTAACAAGCCTAAGAATATGTTATGTACATCAGTGCTGTAGTTATCATATTTGAGGGCAAGTTAATAGGCTCATGTCTCGAATTCAACAGTATTCTTGTGTGGCAGTCTTGGCACTGAAAAATTATTGAATAAATTCAGTTTAAGCAAACAATACTGTACTCTTTGCTGAATAAAAAACAATGATTAATTTATGTGCAAGATTCTCTTTTGTTTTAAAAGATGTAAAACTCAAGTTTGTTAATTAATTAAGAGAAAACGAAATGCATCCTGCTAGTTTTTTTTTAATGCAAGGAAAAAGGAACCAAAGGCCAGGAGCCTGCAAACCATTCCTTCCAAGGAAAAAAAAAAATCAAAAGAGCCAAATTCAAGATCCGCTCATTTCGAGATGCCTGGACACACTCCATTTGAAAGACTGAAGATAATAGGAAGTAGGAAATACAGAGGGAGAGTGTTCCAGAGTTGACCTGTTGTATAAATGAAGGACTGGGAGTAACAGTTAACTTTTGCATTAGAGAGTAGGACAGAAAATGGATGAGTTTGTTGTTAGATGGGTGCTACGTGCCCGTCGTAGAAGTGGAGGGATGCAAGCAGAGTTCAAAGGAGCAGTGACCATGGAAATAGCGATAGAAAAGACATAAAGATGCAACAGTGCGGCTAAGAGAGAGGTTGAAGGGAGACAGGAAGAGGAGAGGAATGAGACGAAATGTCCTTGGCCTTGACTCCACCCTTTTGAGAAGAGCTGTATATGGGGAGCCTCCCAACACATGAGAGTTGTACTCTACACAGGTGCGAATAAAACCCGTGTATAAAATCGATAACTGTGCAGGTATAAATAAGGTATGAAGTCGGCTTAGCACACCTTATCTCTTGGAAGCAGATTTTACAAGAGATGTGGTACGATCTTTCCGAGATAAGTCCCAAGAGAATGAAACGCCAGGATGCAGGACTGAGCTGGATATTATTAAACATTAGTGGGTACTCCTGTGGAAGATTTTGTTGAGTCAACAGGTGAACGAACTGAGTCTTTGATGCATTAAAAAGAACAAGATTACTTTCACCCCAGTCAGAGATACGATCCAAGTCAGACATTAGGTGTGCCATAGCATCATTCCTTGTTTGTTGGAGTAGCTGCTGAGATGGACATTGCACGAACCGAATGGAAAGGTGAAGGATGGAATCATCAGCGAATGAGTGGACAGGGCTAGATGTACAACTTCTAAGGTCATTGATAAATAAAGGGAAGAGAGTTTGATGATAGGACAGAGCCCTGAGGAACAACACTGTAGGTAGATCTAGGAGAAGAACGATTGCCGTCTACAACAGCAGCTATACAACGACCAGAAAGGAAGTTGTAGATGAAGGCACAGATAGGATAGAAACCGTAAGAAGGCAGTTTGAAAATTAAAGATTTATGCCAGACTCGATCGAAAGCCTTTGAGATGTCAAGTGCAATGGCAAAGCTTTCGCCAAAGTCCCAAAAGCACAATAACACAACTGGCAACACTACACAGCCACAAACACCCACTCACCCATACAACCTTCGCAGTCAACCACGTAGCTCATAGCTGACTACACCTATAAGGTTTGTCTCTTTTATCCATACGCTTTTAACTGTAGCTCATAATTGACTTCACCTAAAGGGTTTGTCTCTTTTATCCATACTCTTGTAACTCTACACTTTTATTAGTCGTTGTTGTACATTTCAGTATATATATATAGTATAGGTTTATGTTGTATATGTCATGTTTTATAGTGTATTGTATCTATATTACAGTCGCTGATGATGTGTAAGGATACACGAAACGTCCTACGAAAAATGAAACTAAATAATTAATAAAATATAGTTACGACATGGATCTTGGACATATTATCTACAACCTGAATCATAGTGTAAAACAATGTGTAAGAAAACTCGAAAAGATCAACAGAAAAATAGTGAACAATGGCTACGCCTTGGTCTTTAATGATTTTTGTATAAAAGAAAACATTCTGCCTAAATATACTAATATATATATATATATATATATATATATATATATATATATATATATATATATATATATATATATATATATATATACACTGTATATATATATATATATATATATATATATATATATATATATATATATATATATATACTGTATATATATATATATATATATATATATATATATATATATATATATATATATATATATATATATATATATATATATTGGTGCTGGTATCAAAAAATGTTGTGTGTTGTGTGTGTGTGTGTGTGTGTGTGTGTGTGAATTATGTAAACATGTAATGCAAGAAATCGTTATTCATGCAGAGTATTTATTAAGGTCTATATTAACTATTGCATCCGTAGCTGTATTACCAAACAAAGGATTAATTGACTCATTGAGTAAGTCACGCTCTCGATGTACACTCGCCAGCACTTCCACATGTTACAGGGGCTCGCACGTTTTCTGAGATGTGGCACCACTGTGATGATTTAGCTGGAAACAATCAACGTGTGTGAGATGTAGTAGCCTCGATACAGTGGCGCATGAAGTGAACTTTGTTGCTTAAAGCTTCGAACCTCAAGGTATCATTACAGCCCGAATTGTGTTTAACCTAAATGCTCTACATATATATTATTCAATATTTGCCATTATATAACGCATTTTAACTGTCCCCAGTTTTGTGAGTACGTTTCGTTCGTATCTAATCAACTTATCTGGATCCCCGTATCTGAGGTCAGAGAAAGGAGAGAGCAGTAAGCCTCGCACATAGCATGCTCAGATGAGACCAAACTTGCTTGAAGAAACGAGTTTTCTTCACCTTGCTGGTGCAGCTAGTTTATTCATCCTAGCCAGAATATCGTCATGAACAGACAGGAGAACCTCATTGCTCAACGTGGGCGGATCATCGCCCTACGGGAAGCCGGCCACAGTGTTAGAGATATCAACTGCCTCCTAGGACTCTCCCCAACTACAGTGGAGAAATGGATTAGAAGGTGGAATGACTCTGGAGACCTGAGGGACGCGGGTAAGTTTGCCTATGAATGTGTGTAAGCGATTGTTGTAATAAATTAACTGAATATCATTAACAGCTACGTATTATAACATTATACAATAATGTTAAAATAATGTGTTCATATAAGGCGTTGTTATTTCGTTGTTGCATATTAATTGACGATATTCATGAATTAACGGATCGGTGCCTGCATATTCATCCTTTGAGGGAAAGTATGAACTTTATTAAATAACCGATCCTTTCTGATGACCTCTAACGCTACTCAAACTTCAAATAACCTCTTTTAATAATCAGTACTTATAAACATTTAGTGATTCAGGTCCTGTCTTTCATTCTGTCAGGCTATTCTATGAATCAGACTTGCAACAAATAAGTATGCTGCTGCTAAGAACTGGTGTTCCTAATAGTGGTCGTTTTTTTAATTCTTATTTTTATTTTTATGTTTTTATTGATATATATATATACATACATACATACATATATATATATATATATATATATATATATATATATATATATATATATATATATATATATATATATATATATAATTTTATTTGGGGGGGTGGGAGGTGATATTTGTGAGGTAGAAGCAGAATAAGTAGCGTAACGTTTTTATGATCACAGAGAGGAGGCCCCGTTCTCGAGTAACAACTGCTGAACAGGACGGCATGATTAGACAGGCATCAGAAGAAACCCCCCTGACAACTGCAGTGGTCATTCGGCAGCAGCTGCAGCTACAGGTGTCTGTGGATACCATGCGGAGACGTCTCCATGAGGCAGGTATTCATCATAGAATTCCTGCCCAGAAGGAAACCCTCACTGATCAACATCACGCTGCTCGACTAGCGTTTGCTGAAGGATACGTAGACAAAGACCTTCAATATTGGTCAAGAGTTGTTTTTTCCGATGAAAAAACATTGTGTTCCCATAACCATGGACGCCGCCATGTGTGGAGACGAAACAACTCAAGGTATTGTTTTACCTACGTTAGATAGTATTGCTTTGTGGACAAACCCGCATCAGTTGCTATTTGGGAAATTATACTTGTTACTTATATGAAAAATATGGCTGAAACGTTGTAGTACTCTCTCTTTTTTGCTTGGCCACTCGTTTGAGAGAGGGTGAAGAGTGTGAAGAGAGTGTGTGGGTGGGGTTGGAGGGTGTCCGACCTGGCGCTGGAGACACGATAATGATCAGTATGTTTGGAATGTTTCTCTATAGTTAAATATTGAATACAGTTTATGATTTATACTTATTACGCAACGATATTATGTCACTTAGCAATATTTTTTTGGTTATTTACTTCTCTAGCATTCCCGTTGTCAGTATCCATTAATAATAATAATGATGATGATGATGATGATATCCTAAAATTAATCCTAGGATTGCATTTTTCAGTTATTACCGTTAAAACATTAGCGAAGAGGCACTCAGAGGACACATCAGCTGCAATATGTGGGGTTACATGTCAATCCACGGAGTTGGCGACGTAACAAGAATTGAGGGAAGGTTTACGGCAGGAAAGTATATCGATATTCTGCAAAATATCTTCCTTCCGTCCCTCGAACATACGAATTTTTCATTTCCACCAGGCCCAATAGTTTTCCTGCACGATCGCTGCCCGATTCATACAGCCAGGATAGTGAGGGAATGGTTCAACCAGCAGGAGAATTTGAAGCTTCTGGAGTTGCCTAGCAAGGGATGTAATTGCAATCCCATTGAACATCTTTGGGCCAACATGGTTAACTCTTGGGAGCCCGACAGAGAGCGAACCCCGGAGCAGCTGATGCAACACACAAGGGAGCAGTGGGAGTTTTTCCGAGGCAAGCCAGAGCTCCTTCGCAGCCTCGTGACCAGCATGCCTGACCGATTAAGGGAGGTTATTGAAAAAGACGGAGGGTGGTCACATTACTGAGTGGTTATATTACACATCATTCATAATAAAACATCGTATTAACTGTGGCTGTTGTATACTAGATCCATTTATGATTTTGGTAATGGATTTTCTTCTGCCTCCTAGAAGACTACAATATTTGGAAACTTTTGTTTGCGCTATGAATGTGTTTCCTTTCGTTACAAATGGTCCAAGGTAATTGATCCGAGAAAAGGTTTCTGCAGGGCACTACCTTTCATTTATAAGTTAAAATGTATCCTATATGGAAGTGATGTTGATAATTTTATTTACCCAAAGATAAAAGGTTGTTATACGGCAACCATGGTTGTCATAAAGCCAGAATTACAAACATGATCAGCATAGTTTCCATCCATACGTTTGTCTCAGTGTTCATTTGTTTATTCAGTTCATAGGTATCGCTTTCTGAGTATAACTTATACAGATTAACAATGTTAATAGATAGGTAGATATAGATAGATATTTTGTTGACCATAACAACGAATATTCTCACAACTTGCAATAAGTAAAAATGCATTAAATTCCTCGATGAGGGGTTCGGTCTACAGTATTTAATTCTTTAACTGTCCCTCCTTTCTTTGTTTCCCTCTTGCTTGCTGTCCCTTGTCTCTGACTCTACTGCAAATATTGAAGCAAGTGTGGTCTCGTCTGAGCATGCTATGTGCGAGGGTTACAGCTCCCTCCTTTCTCTGACCTCGGATACGGGAATCCAGATAAGGTGATAAGAGACGAACGAAAAGTAATCACAAAACTGAACTGAGGACAGTTAAAATGCGTTATATAATGGCAAGTATTGAATAATATATATGTAAAGCATTTATGTTAAACAAAATTCGGGCTGTAATGATACCTTGAGGTTCGAAGCTTTAAGCAACGAAGTTCAGTTCATGCGTCACTGTATCGAGGTTACTCCATCTCACACACGTTGATTGTTTCCAGCTAAATCATCACAGTGGTGCCACATCTCAGAAAACGTGCGAGCCCCTGTAACACGCGGAAGTGCTGGCGAGTGTACCTACAATCGTCCTTCAGGTGTTCGACGCTGCAAATCCTAAGTGCGCTTTGGAAAAATACGATTATGAAACTCAATAATCTAACTCGCCATAGTGAAAAAACAGACAACAAAACCGCTGCACTAGTATACGTAATACCGTGCCTGTGTGCGAAAAAGTATACATAGGGGAAACCTCACGTAGTGTAGATGCAAGGATGAAAGAACATAGGTGGGACTGGAGAACATACAACTTTAATAATGCATGCGTGTTCACCATGACGAACACAAACACCTCATGGATTGGAGCAACGGTAAACTAGTGCTAGAAGAAGGTAAAAAAATGGAGAAAGTGGTTAGAGGCAGCAATTATCCAGGCCTCCAACACAATAGAGCAGAATCGAGAAGTATTCCCAATTTCACCTTCACCAATCAGTTTTTTTTTTTTTTTATGCGAGGAAGAAGGAACCAAAGGCCATGAGCCCGCAGTAACAGTTCCCTCCAAGAGAAAAACAAAATACAATAGAGAGCCAAATTCAAGATCCGATCATTTTGAGATGCTTGGACACACTGAATTTGAAAGACTGGAGATCATAGGCAGCAGGAAATACAGACAGAGGGAGACAGTTCCAGAGCTGACCTGTTGCATAAATGAAAGACTGGGAGTAACGGTTAACTCTTGCATTAGAGAGTTGGACAGAAAAGGGATGAGAGTTTGCTGCCAGACGGGTGCTACGCGCCCGTCGTAGAGGTGGAGGAATGCAAGCAGACAGTTCAGAGGAGCAGTGGCCATTAAAGTAGCGATAGAAAAAGAGATAACGATGCAACAGTGCGGCGAAGAGACAGAGGTTGAAGGGAGTCAGTAAGAGGAGGAGAGTTAATGAGACGAAAAGCCTTTGACTCCACCCTATTGAGAAGAGCTGTATGTGGGGAGCCTCCCCACACATGAGAGTTGTACTCCACACAGGGGCGGATAAAACCCCTGTATAGAGTCAATAATTGTGCAGGGGTAAAGAAAGAGCGGAGTCGGCTTAGTTTGGTCATCAAGAGGATGAAACCACTAGAAATAAACGCTCGCAACAATCCAACGGAATATCAAAATTACCGCCCCCATGGAGGCAATCCAGCGTGATTCAGCGGACACACACACACACACACACACACACACACTCTCTCTCTCTCTCTCTCTCTCTCTCTCTCTCTCTCTCTCTCTCTACGTGATGTATATTATACTTAGTTCTAATAAGAACTATGATATTAATGACAATGATGGTCGTAACGATGTGATTAGTTATTATTATATTATTATTATTATTATCATTATTATTATTATTATTATTATTATTATTATTATCATTATTATTATTATTATTAGTAGTAGTAGTAGTAGTAGTAGTAGTAGTAGTAGTACTAGCAGTAGTAGTAGTAGTAGTAGTAGTAGTGGTAGTAGTAGTAGTAGTAGTAGTAGTAGTAGTAGTACAATTAATATTTGTTGTTTTGTTATTATACTCATCATTATTATTCTCATTATTACTATTGTTATTATTATAATAATAATAATAATAATAATAATAATTATTATTATTATTATTATTATTATTATTTATTATTATATCTGTTAGTATTACTATTATCAATTAATTTCTGTTGTTCTTAATACCGTCATCATTAGTATAATATGTGTTTGTGTACGTGTGAAACATGTTGGCATACAACGTGTGTATTTCTGTATGTATTCATTTGTGTGTGTGTGTGTGTGTGTGTGTGTGTGTGTGTGTATATATATATATATATATATATATATATATATAAAACTATCTACACCAAACTACATGCACAGTACCTTCTACACTTCCTTTTCCAAAAGTCAAAAAAATTAAGGCGTCTCATCACCAAGCCTCGGAGTCCCCAGGGGGGGGGGACCATAAATGCCCCCACCATCTGCCCCTCTCCCGGTGACGACTCGAGGTGCCTGGAACCACTGTCTGACTCTCTTCTTCATTTCTGCAACATTCGCGGCCTTTCCTCTAACTTTCGCTCTGGTGAGCACCACCTCTCCTCCTCTAAACCTCACCTTCTTTTTCTAACTGAGACCCAGCTGTCTGAGGCAACTGACAGCAAACCCTTTTCTGTATCCTCCTACTTTCTCTATACTCATTTAAAAGCCAAAGGTGGCTGTTGTGTATATATACGCAACGACTTATCTTGCTCTCGTGTTCCTGAACTCGATTCTTCTGAATTCTCTACACTCTGGCTTCGGCTTTCCTGTCATTCTCTGACTTAATATATCTGTGCTGTTTACTTATCCCCTGATTCCACTGACTATGAAAAATTCTTTGACTCTCTTACTTCTACGATGGAACACATTCTATCCATTTCTCCTTTCTCTGAAATCTCCATTCTAGGAGATTTCAATGTTCACCACCACCTTTGGCTCTCCTCTCCTTTCACTGATCCACCTGGTGAACAAGCCTACATCTTTTCTATCCTTAATGACCTAGAGCAGCTTGTACAGCACCCTACCCGTATCCCTGACCGCCTTGGAGAGAGCTCCAACATACTTGACCTCTTCCTCACAACTAATCCTTCTGCTTACTCTGTTAATCTTTTCTCTCCGTTGGGCTCCTCTGATCACAACCTTATCACCTTAACCTGTCCTATCACTCTGGTACGGCCTATGGACCCTCCAGGGAAACGTCGTCTGTGGCATTTTGGAGCCGCGGACTGGGAGGCCCTCAGGCAGTACTTCCTTGATTTTCCCTGGAATGATTATTCCTTCCATGGCCGTGAGCCATCTGAGTGTGCCTTGCCCATTACGGAGGTTATTCTCTCGGGCATGGAAGCATACATTCCTTTCTCATATCCTTTGACTAACGCAAGAAAGCCTTGGTTGAATCACGCTTGTTCTAATGCTGTCCGCAACAAGGAGAGGGCCTACAAAAGGTACCGGAGCCAACCCACCCCTGAATCACATCATCTTTACGTTTCTGCCCGGAATCGTGCTAAGTCTGTTCTTCGCTCTGCTAAAAATAATTTCATCCGTACTAAATGCTCTCAATTCTCCAACTCGAATTCTTCCCACTCCTTCTTGCATCTTGCCAAAAATAATTCTAACAACTTTACCTTATCATACTTCCCTCCTCTTTTCTACTCTGATGGTTCTGTAGCTATTTCTTCTACTGATAAAGGAGATCTCTTCACACAGACTTTCTCCTCCAATTCCACCTTAGACGATTCGGGTGCTGTTCCTCCATCACTTCCCCCCTCTGACTTCCTCATGGCTGACATCAAAATTTCTTCAGCTGATGTTTTTTCTGCCATCATTGGCCTCAGTAATAACAAGGCATATGGGCCTGATGGGGTCCCTCCTGTTGTTCTCAAGAATTGTGCTTCTGTGCTTACACCCTGCCTAGGCAAACTCTTTCGTCTTTGTCTGTCAACTTGTACCTTTCCTTCTTGCTGGAAGTTTGCTCTCATTCAGCCAGTCCCAAAGAAAGGTGACCACTCCCAACCCTCGAACTATCGTCCAATTGCTTTAACGTATTTCAAAAGTTTTCGAGTCAATTCTCAATAGAAAAATTTTAAGGCATCTTCCCTATCACAACCTTCTTTCCGATCGTCAGTACGGGTTCCGTCAGGGACGCTTCACTGGCGATTTTCTCACCTACCTTTCAGACTCCTGGTCATCCTCGTTTCGGGACTTTGGCGAAAGCTTTGCCATTGCACTTGACATCTCAAAGGCTTTCGATCGAGTCTGGCATAAATCTTTAATTTCCAAACTGCCCTCCTACGGTTTCTATCCTTCTATCTGTGCCTTCATCGCTAGCTTCCTTTCTGGTCGTTCTATAGCCGCTGTTGCAGACGGCCATCGTTCTTCTCGTAGACCTATCAACAGTGGTGTTCCTCAGGGCTCTGTCCTATCACCAACTCTCTTCCTTTTATTCATCAATGATCTTCTAAGCTGTACATCTAACCCTATCCACTCATACGCTGATGACTCCACCCTTCACCTTTCCATTCGGTTCCCGCAACGACCATCTCAACAGTTCAACAAACAAGGGATGAGGCTATGGCACACCTAATGTCTGACTTGGCTCGTATCTCTGACTGGGGTAAAAATAATATGGTTGTTTTTAATGATTCTATGACTCAGTTCTTACACCTGTCAATACGACAAAATCTTCCACAGGTATACCCACTAATGTTTAATAATATTCAGCTTAATACTGCATCATCCTTGAACATGCTTGGGGTTTCATTTACTCGCGACTTATCTTGGAAAGATCATATTACATCTCTTGTAAAATCTGCTTCCAAGAGATTGGGTGTGTGAAGCTGACTCCGCTCTTTCTTTACCCCTGCACAATTGTTGACTCTATACAGGGGTTTTATCCGCCCCTGTGTGGAGTACAACTCTCATGTGTGGGGAGGCTCCCCACATACAGCTCTTCTCAATAGGGTGGAGTCAAAGGCCTTTCGTCTCATTAACTCTCCTCCTCTTACTGACTCCCTTCAACCTCTGTCTCTTCGCCACACTGTTGCATCTTTATCTCTTTTCTATCGCTGCTTTAATGGTCACTGCTCCTCTGAACTGTCTGCTTGCATTCCTCCACCTCAACGACGGGCGAGTAGCACCCGTCTGGCAGCAAACTCACATCCCTTTTCTGTCCAACTCTCTAATGCAAGAGTTAACCGTTACTCCAAGTCTTTCATTTATGCAACAGGTCAACTCTGGAACTGTCTCCCTCTATCTGTATTTCCTTACTCTACTATGATCTCCAGTCTTTCAAGCACTTGGTGTGTCCAGGCATCTCAAAATGATCGGATCTTGAATTGCTCTCTATTGTATTCTGTTTTTTCTCTTGGAGGGAGCAGCTGTTGCTGCGGGCTCATGGCCTTTGGGACATCTTCCTCGCATTAAAAAAAATACATATATATATATATATATATATATATATATATATATATATACATATATATATATACATATATACTGTATATATATATATATATATATATATATATATATATATATATCAAATATATATATATATATATATATATATATATACATATATTATTACAGCTGTATATATATGCTTTCTGTAATATATTTATATATATATATATATATATATATATATATCAAATATATATATATATATATATATATATATATATATATATATATATATATATCAAATATATATATATATATATATATATATATATATATATATCAAATATATATATATATATATATATATATATATATATATATATATATATATATATATATATATCAAATATATATATATATATATATATATATATATATATATATATATATATATATATATATATATATATATATATCAAATATATATATATATATATATATATATATATATATATCAAATATATATATATATATATATATATATATATATATATATCAAATATATATATATATATATATATATATATATATATATATATATATATATCAAATATCTATATATATATATATATATATATATATATATATATATATATATATATATATATATATATATCAAATATATATATATATATATATATATATATATATATATATATATATATATATCAAATATATATATATATATATATATATATATATATATATATATATATCAAATATATATATATATATATATATATATATATATATATATATATATATATATATCAAATATATATATATATATATATATATATATATATATATCAAATATATATATATATATATATATATATATATATATATATATATATATATATATCAAATATATATATATATATATATATATATATATATATATATATATATCAAATATATATATATATATATATATATATATATATATATATATATATATATCAAATGAAATATATATATATATATATATATATATATATATATATATATATATATATATATCAAATATATATATATATATATATATATATATATATATATATATATATATATATATATCAAATATATATATATATATATATATATATATATATAGACTGTAGCGCAGTCGAGCAGGGCCGGTACTCCCGAGGTGGATGGAAAGCTGATGACAGGGAGTGCTGGAGCTCCCCGTTTCATCAGCCCTCAGGACTAGTTCCTGACCATCCCCCCTTTGCTGAACTTTTTCAGTGTCTCAGTTACACAGAGAGTAGGTAGCATGCTCTCCAGTACAAATTTCTCTAACTATCTTCACCAAACTACATGCACAGTACACACTTCCCACTTCCTTTTCAAGAAATCAATACAAATGGCGTCTAATAATCAAGCCTCGGAGTCCCCAGGGGGGACCATAAATGCCCCCGCCATCTGCCCCTCTCCCGGTGACGACTCAGATTGCCTGGAACCACTGTCTGACTCCTCTTCTTCTTCATTTCTGCAACATTCATGGCCTTTCATCTAGCTTTCGCTCTGTTGAGCACCACCTCTACTCCTCTAAACCTCACCTTCTTTTTCTGACGGAGACTCAGC